>NC_091752.1:42319165-42624165 GCF_043380555.1 Nothobranchius furzeri
AGTGGAGGATCGTATTACTTCACTTTTTCGCAACAGTCGTTGCTGGATAGACATTCTGACAGTGCGAAAAAAGCTGGAATTCTAAGACCCGCCTCAGGAGGAGGAGGATCGGTCGAATCATCATACCACGCCACCACCCAGCACTAGTTATAAAGAGCTTACAGTTAGAAACCATTTCATCCAGACAATCTAACGCATCAGCATGATGGGGTTCTACAACCAGACGACCCTTGATGAACTATGGAGCCCGCAACAGAGCTGGGTACTAACGGCTTCATTACCACCGAGATACAACGGCAGTCTGTGGCCCACGTTGCCGCCATCATGCTTTACGGAGGATAACCTACAATTAGGGTTGTCACGGTATGAAAATTTAACCTCACGGTTATTGTGACCAAAATTATCACGGTTTTCGGTATTATCGCGGTATTTTTTAAACGGTGTTGCATATGTTCAGAAAGCATTGATAGTCCTGTTCTACACAAACTGAAATAGTTTTGAAAAGGTTTAACAGTGTTTATTAAACCTAACATAACACAAAGCCTTAGCAAAAGTGCAACTTTTCACAAGTAAAGGAACAAATAGCTTCTTTTTCTGGAACGTGTTACAGTAGTCAGTGCAGGTTTAAATTATACAAATCCAAACATTCAAAACATAAACAATATGTAAACAAATCAAAGAAACACCACTTGTTTTCTCATATACTTGTTTTCTTCATTATCAAAATGAAAATCTAAAACTCCAGTCCACACTTGACTTGAGCACTGAACAAGTCAACCTTAAAAAATATGCATTTAAAATAAATAGCCACTTTAAACAAATTACTAAAATAACTACTACACTATGTAATCAAATCCAAATGTTCAAGTATAAATGGCATTGAATAAGTAAACAAATCATTGACAAGGAACTAATTGTATATTTCTCTTTATCATCAACAAATAAGATGCTTCATCCAGCAACAGGGTGTCCGTGACACGGTTTAAATGCTGGCAGAGGACGCTGCGGCGACTCGTTGCATTCTCCCTCAACCAAAAGTCCTCACGTCATTCATTTAAGTTAAAATGCTAATGTTAACATACCTTGCACTGGCTGTAGAGACGTGGGTGATGGTCACTCAGATGTGCCATTAGATTCGAAGTGTTGCTGCCTTTTGCAGACACATTTTTCCTGCACGTTCTGCAAACGGGATAGCAGTCTTCTATTAGCTGTCCCTCAGCATTTTTCAGAAGTCCAAAATATGCCCATACTTCCGATTTAGTCTTCTTTGAGGGCTGATGGATGTCCTGGGCGCTGCCGTCTCCTCCTTCGGCCATTATTTCAGCTTCAAAGTTTTGGTGCCGTTGTAATCTAAAAAGTGCGTGTGCGCGCCGCGGGAACTTCAGCTGAAGCGACGGTGGCTGGTAAGGGTCACCGCGCCGAAACCGCGGCCACGGTAAACCCACCGAGATAATTTAGTTTTTTAAAAACTGGACGGTTATTTTTATTGTCAACTTTTTTACCGGGGTTTACCGTTATACCGGTTACCGTTACAACCCTACCTACAATCACGGAGGCTCCAGAGACCGTCTCTGCTAACGTACCAATTCGGCCCTGGGTCGACGAGACTCCGGCGAGCCCAGATGCCGCTCAACCTTCAGTGAGATCAAACCCTGAGCCGCCACCGGTTCTGCCTCAACCTGGTCAGGAGGAGGAGGAGGGTGTGCAACCCCTCGACATCCAGAGTACCGATGAGGAGCCTCAGCGTCTGCCTGACTGGGTGTTTTCAGAAGACAAAGTAGACCGAGTGAAAATGGGTCTTCTTCACTTGGTCAACAAGGCGATCAAAGCTCACTTACCTACAATCTGCCACGGAAGCAAGATTAATCACCCCAGTCAACGGCAACATGAATGTCTTTACGTAGCTGAAAATTAAATATTGTACGATTTCCACTTTACGGACATTATTCGCAGGGTGTTAACACCTAAACTGATTCCGGCTCTTCAAAGTTTTCTCAGTCTGCACGGCTTCCAACCTCTGGACGCTGAGATCCTGTTCACCATGGCTGTGACGCAGCTGCACGGATTCAGGACTGTGATGCTCATTCACAAAGAAATTTTTCCGGTGTACGGTCGCCTGACCAAAGCTGACCTGGATGCATTGGCCGGGGTGGTGGTGGAGTGAACTGTGGAGGGTACGCTGTCTCTTCTGCAACTTGTTTTTTATTATAACCATTATATTCTATGTTTGTTTTTTTACAGTGTGATTAGATTTTATATCTGACTAGATTGTACGGTTGTTTTTTGGAGTGTGATTAGATTTTATTTCTGACTAAGCCACACAGTGTGTGTTTAGATTTTATTCAGTATATTTGATGGCTGTTTTTTTACAGTACGATTAGATTGTACGGCTGTTTTTACATTTATATTTGACTAGTTTTAATGTGTACAATTTTAGAAATAAAAAGAACTAATGAAAATGAATATGTATCATTTTTTTCAACCGTCCATCAGAGATGGAGGAGGTGATGAAAAAGGTTTATTTTTCACCAAAACATCAGGGCAGTTATGGTGGTGTGGAAAGGTTTAGAACCGGTTTACAATGACAGATTGGGGATAAAGTTTCAATGGATAAGGCTCGTGATTTTCTCTCAGAACAAGATACTTACACACTCCACAAACCTGCAAGAGTTCATTTTCTGAGAAATAAGGTTTTTGTCTCAGGGTCACTAAAGCAGTTTCAAGCTGACTTATGCAGGCCTTGTCAAAATCAAACAACGGTTTTAATTACCTATTAACCGTCATGGATGTATTTTCAAAGAAAGCCTATGTACGAGCCCTGAAAAACAAATCGGGGAAAGATGTTACAGAAGCTTTTGCTTCAGTTTTGAAAGACAGCAGTATCCCTAAAAAACTGCAAACGGATTCCGGAAAAGAATTTTTTAATAAGAAATTTGAAGCCCTCATGAAGAAACGGAATTGTGCACTTTGCCACAGCCAGCAGCATAAAGGCCAGCATTGAGGAGAGATTTAACAGGACTCTAAAAGGTAGAATGTGGAGATATTTCACAGCAAAAACACCCATCGCTACATAGATGTGATTAAAGATTTGGTGGAAGGTTATAATCATAGCTACCACTCTTCTATCAAAATGGTCCCCTCTGAAGCTAACATGGAAAATTAATGGCAAGTGTTTCGCAACCTTTACGGGACCACCACACTGAAGCCTGCAAAGAAAATGAAGTTTAACAGGGGTGACGTTGTGAGAATTTCCAAACTCAGAGGTGTTTATGATAAAAAAATATGAGCAGAGTTTTATGCACGAGCTGTTCACAGTGGATGAGTGTCTTCGTCGATCGCCACCGATTTATAAACTCAAAGATTTTGATGGGGAAAAAATTGAAGGGTCATTTTATGAACCAGAGTTGCAGAAAGTAAACTTATCGACCGAGCGATCCTTCCACGTTGAAAAAGTTTTAAAATGCAGAACTTACAGAGGCCAGAAGCAAGTTTTTGTTAAATGGCTTGGCTGGCCCCAAAAATTTTCCAGTTGGATTAAAGCCTCAGACTTACATGACATTTAAAAAACAGATACAAATAATAAAAATGGATCTGAGGCAAGAAGAGGGTTTTTATCACATTACCCTGTAATGCCAGTGCCGATGTGTTTAAAAATAACACGATTTCCAGTTACAGAACCGATCTAGCGTGTCACATCAATCTGAATGGCAGGTGGCAAGTAGGACCAACAGAAATCACTTACGTCCATTCATGGTTTAATTTACCGAACGGTCGTGCTTTTATTGAATGGCGCAAAATGAGGGAACCTGAGAAAATCAACAGGGCTATGATTAGTCCCGGATATTACAAAACTGTACAACAAATTAGGAATGAGTGTGAGACTGTTATGAGAAAGATTAATCCTGATTTCTATCTCATTTACAGAATCCCCAATCCCACTCTCAAGTATCAGATTGGTGATGAAATAGAATTTAGATTTGAAGCGCCTCTGGCCTATCTGTTTTAACGTGGGTGCGTGGTTGACACCTGAAGGTTCCGGCTTCGATAAACCAATCAAATCAACGCCCCCCCCCCCCCCCCCCCCCCCATTTAACAGGCGGTCTATATCAATTTTACTGCTACGCAGACATAGCGACCGAACAGTTAGTCGGCGACGTCTTCACCCCTCTATTACGTACGATGAAAGTTGAAGGTACCTTTGGGAACACAATCACGCGTGTGTTTAACCCTGTGGATTACATCAGCATTTCTATGAATAATATAGAAAACATTCATATCGAAATAAAATCGGATCAGAATGAACCGATTCACTTCTTATACGGAAAAACAACGGTGAGGCTTCATTTCAGGCCCGCACACTCCTATCAGAGAAATACAATAATATAATGCGCGTGAAACAGGGTGAGAGAGTTAGTTAAGCTCTTTTACTCAGCGCAACATACATCTTGCAAACGTATAAAATGATTTATCACCTGCAGAGAAACGATCCCAACCATTTTATTAATTATTACGTCACTCAGGCTGGTCACGGTTTACCAGGTTTTAGCGGCACTCCTTATTTATATGGGCATGGCTTTGGATCGATATTTTCAAGACTGTTCTGATTCATATCACCTTTTGTAAAAAAAAAAAGGGTTTGCTTTGGCTAAACCGCATCTCAAAAAGGCCGCTACCGGAAACGCGTCAGATGTGTTGACGAGAGCCGTCGGGAAAATCATTGACCCTGATGCCCAGGAGGGGTCAGGCCTCATGGTTCTGTCAAGGAGAGTTTGGAAAAGACCCCCCAGCAGGAGTGAAAAGACATCTACATCACGAAACAACCGGCGCATAAAAGCTCCAGTTACAAAATGCAAGCAAAAGAGGAAGAAGTATCGTCAGCAGGGCTCATATTTTCTAATCATGTCACTGCTTCACAGTACATCGTCAGAATGCACATTAAGTGAATTGGACCTCTTCACCGTCCCCATGACGCAATATCGAAGATAAGATCTACAGCGAAATTTTGTCCATAGCGGCCCTGACGGATAGTGGGCCTGTAGAATTTTTTGTCTATGGAGATGGTGAGAAATATTTAGATTTAAACAATACTCTTCTACTTTTATGTGTGAAAATTACAAACGATGATGGCACTCTGCTGGCTGATGGTGCGGCCACTGCTCTGATTTATTATCCAATAAACACAATTTTCTCACAATGTGACGTGATTCTCGGCGACCGTCTGATTTCACAGTCCAGCGCCACGCACCCCTACCGTGTGATTATCGAAACCCTGCTGAACTTTTCTGAAGAAAGTTTGAAATCTCAATTCTGCGCCGGATTATTTTTCAAAGACACAGCAGGTGCACATGATTCCATCGTTGTAAATAACGGCCCCAATTCAGGCCTTAATCAATGAGCAATTTTTACAGAAAACTCCAGAGAGGTGGATCTGATAGGGCCCCTACATTCTGATATATTTTTCTGTGAAAGACTTCTTTTAAATTCGGTTGATCTCAGAATTAAACTGACAAGAGCCAGCAATGCTTTCTGCCTGATGGGGGCGTGTGACTCCACCTACAAGCTGAAACTGCTGGGTGCACCGCTTTATGTGAAAAAAGTTAATATTTCACCCGCCGTACATTTGGATCATGAGTTTGCTTTACTAAAAGCAAACGCCTTGTACCCGCTTTCACGCGTTACTGTCAAAACTTACTCCATTCCACAAAATTCGAGGATCAGTAATTTGGAGAACATCTTTCTCTGAGCCATTCCTAAATATATAGTGTTGGGATTGGTGGATCATGAGGCCTATATGGGATGCAGGGACCTTTCTCCATTTAATTTTCGCCACATGAATGTGGAATATCTTGCGTTGTCCAGAGACAACAAATCCCTTCAAAAGCCTTCCAGCCGACTTTTGATCAGAGAACATCCGTCAGATAATTTTGTAATCTGTTTACAGCCACCTCCAGACATTTGAAAGATTTGCCTCTATTGATTAATAGGTTGGAATATCAACAAGGGTATACACTCTTTGCCTTTGAACACAGCAGATGACTTAGAGGCGCTTTCACTTGTTTCCACCGGGAACCTGAGGATGGAGATGCGCTTTGGAGCCCCTCTGAGAGACATGGCTACACTCATTGTGTATGCGTGTTATGAGTCCATTCTGGAGATAAACTCAGAGAGGTATTGGTGGATTATTATTAATGGATAATCACTACTTCCGGGTTGAGACCATTTTCTGAGCCGCATTGTGGGGACTTGGGGCTAATCTATCTAAAATGGCAGACGGCCACAACAGCAGCTCCAATAGGCAGCTCCAGTCCACGGGGCATCTACGTATACGTGTCTGTGGTGCAAATAACCTGTGAGATAGTTAAAGACATCATGCTAGATTAGCAGACTGTGATGGCACCTGGTTCTGCTCGCTATAGGAGCCGCTTCAGATATTAAATAAATATAATAATAATGTACCGAAAATTAATCTAACCGAGCCCTTCAAAACACTTAACCAAACCAAATACGAGTTTAGCGTACCATTATACCCCTAGAGGAGAGATGTCCAAATATCAGGAAATAAGACTCTAAATCCTGACGTCTGAAGGTTAGATGTGATGTGGTAATCTTCTAGTTCCTGGAAATGGTTCACTGGTGTTTTTTGCCACCAGAGTACGACTTAAAGGACATTCATTCCTGCTAGAGACCACTGCAGATGTATTGATTATATGAGCGTTCCACGCCTTTAAGGAAAATGCTTATGTTTTTATGATCTTTGTAGCTTTAATTATTGTTTTCTTTTATGGCCTTCTAAACTTTAGCATTATTAGTTGCACAGTGTTCAATGCAGTCTTTGGGAGCCCATAAGGTTATTATGTTTATTTTCTTGTTTAATTTAAAAATATTGAAATTTTAATATTATGCTTTTTATTGCAGTGTCTTTTTATAATATTCTATGAGACATTTTCTTTAACTTTGATGGGATCTTCTCATAATAGATTTTTTAACCTTTTCTTTATTTTCCAAATAATTTTTCTTACATTTTTTCATATCGGTTTTTTTTTTGTTCTGTAGAAACATCTTTCAAGTTTTGCACATGATCATCACCCTTCAGATGAGGAGCCATTACTAACCCCCAAATTCCACTACCTCCGCTCCGCTGCGCTCCGCTCCGACACGAACGCCGGAGAAAAATCGGTCCCGTTCTAGTCAATCAGAGCAATTCCACTACTGCGGCCGTGCTCCGGCAGTGCGGCGCCGTGCGCCGCCCTCGGTTCCGGCGTCCGGCAAAAATAGAATCGATCCTATTTTTGCCGGACGCCGGAGCACCTCCGCAGTAAATGGACAGAAATCACAACGGCCCAACAGGAAAAGGAGCAAGCACATCTTCCGTTTTTCACAATAAATCGCTAAACAAAAGGCGTTTTTTGTTTCATATGCACAGGTTTAACAACTTTTAACAACTATCAATGGCGGCTGAAGTTTAAGTGCACAAAAATAAGCCATAAATACAGTTGCCACTATCAAAGTAGTCACACTTTGTTGATCCAAACACTGCTGATCTCTCAACACAATGATGGGCAGATTAAACAGCTCATTTCCGATGCTTCTCCCGCACAACGGGTGTTTGGATCTAACTTCCGCGTTTATTGCTCGGACTGTATCGCAAGATCTCGAAAATCCCGCGCATGCTTGTTTGCCCCCCTCAGGTCTCCGCACCGGAGCGGAGCCGTTGTAGAGCGGGTACCGGTAAAAATTGAGTTCGGAAGCGAGCGGCTGCGGAAGGCGGGGGCGGACCGGAGCGGAGGTAGTGGAATTTGGGGGTTATTCCTAAGTTGAGGACCAAAAGCATTCAGGTATATCTCAAATTCCTAGATTTTTTTTACTACTTAAAAAACAAACATATTGTCACTGATCATGTGACATTGTTTTAAAACACTTTAATTTGAATTTTTCTTCTAGATGAACAGACTTGATCATTTTGAGTCTGATGACTTGTTTGACTCGACTGACAGCAGAGAAGAATATGTTCCTCACAGTAGTGAGGATTATTCTGATAGAACTGACAAGTGACATTATGGAGACTGATGATCAGAAACATATTTTGCTCAGTCGTTTTAAGAAATTGGCTGATTTTAATGTAACAAGTCCACCTTCAACTGAGCAGGACAGTTGCAATATATCCGCTGTCCAGGATTTCCACAGAGGACACTCACCTACAAGAAAACAGGAAAAATCTCAAAATACACAAAAGGCCGCCTGTCAGTCGTTCAGTCACACTAAATCCTTTGTTGAGGATCAATATTCAGAAGAACATGGAAGTTCAAATGAAGAGGGAAGTTGTGCTACATCAAAACCAGTTGCACAAAACGATAACCCATCCTGTTTCAACTGTTCCCCTTTCGTACCTGCTGTTGAAAAAAATGAGGATGGGTCACGAATTTACAACAAAAAACAATACTGTTTATACTGTAAGCAGGGATTTATAAAAATTTTCAGACATTTGGAACGTGTTCATGACAACAAATCAGATGTTGCACAAGCCATAGCTTTTCCTAAAGGCTCCAAGGAGAGACGGTTACACCTGGAACATTTAAGAAAAAGGGGCAACTTTGCACACGATGTTGATGTACTTTAGTGGCACTGGAACACTCGTTCCACGTAAGCAACCGAATAAGACATCTGAACCACAAAAGTATCTACACTGCATTTATTGTGAAGGGCTTTTCACCAAAAATATTCTCTGGAGACACATTAATATCTGCAAGTTTAAGCCAAAAGTTGACAAAAAACCAGGTAAAACACGAGTTCAGTCTGTTTGTGGTTTTGCAGTACCTGCTCCTGCAGGAGTGAAAGCAGAGTTCTGGAAAATGTTGAACAACATGGTTCAAGATGACATTTATATTGTCGTGAAGTCTGATGAGTACATTATGGAATTTGGACAACATCTTTATAACAGACTTGGACATGATGCTTCAAGACATGAGTACATTCGGCAGAAAATACGATTGTTGATTTGTTCAAGAAAAACAACTACCATGAGAACGATGAAAGAACACACAATGTCTGCAAATTTTATGCTGGTTGTGCAATCAGTTAAAGAGCTGGCAGGATTTACAACTGAAAAGAACACCTACAAGTGCCCTAGTCTAGCACTAAAAATTGGATAGTTTGACAAAGATTTTACAACTGGTTGAAAGTTGTGCAAATGTACAGGGGAACTACAGAGCAGCAAAAGATGCTCGAGCATTTCGAAATGTATTCGACTCTAGAAGGAATGAGTTTGTGTCTGCTGCATCACTGAGAACACTTCAGGAACAAACGTGGAATGCACCAGAGTTGCTTCCCTTTACTAAAGACGTCCAGACACTACATTCATATCTAAGTAAGCATCAAGAACATTTTTTCGATGAACTGTCAACAGAAGCATCTCCACAGTCTTGGTCAAATCTGGCCAAAGTCACCCTGACTCAAGTGATTCTGTTCAACAGACGCAGAGCTGGAGAAGTGTCACAAATGCCCCTCACAGCATATTTGTCCTCAAATCTCACTAAACAAGATGATTTAGAAGAAGCTCTATCTGACCTTGAAAAAAAACCGGAACATTTTCAAAGAGTAGAAATAAGAGCAAAGAGAGGAAGAAAGGTACCAGTCCTCCTGACCCCAGAAATGCAGCGGTCCTTGGATTTGCTAGCTGACAAATGTCAGGAATGTGAGATTCCTAAGGACAATGTTTACTTATTTGCAGGACCATCTGCAATGACTTGTTATCGTGGCTCTGATTGCCTTCGACAGTTTGCCAGCACATGTGGAGCCAAAAGACCAGACACCATCACCTCAACAAAACTGTGCAAGCAAACAGCAACTTTGTCTCAGATTTTGAATCTCAGCAATACAGAGCTTGACCAACTGGCTGATTTCCTTGGCCACGATATAAGAGTCCACCGCCAGTTTTACAGGCTTCCAGAAGGGACCCTTCAACTGGCTAAAATTAGTAAAATCCTCATGGCATTGGAGCAAGGACGTCTTGCTGAGTTTAAGGGCAAGAGCCTTGATGACATAACCATTGATCCTGGAGGTACTGATCATGTCTTTTTGTCATATATTTATATGTAAATTATTACTTGATCTGTCATCATCATGTGTGTTGTGTTTTTAACTTTCTTTTACACCCATTGTAGAGAATGTTCAGTTGGATAGAGAGCCCGAGTGTGAGTCAGACACCAATGGTTAGTGTTAGGTGTTTGTTTACACGCACAAACATATGTATATAAACCTTTCCTAAGGACTTTGTAAAATCTTTTACTGTTTCAGTTGATATCACATTAAGCAATAGACAAAGTGTGGACAACGATGTGTACAACAGCCGTGCTGAGACCTCTGTAGTACAAGGCACTATGAACCCCCCACAAATCTCTAGCAAGTCACCCAAGCTAGGAAAAGGTAAGTTATCCATCACCCACTCCATCCTCCAAATGCACCTTAAGCCAGGCGTACATGATTTTTGGCTCATTTTGAGCCAATTTTCCTCTAAGAGGAAAAATTTCCCACTTAACAGGAGGAACTACTAACAGGAACACTACACTAATCTAGACTATTAAAAGGTCACTCCTCCCCCCTGTCACACCTGGTGGGGGTGTGATGCCTTGGTCTGCCTGAGTGTTCGTGGCTCCCGGGTCAGGGAGTTTAAGATTTTTGGCATCTGCCTGATCAATCCCGGTGGCGGCCTGGGGGGGTCTGGGTCCCTGGGCTCTGCTGGGTCCCCGGCGGGGGTGGTCGCCCCTGGGTCCCGGGTCGCTGGGTCCCGGACTCGGCCGGCTAGGGGGTGGGAGGCTGCGGGCAGGCCTGAGGACTTGCCGCTGATATCTCCCGGGGCTCTGCCGGCTGCTGGTTGTGGCCCCCCGGGGCGATCCTCTGTGCCTCTCGAGGGGGGCGGGGGCCTTTCTGGTTGCGGGCTCCTTGGGGTTCCTGTGTTCTGGGGCAGCGCCTGGATCTCTGGGACTTGGAGCTCCCCCCCGTCTCCTACGCGTCTTTGGGGGGCAGATCTGTGGTCCCTCACACTCTCTATTGGACGCTCCTATAGATAAACCTTACATAAACAAGCGCGTGTACACACACAGGTGCTCACATGGTGCTCTCATAAGTATGGGCTTGGGCACGTTCAACACATGTCTTAAGACTATGGTGGGCACTCAATGCACTGTGGTATATTATCGTGTGACTGTTTAGTTAAACAATGATTGATTATATATTTCTTCATCAAGTTGACGCAGTGATAGCTTGATTTTGTTATATTGGTGTTGTGTCCCATTTTTTTGTTATGTTTTGCTTTTTTCTCGTCTCATTTTGCAGGTCTAGAAGCAGACTCTTGTTCATTATTGTTTATTTTTGTTGAATCCCCCCCCCACCTAACCCCCTCTCTCCCCACCTTTTCTCTTTTCCTTTCTCTTTCACCTCTGTCTCCGTGTCTGGTCGAAATTACAAAGCATTCAAAAACAATAACAATAAAGTTTTAAATATCAGGTGCGACATTAAAAGCAGACTCTTTGATGCTCCACCTGAGACATTAAAAGCAGATGCTCTGATGCTCCACCTGAGAGTAAAACTGTAAGGCTTGTTACCAGCATTCAGACATCAATTCTGCTTGCTTCACAGCCAGACAGGACACGTTAAAAAAAAAAAAAAAAAAAAAAAAAAAAAAAGGTCACTTTGTGATATTTAGCAAGACCCCAATCAGCTAAAATTTTAAATTGCAATAAATACTTGTAAAGGTTCCTGAGCCTTTAAATGGTCTCTCAGTCTAGTTAAATTACTGAAATAAATGTAATTTTGCACAGTATCCTAATTTTCCAGCTTCACATAATTGTGTGTTTTTAGTAGCATTTCTGTTGCTGTTAATATAGTAATGGTTAAATAAATAAATAAAATCCTTTAAAATGACAATATAAGAGGCTCAAATCTGATGGAGGACATAAATGTACTAACTTGGGTCAGACCCGAACACAGAAGAGCTGAAGCTGGGTGGTGAAGACACACAGGTAGTTCCAACACCTGAGCTCCATGACGTCTGAGACTGATGCAACCAGTGTTACAGCGGGACTAAAGACAAGATCAGGTTACAGTTGGATGATCTAGGAAGGTAGAAGATCAGGACGTCTGAGCGGTGAACAGGTGAGCATACCTTCGGGATGACAGCGGGACATCCGAGAAGGGCACGGCTGCAGATCCACACCTGCAGCTGTAGACTATTCATCTTCCTCATTCTTCATGGGCCGTGATGCGCTTGGATGAAAACATCTGCCTCTTTAGCTCCTGATCAGCTGATGACAGCTTCAATACACCGTGCTGCTTAACGCACGCATTTTCTTTTGATAAAATAATACGGTAATTAATTAGATTGCTCGTTACTGAAAAAATAATTTTTTTAGTAACGCGGTTATTTTAAATGGCGTTATTCCCATCACTGCTCTGTTATGTCTGCAGCATGCAGTGCCTGAGACAGTGAGAACACTGAGGGCCTCCGCCCACCCGGCCAATCATTGTGTTTGCTAGTGCGTTACAGACACCTCTCTCTCCCTGACTGCAGCTGGTGTGGCGGTCAGAAAGCCTCTCACTATTGCTCAACGTTCGACAAGCACGTAACGCACAACCTTCCATCCCCAGTAACGGCAACGGCATTGCAACAGTGGGAAAAGTAATTAGATTATTCCGTTTCCTAAAAAAGAATGCCGTTAGTAATGCCATTATACTTAAATGTCGTTATTCCCAACACTGGTTATGATTAGTTTTTATTTATCCCAAATGTGCTCTTTCAGCTAAATTATTTAAAAATCAGGTATTCATGTTAAGTGACAATTTTCATTTTGACTACAGGTGCTGGCCAGTAAATTAGAATATCATCAAAAGGTTGAAAATATTTCAGTAATTCCATTCAAAACGTGAAACTTGTACATTATATTCATGCAATGCACACAGACCAATGTATTTCCAATGTTCATTACATTTAAATTTGATATTCATAAGTGACAACTAATGAAAACTCCAAATTTGGTATCTCAAAAAATTAGAATATTCTGAAAAGGCTGAATATAGAAGACACCTGCTGCCACTCTAATCAGCTGATTTACTCAAAACACCTGCAAAGGCCTTTAAAAGGTCCCTCAGTCTTGTTTTGAAGGCACCACAATCATGGGGAAGACTTCTGACTTAACAGCTGTCCAAAAGACAATCATTGACACCTTGCACAAGGAGGGCAAGACACAAAAGGTGATTGCTAAAGAAGCTGGCTGTTCGCAGAGCTCTGTGTCCAAGCACATTAACAGACAGGCGAAGGGACGGAAAAAATGTGGTAGAAAAAAGTGTACAAGCTCTAGGGATAACCGCACCCTGCAGAGAATTGTGACGACAAACCCATTCAAAAATGTGGGGGAGATCCACAAAGAGTGGACTGCAGCTGGAGTCAGCGCTTCAAGAACCACCACGAGGAGACTCATGAAAGACATGGGATTCAGGTGTCGCATTCCGTGTGTCAAGCCACTCTTGAACATGAAACAGCGCAAGAAGCGTCTCGCCTGGGCCAAGGACAAAAAGGACTGGACTGATGCTGAGTGGTCCAAAGTTATGTTTTCTGATGAAAGCAAGTTCTGCATTTCCTTTGGAAATCAAGGACCCAGAGTCTGGAGGAAGAGCGGAGAAGCACAGAATCCACGTTGCATGAGGTCCAGTGTAAAGTTTCCACCGTCAGTGATGGTGTGGGGTGCCATGTCATCTGCCGGTGTTGGCCCACTCTGTTTCCTGAGGTCCAGGGTCAATGCAGCCGTCTACCAGGAAGTTTTAGAGCACTTCATGCTTCCTGCTGCTGACCAACTTTATGGGGATGCAGACTTCACCTTTCAACAGGACTTGGCACCTGCACACAGTGCCAAAACCACCAGCACCTGGTTCAAGGACCATGGTATCCCTGTCCTTGATTGGCCAGCAAACTCGCCTGACCTTAACCCCATAGAAAATCTATAAGGTATTGTGAAGCGGAGGATGCAATACGCTAGACCCAACAATGCAGAGGAGCTGAAGACGACTATCAGAGCAACCTGGGCTCTCATAACACCTGAGCAGTGCCACAGACTGATCGAGTCCATGCCACGCCGCATTACTGCAGTTATTGAGGCAAAAGGAGCCCCGACTAAGTATTGAGTGCTATACATGCACATTCTTTTCATGTTCATTCTTTTCAGTTGGCCAACATTAGAGAAACAAACATTTTTTCATTGGCCTTTAGAATATTCTAATTTTCTGAGATACCAAATTTGGAGTTTTCATTAGTTGTCACTTATGAATATCAAATTTAAATGTAATAGACATCGGAAATACATTGGTCTGTGTGCATTGCATGAATATAATGTACAAGTTTCACGTTTTGAATGGAATTACTGAAATATTTTCAACCTTTTGATGATATTCTAATTTACTGGCCAGCACCTGTATAAATCAGTTGAAGTAAACGCCCTATGTTAGATGTCTTAAACCCTCATTTAGGCATGATTGTACTTTTTTATTTTAAAGTTACATCAAAGTATATTATTGCCCAGGTAAATTAATTTCAAAATATTTGGTTTCATGTATAATATATTTGATGTTTACATAAAATGAAAGCATATATTTATCAATTTTGGTTTCAAAGGTCGCCAGCCATGCAAGAGGAAGACTTGGGAAGAAGCAGAGGTCCTTGCTGTCGAAAAGCACTTGATGCCATTCATCAACACTTGTATTAAACAGGAACCTGTTGCACTCAGGAACAGAAATTGGCTTGCCATCAAGTTCTATGTGAAGAATCGCATAACAGCCCTTAAAAACAAAGTTTGAAAACGTTTTCACTATGAATTGAAAATAAGTGTTCAGAATCAATTGCTTAACAGTCCTGAAATATATATTTTTGAAGTTTAATCATTTTTTTTACTCTGCATTGGGTTTTAAGTCTATTCTGGTTTTGTAGAACAATTTTGGCACTGTTGCCATACATTGTTTACTTTTTTGTTTACAGGACTTTTTTAATGGCATATTTTTGACACAAAATAAATATTCCTGTAAATAAAAGGTAATTTCTTCAGGATGCCTTCTGATGCTGGTCATTTGGTTAAAAAAATAAAGCAAAAACAACCTTTTCCCATTTTTTTAATTTCTGAAAAGATTTAAGTTTTAAATATTTCCAAAGGATAATTAAATGGTGTAGAATAGAATAGACTTTATTGATCCCACAGTGGGGAAATTCACTCATTACAGCAGCACATACACTTTAAGGAAAGGAAAATTAAAGTACAGTTAAATACAGATAAGCAGTAAGCTATTATTGTAACCTTCAAACTACTAAAAACAACAAATAAAAATAGAAAATTGGGCTTCCAAGAATTTGTAGCATGAGGGACACAGACATACTAGGGTACATCCAGGTATTGCACAATATGTAACCCTTGTAATCCAAGTTTTTAAGTAATTATAGATGGTGTCTGCTGAGGGCAGGAAGGATCTCTTTTTAACACACAATGAAAATATTTCAGAAGACTTAGTAGAAGTAATTAAATACATTAAGTGCAGTAACCTGTAGTGTTTTTTTTTACTTGAAACTTTGTGGTACTAATAATGTTAGAAATACTAAAAGGTGTGTATGTTTTGTCCCCACATATGACTTATTACCTGACAGGTCCCCAAAAAGCTGTTTCTTACCAGGTTGTGAACTCTACTTTGTCCAATTGGTATTTTGAAGTAACTTCTGTATTCACTGAGGTTTTAGCATCTCTCTTGATTTTTTTCATTCAGAAAGGGTGGTTCCCACAAAGCATGGTCCCGTCTTGTGTCCCCACAAATGGCTAGACCAGGGGTGGGCAATTATTTTTTCCTTGGGGCCACATGAGAAATAGAAAATATTGTGGAGGGCCAGGCCAAAAGGCTGAAGTCAATTATGCATAATATTAATGGTATTTCTTTATAAAAAGCAGTAAATACCATTGTTTTTTCAAGCTGGTAAGAGTAGACTATATGTTATAAATGAGCAGAAAGGAAAAAGTGAGGTTGGCTTACAAAAATGTGATTTATTCAAATGTCCCAAGGCAATGGTAAACAAAGTGCACATTTGGTTTTTGTTAAACATTTGTGACTTTTATTAGTTAACAGTTTCAGTCACATTCACTCCAAAACACATTTCAAATATTGTTGGAAAGAGATTCTTAGCATTCTACAGACACACAGTATTGTCTGTAAAATAAAATCACTGAACTGTGATCTTGAGAAAGAGGTTTCAAAAAGTGTCCCAGTTCACTGCTAGTTGCCTTCATCTGTGGTCCAAACACCTTATTTTGTGTTTTTAAGCGATTTTTTTCTTATTCAGTGAGAGAAATCTCTGCTGGGCTTTAACGAGTGCATCAAAGTCAGGTTGAATGTCTGAGGTGGAGATGCGAAGCACAGCTGACTAATGATCATCAGTGAGAGAGGATCTTTACCTGGATTTTGTAAACTTCATCATTGAAAATGTTTGTTCACAAATATAGGTAGAGCCGAAGAAAACCAACATCTTCTGAGCATGTCTCCTCAGGTTTGGAAAGTTCTCCTCCTTAAGAGAAGAGTAGAAATCCAGCAGAGATCCTGAATCTCTGCTTTCAAGTCCCAAACCCTCTTCAGCACTTTCCCCAGGCTGAGCCATCTGATAGCTGTGTGGAGTCCTCCAAAAGAGCGACAAACTGTCTGTGATTCATCGCTCGTGCCCTGATGAAGTTTATTATTTTAGTAACAACATCAGTAACATGGTTGATTTTTAGCACTGACTTGCACAACACATGTTGGTGTATAATTCAATGCAAAAACACCTATTTTTGATCTGCATCGATTTCTGTCACTTTATCTTGCATGCGTTTCAAAAGTCCCACATTTTTCCCTGTAAGATTTGGACAACCGTCTGTTGTGACACCTGACAGTCTCTCCCCTTTCAATCCCAGAGTGTCCGTGCACGCATTTACCTCTGTAAAAAGATCACTCCCTGTCGTTGTCCCTTTCATCGACCGCATTGCTGCCCGCTCCTCTGTGAGCTCCGTTATCCCCCGGACAAATACGAGCAGCTGGGCTGTGTCCCGCACATCACAGCTCTCGTCTAATGAGAAAAAGTCAAAAATTGCCACTTCACGTTGCAGCTGAAGCTCCAGGTTCCCCGCAATGTCCTCGATCCTCCTGGTCACGGTTCGCCTGGACAGCGGGATTTGCTCAAATGCGCCTTTTTTTCAGGGCATATTAGTGCGGCAGAGTCCACCATGCATTCTTTGACAAACTCTCCCTCCGAAAACGGCTTGCTGTTTTTAGCTATTTTGTGGGATATCACAAAGCTGGTCCTGGTTGCTGCATCCCTGGATGTTTGAAGCTTAGTAAAACAGCCTTGCTGCTTTTGCAACTTTGCTAGCAAAGCTTCGGATGTCCGTGCCCTCTCAGCATCAGATGAGTTCTTGTATTTTTCCGAGTGTTTCTTGTCATAATGCCGACTCAAATTGTAGTCCTTAAAGAAGTTGTCACTCCCCCCTCAGAGTCTTACTCCACCCACGTATAAATTTTAAAAACTGCAACATTAGTAGGCGTTGCCTGGAGGACCGAGAGGGCGAAGCCGCAGCAGTGACGAAGACGACGGCTAACTAGACGATGCTAGCTCCCTTCACTCTGAGCAGTCATTAGAAGTGAAGGATGTTTCTCCCCCTCCTTACACAGACACTCGAGAAGAAAGGGACCAAGTCTATTTGGAGGAGACAAGCGGACCTGAGCCTTATTATTGTTTTGAGCTTGTGAGTTGCCTGAAACTACAGGAACCGACCCAACAGAACCATCTCTGAATGTAAGTAGCCGTTAGCCATAGCATCAGATTAGCTGCAGGGTTTGTCTCCACGGCCCTAGAGCTAGTATTCAGCATGTTTTAGAGGTTTATCTGCTTCAGCACACCTGGTTTTAATCAGCAACAAACAGCTGAGCTGCTTAACAGCTAATCTAACCTGTCAAAGCAGGAAAACGACTGAAACGTGCTGGATAGCAGCTCTACGGTAGCCCTGGGCTCAAGCTACAGTCTGCTGCATAAAGTTATGAAAATATCCCATGAGAAAATTATTCTGTAATGTGTTCAGCCCACTAAAACTGCCCTGATTTCTTTATTTATTTACTAATAACAGCTGCTCTCTCGGTTCTAGGTCCTCTGGTGTCTGCAGGTGGTCTCCTCTGCTGGTGTCGTCAGGATCAGGAGCTTCCAGAAGAATGTGCCTTTCAATGACTCTTTCCCCCTTATTTGTTATATTAATTAAATAAATCTCAATTGATATATTTCCTATTTTTGTTCATGTCCATAAATACTTAAACATGCTTGAAATTAAAACGAGCTTTTAACAGTGAGGTGCTAGTTTAATTCATCACAATAGAGCTAGTTAAACATGCGACAATGCGATAATTCAATTAATGTAATTTATAAATATCCATTAAAATATCAAAACTGGAATCAAAATGAGATATTTGGCAGCACTAAAAACTTGTCAAACACAATATTTATTATAATAATTGTAGGCAGACAGGAGACAGAGCTGATGGAGGTTCTCCGTCATCGAAGGATGGCTGAAGGCTTTCCAGGAACAGGAGATGTGGTGTTGTCTCTTCTCTCTCTATTCTGCCAGATGAGCTGATAGGTTACAGGTGTGTGAGGACATCCTCATGTTGTCACAACCAGATGACAGGAGTTATCAGGTGATCAGCCAGGCTAATGATGAGATGCAGAAAGAAAACAAATCCAGGACAGTGTACAATATGTGGTGTTGCTCACCTTATGTGCTCTTACAGAGTTATTAACGTGTGCCTGCCTCTTGGTGTAGAGTCCATATTTTGCTGAGTGTCCTGCAATAATGCAGGTTATTAGTTAATTTACTTTTGATAGCAAAAACAAAATATTTAATGTAAAAGTTATTTACCAGGTGAATCAGCTCACACGTCACCGCCAAGTGTCACAGGGCCAGAATCAGTAGCCTCCTTCATGATGTAATCACATACTTATTTAATTGTTAATATCTTAAAAATTCTGAAATGTTTTAATTTTTTTACCTTGAACAGTTCACTGAACTTGCACTGTCACTGAGGTGGAAGCTGGAATCAACAGCAGACACCTCACATCGTCAGGGGTGTGGACGCTGCTCTGACTTTCTGGAAGATGAATTTCAGTCATGATCCTTGTGTCACAAGACACACTGAGGCTGTGAGCTCTTCTGGCTGGCTATGTAAAAAAACAAAGAAGCAGCACATTTATAAATGTTTTAAAGAGCATAAAATCACGTGTAACAATAATCTGTAAAACAAATTAAAACTAGAAGGTAATAAGAAAATCTTTACATAGAAGATTATTAAAAATAATTCACCTTTGCTAAGCCAGTAAAGCTTCACATCAGCCTGGACAAGTGCATTCTTGCAGCTAAATCAGACAGCCAGTGTCTTGGGTAGATTTAGCCTGAAAAAAAAATAAGCACATTGTTGGGAGTTTTTAAAGTCAGTTAAAATACAAAAGAAACTGTCCTATAAAGGCGCTTTATAACATTCCTAGTGTGTGATCGTTGTTATAACGTAAAAGTCAGTCATATATGATGTGGACAGCCTGAAATGTGACCTCCTGAACAGAATTCCTCACAGAACCGGGTCACAAGCTGGATTTCATGCTGTAATGCTGTCTGTCTACTGGTGCTGCGTTAGTTAGAGACACTGTTGCAGAATTACCGACTGACTAGCTAAAGGAAGTGAACCACGTCTCTCGGACTTTGCATTTAGGTAGGGATTTGTCTTTAGAAGATGTCAAAACTTTATTTAGCTGACTCGCCTCAGACTGGAGCCCGCCGTGGTGGGGGAGCAGAGTCGGTGGGCTGCATCTAAATCGCGGAAGAGCCACGGTGGGCACAGCCTCCCTCTTCAAATGGAGGCGTGCAGAATCGCGGGTAAAATGCCCACAGAGTCACCGCAACCATACTACACTACACCATCTCACCATGCTAACACGATATGGAGCACTAAACCCTAACTACTTTCCTAATTACACTAACAGCCAAACACTAACTAAACTACAATATCCAACAGGCAAGCTAACACTAAATAAGTATGTATAACACTAAAAGCTATGCTAAAGACTAGGATATGCTAATGCTCTGTGCTAATGCTGAACTACAGCTAGCCTCCTACACTCGCTTGCAAATCCAACTCCCAACTCGCCACAAGGCGTGGCCGAGACACTCGATCCTTTTATAACTTTGGCAGAGAGCTGCTACGTAGTACTCTACTGGTTTACGTAGTATCTTACTCTTTAGCCATTGGCTAAAATTTATTCAAAATGAGTCAAATTCTATGTTTTAAGCTGAAGGTGGAGCTATACTGTAGTATTTAGGCAGAATTTTTAATTTTTAAAGAAAATGCACCAAAATGCTAAAATAATGAATACACACATTTAAAACACTATTAGACACTCATTTATACAGTTCATCAGCAAAAAAAAGTTAATTTAGACGTTACTTGCTCTTTAAACACGGCAATCTCCTCCCCGCAAACCAAACACACGGCTTTACCTCCGACTTCAGTAAAAAAAATGCTTAGCAGTCCAATTTTTGTTGAAAATCCTGCATTCGGCATCTTTCTTTCTTTCTTTCTTTTTTTTTTTTTTTGCATGAGCGGACATTTCTCGGGCTACAATCACCATGTCAACCGCGGGCACTTGTTGCTATACATATTGCGTCATTGTGCACGTAAAAAACAACTTCAAAATAAAAGCAATGCAGCCTTAGCCCATGCATGAGGTAAAATGAGAAAATACATTTATTTTGTAATTTCCAATTAACCTTACGCGGGCCGGTCAAAGTCAACCAAAGGGCCGCATGTGGCCCGCGGGCCGTAAAATGCCCAGGTCTGGGCTAGACACAAGGCTGTGTGTGTGTGTGGGGTGCAGATCCGCTTATGAGACATGCATGTGAATCTAGGTTATGTGTCTTATTTCCTTCTGATCAACTATTATGTACTGTCATCATTTAGACCGTTATACCTTTATATCCGAGATGTTAATTGGTTAAATTACTGGGCTGGTTCTGGAGAATAATGCTTGGCTAATGGTAAGACAGCAAAGGGTTTATAAAGAAGGTTTGACCAGAAGTGATAAAATTGGCCTGTATAAGCAGCTGCTATCAGAACTTCATTATGCGTTAATTCAAGTTTCCATAGTGTCAAAACTAGGGATGAGCGAGCACACCACTATCTGTATCTATACCTGTATCTGTTCAACCATCTAAATTATCTGAATCTGTACTCGGGGTGGGCGTGGCCTAACCCGGAAGTGGCTGTGGTTTACATCAATACATTATTTTAAGTCTGATCAGAAGTTGTTATGTGTATTGTTTATTTGAAAACTACTTACAGAGCAGCCTCAGAGTTGAGATTAAATGTTTGTGATCACAATAGTAAAGGAACTATTACAGAACAAGTTTTTCAATAAAATCAGAACATTAATATTTAAGTGCATGAATTAAGAGAGAAAGAGTAGAAAATTTTTCTATAGCGCCTCTCAAGATAAAAATCACGGGGCGCTTCACAAAAACAAAACATGTAAAATAGAAAAAATAATTTAGAAAATTATTAAAATATATTTAAAATGAGCAAAAAATAGACAATTATGATGAAAAAATGTAAAGAAATCCTGAGGAAGAGGAGAGAGAGAGAAAGAGGGAAAAAAAAAACAGACCAGAGCGGAAGCAGTGACTGAGGCAGCACGAGCCGTTTTCAGCTCGGTCTTGTCAAATGCACCACGTACGTTACGAAAAAAGTAACTTTAAATAACTTTAAAAAGAAGCAAACTGAAGAAAACATAGGGAATACAGAAGAAACGTGAACAGTGAAGCAAGCAAGGAAAGATCCGTTACTGTCTGTGTGTGTGCATGGATGGACCGGACCCGGACTGAGCAGAGCTCCCGGCTGCAGTTGTGTATAGGGAGGGGCGGGCGCTCTATTTGACTGGCCAATCACAGAGAGTGAAGACAGTCAGTTACCCAATGAGGATTTTCCTTCAGAACAATTACAGATATTTACGAGTTTTACTCGTTTCATGCTTGTACTCGTTAAAAACGCTTTATCTGTACCGGATACTCGTCTGAAACGAGGATCCGGCTCATCCCTAGTCAAAACTGACTGGATGTGGCGTCTTTTAGTAAATTTGAGCATCTGATCCACCATTTTCCCTCTTCTACACAATGAATACATCTGTTTTCACAGATGTGCCTTTAAACAAAATGGTCTCTTTATGTTTAAATGTCACAACAATTGAGTGTAAATTTGAGAATTATATCTAGCATACAGTATGTCAAACATTAATTGAATGTGTGTGTGTGTGTGTGTGTGTGGACAGTGTCCCTTGACACGAATCTGAGCTTTTAAAAGGCAAGCAGGGGTGGGAACTGTGTGGCTTACTCAAAGCAGTGCAAATCAACAATATACATCTGGACAAAAGGATCTCATGTGTGAAAGGTTAACACAAAACAGTTATCAAGCGTAACTAAAATGGTTCGGATCAACAATACACATTTTCACATTAGACGATTTCATACGCCATTACACCAAGTCATTTTCTTAACATATAGGGTTACGTATGAATGAGAGGGGGTCGTGGGAACTGTGTGGTTATCTTATCATATAGATCTTCACAAAAGAGACTATTGACAATACATCTGCCAATCTGATTTAGGCTAGGGCGGGGGCTAGGTCAATGAACAATACACCTGCCAATCTGATTTATGCTAGGGATGGGGAGCCAAGGTCATGAGGTCAATGAACAATACACCTGTCAATTTGATTTATGCTAGGACGGGGGGAGCCAAGGTCATGAGGTCAAAGAACAATAGACCTGTCAAAAACTTTGATGAAAGGTGGGTCCTTATATCTCTCTAATGTGGTTTTCGTCCTTGCCGTGGAACTGTGGACCAGCTCTATACCCTTGCAAGGGTGATGGAGGGGGCATGGGAGTTTGTCCAAACAATCCATGTGTTTTGTGGATTTGGAGAAAGCTTATGACCGTGTCCCCAGGGGCACCCTGTGGGGGACGCTCCAGGAGTATGGGGTGGCATTTTTTTAAGGGCCATTCAGTCCCTTTACCAGAGGAGCGTGAGTTTGGTCCCCATAGCCGGTAGTAAGTTGGACCTGTTCCCGGTGAGGGTTGGACTCCACCAGGGCTTCCCTTTGTCACTGGTTCTGTTCATAACCTTTATGGACAGAATTTTTAGGTGCAGCCGTGGTGTGGTGTGTGTCGAGTTTGGTGGCAGGAGAATCTCATCTCTGCTTTTTGCGGAGGATGTGGTCCTCCTAACTTCATCCAGCTCTGACCTTTAGCACTTTATGGATAGGTTCATGGCCGAGTGTGAAGCGGCTGGGATGAGGATCAGCACCTCCAATTCTGAGACCATGGTTCTCGACTGGAAAAGGGTGGCTTGCCAACTCCGGGTTGGGGGAGAGGTCCTACCTCAAGTGGAGGAGTTTAAGTATCTTGGGGTCTTGTTCGTGAGTGAGGGTAGGAGGGATCAGGAGATCGACAGGCAGATTGGTTTGGTGTCTGCAGGGATGCAGACGCTTAGTTGATCTGTCGTGATGAAGAGGGAGCTGAGCCAGAAAGCCAGGCTCTCGATTTACCGGTCGATCTACGTCCCAATCCTCACCTATGGTCATGAGCTTTGGGTAATGACCGAAAGAGCGAGGTCGCGAATACAAGCTGCCGGAATGGGTTTCCTCCGTAGGGTGGCCGGGCTCAGCCTTAGAGATAGGGTGAGGAGCTTGGACATTCGGGAGGGACTCGGAGTAGAACCGCTGCTCCTCCGGATCGAAAGGAGTCAGTTGAGGTGGTTTGGGCATCCGGTCAAGATGCCTCCTGGACACCTCCCTGGGGATGTTTTTCGAGCATGTACTGCCGGCAGGTGGCCCCCGGGTTGACCCAGGACACATTGGAGAGGTTACATCTTCAATCCTGTCCGGGAACACCTTGGGGTCCTGTCGGAGGAGCTGGTGGAGGTGGCTGGGGAGAGGACGGTCTGGAGCTCAGAAGTTGGGATGCTGCCCCCACGACCGGACACGGATAAGTGGAGGAAGACGATAACGACGAGAAATGAATACTGATCCTCATGCCATGGCGAGACCCTCCAAACAAAAATGATCAAAGAATGGTGTTCATTAGTAAAACCATGCTTGACACTATATAAACATTTATTACAAGAAAGCAATGATACGAACGTGAGTTAAATGATTAAATAAAAATCCCAAATAATTTCTGTGATGCAGCTTTATTTCATGTATTTGAGGTCTGAATGTTTTCTATTGAATGTAATTGAGTTGTGTTACCATGCAGTCTGGATGTTAATTCAGCCTTGAGATTTTTCATTAAAGTTTTAACTCAGGAGAAAAGTCACTTGTCACTAGGGTTGTCACGGTAACCGGTATAGCGGTAAACCCCGGTAAAAAAGTTGACAATAAAAATAACCGTCCAGTTTTTAAAAAACTAAATTATCTCGGTGGGTTTACTGTGGCCGCGGTTTCAGCGCGGTGACCCTTACCAGCCACCGTCGCTTCAGCTGAAGTTCCCGCGGCGCGCACACGCACTTTAGTTTGCAACGGCACCAAAACTTTGAAGCTGAAATAATGGCCGAAGGAGGAGACGGCAGCGCCCAGGACATCCATCAGCCCTCAAAGAAGACGAACTCGGAAGTATGGGCATATTTTGGATTTCTGAAAAATGCTGAGGGACAGTTAATAGAAGACTGCTATCCCGTTTGCAGAACGTGCAGGAAACAAGTGTCTGCAAAAGGCAGCAACACTTCGAATCTAATGGCACATCTGCGTGACCATCACCCACGTCTCTACAGCCAGTGCAAGGTAAGATAACATTAGCATTTTAGCTTAAATGCATGACGCGAGGACTTTTGGTTGACGGAGAATGCAACGAGTCACTATATACTGCAGCCGCAGCGTCCTCTGCCAGCATTTAAACCGTGTCACGGACACCCTGTTGCTGGATGAAGCATCTTATTTGTTGATGATGAAGAGAAATATACAATTAGTTCCTTGTCATTGATTTGTTTACTTATTCAATGCCATTTATACTTGAACATTTGGATTTGATTACATAGTGTAGTAGTTATTTTAGTAATTTGTTTAAAGTGGCTATTTATTTTAAATACATATTTTTTAAGGTTGACTTGTACAGTGCTCAAGTCAAGTGTGGACTGGAGTTTTAGATTTTCATTTTGATAATGAAGAAAACAAGTATATGAGAAAACAAGTGGTGTTTCTTTGATTTGTTTACATATTGTTTATGTTTTGAATGTTTGGATTTGTATAATTTAAACCTGCACTGACTACTGTAACACGTTCCAGAAAAAGAAGCTATTTGTTCCTTTACTTGTGAAAAGTTGCACTTTTGCTAAGGCTTTGTGTTATGTTAGGTTTAATAAACACTGTTAAACCTTTTCAAAACTATTTCAGTTTGTGTAGAACAGGACTATCAATGCTTTCTGAACATATGCAACACCGTTTAAAAAATACCGCGATAATACCGAAAACCGTGATATTT
The DNA here is from genome assembly GCF_043380555.1 of Nothobranchius furzeri. Lineage (NCBI taxonomy): Eukaryota > Metazoa > Chordata > Actinopteri > Cyprinodontiformes > Nothobranchiidae > Nothobranchius > Nothobranchius furzeri. Next base: position 42,344,775 of record NC_091752.1, read on the forward strand.
TGGTCACAATAACCGTGAGGTTAAATTTTCATACCGTGACAACCCTACTTGTCACTTCAAACCTTGAATAGACTTAACCAAGAGCTTGGGAGAAACTTGTGTTTACTGCAAGTAGGGCTGGGGGTAAACGATTATTTTTAAAACGATTATTCTGACGATTATTTTATCGAATAGTCGACTATTCTAATGACTATTTAGAAAATTAATCTAATGATTATTTTTCTATTGCACAATTAACAAAAACCAGAAAATCTCAAATAAATTCCTCAAAAAATTGATAAATTCTTACTGTAAGAGAATAAACACTACAGGCCTTCCATTTTGTATAACACTGCTTTTATTGTGTTGTTTGGTTATGTTCTGGTGACGTGTAGAACTTGGGAGTGCAGGCTGCTGCCTGAGAGGTGGTAGAAGATGGAATGTCTCCATGCTGCTTTGTTTTGGTCACTTATGTGCGTGAGGCGAGTGGTCTTACGGGTTAAACCAAACTCAAGGTGATATTTTAAACTAAACCAAAAACCCACAACACTCTAAATGTAATAAAAGGGAGATCTACACCGCAAAAAAAGATTAACTCTAAACCAAAACGTAACAGCTTATCCCAACGCAAGAAGCTGTTAGCGAAGATGCTAACAGTAGCTTTACCAACATTAAGTTCAAGTTACCAAGTTTAAATAAACCAAAAACACCCAGCAGCAAACAGACCAGCACGGAGGAGAGACTGCTACCACCAAAACAGCTCTCCTCATGTCTGAAAGAAGCTCCTTTATGAAGGGAGAAACGCTCCCGGTGATTTTCTACATCTGCGATAGACACGAAGCAGCGCGTCTGACCCCGGAAGTTGTTGTCCGTTGCCGGGAGACGAAGGGGCAAAACAGGAAAATAATCTAGTAGTGGACGGACGTTGTTCCGGGTCTTCGGTATTCGGCGGAGATGTTAGTGAAGGCGGAGAAGAGGGCGAACTACAGGAAAAACAGGCAGATTCCTCCTCTATTTACAAACTCCTGGGGATGCAACAAGTGGGCGCGGTGCGTCGACTTCCGGATCTGACGTCGACAAATTTTTAGAATCAAGCCGTCGACTTCGTCGAGGCTTCGCTACAACCCTAACTGCAAGTCCTTTACTCTGTCAAAGGCTTAGTGGTCATGAGGAGATGCATACATGCACATAGCTTTGGAGCAGTCGACTGTGACATGCTGTTTTCCACGCAGTTATTTCTATGTACATAATTCAATGGCTAAATTCAAAAAGCAGACAGGAAACATTAAAGGCAAACCACTGGTGCTGAAAACACACATTAAGGCTTACAGCTCAGCGGAAATTAACTCACAATAAAGATGCTACTAATCCATTTTGAACACTGTCTGGGGTTAACATTTTTATCACCTACAAGAGATGACAGTGTCCCAGTGGGATTTGAATGTCACCACCTGCTTTCTGCATGCATGTGCACGACTGAATGAGTATTCAAAGTATCACCCAACATGACTGAAACAGCAGGAAAAATACTGAATTCAGTCATTGCATCTTTATTCTTCATCCATTTTCTTTGCTTTAACCCATTCCTGCTGATCTTTCCTCCATCAATCACCTTCTGCAAATTAACTCCTCTCCTCATCTTTCTTTTTCCACTCATCTTCTCATCTATCCATTCACTCATCTCAACTTGCCTCTTGCCACATCATTATTTCCCCTTTTTTCCCCCTTCATTCTTCTGTCCCAGCTTGCTGACTGACAGTGCCAGTGTGGTGGGGTAAATTGGGATGTAGCTGAAATGACAGGCTCTTTGTATTGATTTGTTCATCTCCATCATCAATCACGATGTGCACATGGGCCAAACACACACTTAGCAAAACATGCATACACACAAACACACAGCTTGCAGCATAAAGAAAAAAGCTGTCCATGTCTCCAGCCTGGTAAACAATTAAATTACCTTGATGGAGTGGACCAGAGGAGTTCAAAAGGCTAAAGTGTTGCAGAAGGACTTCTTTTTTCCTTTCTGTCACTACTTGAAATACTTACAAGATAAACAAGCATGTTGCATATTTAACAGAGGTGAAGGTCTGCACAGTACTCTGCATGTTTATAGTGCAGTTTATAGTTTATTGTCCACTGAAAGCGCAAGAAGATTAAGAACAGCTGGACTGTCTGCGAAGTTATTGGAGCAAAGCGGGTCACCTCGGGCAAGGGTTGTGTTTTCAACTTGTTTGCAGCAGTCTGCGGGACTCCAAAGCACCACCAGACTGGCGGACCAGGCCCTGCTCCTGCTACCAGACCAGACTCTGCTCCAGCTACCAGACCAGGCTCTGCTCCTGCTACCAGACCAGGCTCTGCTCCAGCTACCAGACCAGGCTCTGCTCCTGCTACCAGACTAGGCCCTGCTCCAACCAACAGGCCAGACCCAGGCTCCGGGCTGTGCACCGACCTCCGGGAGTCTACCGCTGGTACATCTTGGTAAAGCATCAGGATAACAACTAAAGGGTGTGCTCAATAAAGAATTTAACAGCTCTTAAGCCTAGGACTTCATTTTCTATCAGGCGGGATTCTGTTTTTTTTTTTAAATTAGCCACTTTAGCCATCATGCCTCCCAAATAACATCAATCTGCTGGTGAGAGCTGGAGGAGATTAAGCTCTCACTGAACTTCCTAACTCCAAGATAGTTAAACAGCAAACGGTACTGATGGACTTAGTAAAAGAAGTGAAGGAACTGAAAGCCAAAATCATTGAGAAAGACAAAATAAATAATATCCTGGAAAGGCGGGTGGCTGATTTAGAACAATATACAAGAATGGAGGATGTTATGTGAGTGGGCTTATCACTAGGCACCGATCATATGCTCGAGTGACAGCAAATGCTGAGAACCAGACTGGTGAGACGCTTGAAGAATCAAATACTCTTCAAAACCAAGTGTTAAATTTTTTTTACTCCAAAAATATTAATGTCGATGGTAAGGATATCTCTGCCTGTCATGTGCTGCCTAAGAAAGATAAAAATGCAAAACAGGCTATTGTTATCAGGTTCATGAACAGAAAGTAAAAAACTGACTTATTACAACAAACAAAAAAAAACTTAGAGGATCAGCCGTGTACATAAATGAACACTTGACAACGAAAAATTCTGAAATAGCAAAGCAAGCAAGGACTCTCAGGAAACATGGGAAAATACAGTCCACATGGACAAGGAATTGCAAAGTATGGATAAAACTGCTCGGTATGCCAGAAGACGCTAAAGTGCAGCTGATAAGAGATATTGAGGAGCTAGGGAAGTTTAAAAGATAAAATTCTCAAACCAAATGGTGACTCATTACATCCTAGTTACTTTTTTGTTTTTTTGTTATTTATTCTTGGATGTATATTGACTATCTCATGAATATTTGATATATATCTTTCATCTAAAGATGAAGACTGGATTATGAATATGCTGAATCAAACAGAACAGGAAACATTTGTAATCACCGAGTGTAATGACCAGTGATGGTAAAAGGGAAGGACTGCGTAACATAAGAGGCGTGTGGTAGATGTTGACGTGAAAGTCAAAGTTTTTTTATTTACAATAAGAAAATTAACCCTGTATCAGTGTATCTTAACTAACTAAAGGAAGACCTCAAAGAGGAAAGGTCAGGAAGCAAAATTATATGTGTGGAGCACCGCTCCACCAAGCTATTAATTAAATGAGAAAGACTAACAAAACTAAAGAACTACCACTCCAAGATAAATCTTATAAGTAACTCAAACTAATAAAAGGTAATCCAAGTCTCAACAAAAGGCTTTCTTAGTCTTGCTAGTAAAGAAAATGAGGTTATATATATATATATATATATATATATATATATATATATATATATATATATATATACACACAACTAAACTAAGCTTTCAGCCAAACAACTTAATCAACATGTGTTTCACCTGATATGTGTCTCAACCCTGCTCTGAAAAATCCCCTGCAGGGTTAAACATAAGCTGCTGCTCCTCTGAGCACACAACTTACAGAAGCAAGTTCCTATTAAATAACACACTGGAATATCTAGAGAAGCTGAGAGAGAAGAAATTGCAGCAGAGATCTGAGTTCTCCTCTCTCTGTTTTGGCTGTCACTCCTTTTCTGCTCTCTGGTCTTGATTGGTGATAGAGAGCAGCTGGGAAGTCAGGAGGGAGAGGCTGCTGCTGAGCTGCTTTCCAGGGAGCTGGAGCAGGAGCTTCTACATGATGCAGTAGGTCAGACTGGGTTCTGTAACACCGAGCATCAACAACAAAATAATTTAGATGACATAGACCCTGACATTAATTACTTTAGTCATGTAAACAGTGAGTGTTTTTATTATAGGGAACCACAGCTATATGAACAAATGAAGACAGATCAATCTTTTTCAATAATCCACATTAATAATAGAAGTGTCTTTGCAAACTTTGAGAGCATAAAGGCTTTTCTAAATAAGTTTAAAACTCCTTTTAGGATTATAGCCATATCAGAGACATGGATCAATGATGAAAAAGACTCCGATTTAGATGGATATGAGATGTACATTCAGAATAGAAAGTGTAAAAATGGAGGAGGGGTAGCTCTGTATGTTGACAGAAATTTAAGAAGTAAAATGTTACCAAAAATGACAATGACACTAGATGAAGTAATGGAAAGTTTAACAATTGAGATGATAATGGAAAATCGAGTGAATATACTAGTTAGCTGTATATACAGAGCCTCAGGATCGGATATGGATACATTTAAAACCTGTATAGAGAAAATGTCCACAAAAATTGGCCAAAAGGATATTTTCATCTGTGGGGACTTTAACATTGATCTCACGAAGTCAAAACTGCATAAACATACTGAAGATTTCTTAGACTTGATGTATAGCTTATCCCAGTTCCCGAAGATCACAAGACCAACGAGAATTACGACACAATGTGCAACCTTGATTGACAATATTTTTACAAATTGTGTTGAAAAAAAATATGGCAGGTGGCATACTAATAAATGATATTAGTGACCACTTACCCATATTTGTATATTTTGACATCAGCAATGAAATTAAAGAAAGTAGGTGTCAAAGGAAATCAGGGAAAGAGATATATAAGAGATTATGAACAGACGATTTAATTGCTGCATTTAAAGAGGAGTTGATGTCCCAAGACTGGGATGTAGTCTAAAGGGAAGTGTCACACCCTGTCCTGTCTCCCCATTCTGTTCAGTCATGTGTTAATTGCTCCCACCTGCCTCTCGTTTTCCAATCACCCAAGCTCCCAGCCCTCATGTATTTAAACCCTCTTAGTTCTGTGTGCTTTGTCGGTTCATTGTTTCTATGTCCAGCGTGTTTAATATTAAAACCCTGCTAAACCGTTCCTGTCTGTCTGCCTTCTTCACCCGCATATGGATCCTTGCCTCCGCTCAACTCGCCCCCACGCTGTGACAGAATGAACCGAGCCCCTAAAGGATCCAGCAGGGAGGTTCTCCCCTGGGAGTACCTGCATCAATGGCTCACCCCGAACCACCGGTCGGCTTCTCCTCCTCCGGCGTCACCTCGCTGCAGACGCCGCCGCCGAACCCCGGCCTCGGCAATCCTCTCCACCCTCCCGGAGCCAGATAGGTGGTTGGACTGGGAGACCCAGCTAGACCACTCCTGCTATGTGGGCACCAGACTGGCTGTGTGCTCCCCCAGAGTTGGCCCACGGAGTTGGGAAGGATGCCGGGCCCCAACGTCACCCCCTGTCCCAGACGGAACCACGGGCTCACCACTACCCCGGCTCGGCACGCCAGCTTGCACCCGCCCCCAGTCAGATCAGCGGCCCCGTCTCCGGTCCAGTCAGCACCTCCTTCATCTGCAGGTGGAGGGACCAAGCCTACAGCCCATCAGACAGAGCTCGCCGGCCTCCAAGCGGAGCTTGGCCGGCTCCGTCAACTCATCAGCCTCCAGGAGTTCCAGCTGGACAACCTATCCTCCTCGTATCTCCAGAAGAAGGTTTCTATCCAGCCAGCTGCCCCGCCTCCGGTCCAGTCAGCAGCTCCCTCGTCTCCAGGCCAAAGGACCGAGCCTGCAGCCCATCCAACAGAGCTCGCCAGTCTCCGAGCTGAGCTGGTCCGACTCCGTCAGATCGTCAGTCTCCAGGAGTCCCAGCTGGACAATCTATCCTCCCTGCTTTTCCAGTTACCGGCTCCACCAGGTCCCGTGCCTCCAGTCCAGTCAGCGCCGGGTCCCGCGCCACCGGTCCAGTCAGCCCCGGGTCCCACGCCACCAGCCCAGTCAGCGCTAGGTCCCGCGCCACCAGCCCAGTCAGCGCCAGGTCCCGCGCCACTAGTCAAAGGGGTCGCCCCCGGGCCGGCCTGTCCAAGAAGCTCTTCCCTGGGCCAGCCTGTCCAAGAGGCTCTGCCTCCGGACCAGCCTGTCCAGTTGTCAGCGCCCAGTCCGGTGGCACCAGCCAAGGAAGCGGTCTAGTCTGCAGCGGCTCCGCCTCCACTCCAGAAGTCTGCAACCCCTCCTGCAGCGGCTCCACCTCCAGTCCAGAAGTCGAAGCCTCCAGTCCAGAGGTCGACGCCATCTCCTCCAGTCCAGAAGTCGATGTTGTCTCCTCCTCCAGTCCAGAAGTCGACGAGGCCAAGTCCGGCATCTCTACCTGCTGAGACTACCCCTGCAGTGGCTCTGCCTCCGGTCACCGCAGGTCCTGCCCTCGCCAGACACAGGCCCCCCAGAGCCCGTCGCCGCTGCCTCCTCTGCCCCAGACGCAGGCCCCCCAGAACCTGTCGCCGCCTCCTCCTCTGCCCCAGATGCCGGCCCCCCAGACTCAATTGCCGCCTCCTCCTCTGCCCCAGACGCCAGCCCCCGGACTCTACGGCCCTCCTTCCTGGTCCCCTTCCTCCTGCCCTGCTCTGTGTTCTATCAAATTAAGTAATCTACGCAAGTTTGTGGATGACTGTCTACCCTTAATGAAACCAGTTTGGTCGGGGTGTATCATGAAAGGGGTTACCTTCTCTAATCTTTTTGCCAGGGCTTTACAAATTATTTTGAGATCAACATTAATAAGATAAATTGGGCGATAGCTGGTAGGAAATGCAGGGTCTTTGCCTGGTTTTAACAAGAGACTAATATTGGCTAAATTAATGTTTGGCTGTAATCTGCCGCTCTCTTCGATTTCCCTCACCATTCTGAAAAATGTTGGAGCCAGAATGATCCAGAATTCTTTGTAGAACTCTGCTGGAAACCCGCCTGGACCTGGAGCTTTCCTATTAGTCTTGGATTTAAGGGCTTCCTGGAGCTCAGCTGATGTTAGTGGCAAGTCCAGGACTGTAGCTTGGCTGTCTGATAATTTAGGAAGTGTTATCCTGTCAAGGAACGCATTGATCTCATTATCTGATGGGTTTATCTGTGGTGAGTACAAAATTTGGTAAAAGTCTCTGAAAGTGTTTATTCTTTCAGGGTCATAAACGATATTCCCGATTGAGTCTTTAACAGCAGATATGGTAGTTTTCTCTTTCTTAATTTTTAACTGGATTTATTACTATGTTCAAAGTTTTCTATTCATAGTCTTTGTGCTAAAAATTGTGTCTTTTTGTCAATAATTCCAAGTTCCAATTTAGCTTTACGTAATTTGCTCAGTAACTCTTCTTCTGTGGATGCCTCTAAAGACTTAATGATTTCTTCTAACTCCTGAATACGTTTGTTTTCTTTTTTTTTTTTCTTATGTGATGAGAAAGAGATTATTTTACCTCTCTTCACTGCCTTTCCTGCCTCCCAGAGAATAGATGCTGATGTTCCAGGCAGGTCATTATGTTCTAAATATAAAGCCCGCTCCTTTAAAAGAAAAAAAATCAATAAAACCTTCGTCTTTAAGCAGTGATGTATTAAACCTCCAGTTTTTGTTTGGTGGGATTGTCTTCTTGTTCACCAGAGTTAAAGAAACCGGAGCATGGTCGCTGACAGCTATGGGGTGAATCTCAGTGTCTGAAATGTCAGCCAACAATGAGCTGCTGACTAGAAAATAATCCAAACGTGAATGACAGTGATGGACGTGTGATGAAAAAGTATACTCTCTACGGTTAGGATGAAGAGATCGCCATGCATCACAAAGGCCATAATCATTCATGTACTGTTTAACTGCATTGGTGGATTACCAATTGCGCTGAGTCCCAGCTGTACTGAGCCTGTCTGTTAAAGTGTCCATCCAAAAATTAAAATCACCTCCAAGTATAAGTGGACAGTCCAAGTGTTCGGAGAGTACAGAGAAAAAATTATCATTAGCATTTCTAGTTCATTCAGGCTTGATGCCTTCTGAGCATGGGCAGCTCTCTTTAACTCACACCACAGATTTTCAATAATATTCAGGTCTGGGGACGGAGATGGCCATTCCAGAACATTTTACTTGCTCCTCTGCACTAATGCATTAGTAGATTTTGAGTGTTTAGGCTCGTAAGCCCGGCACAGCTTAAGCTTTAAGGTCAGAGCTGGATGAAGCTAGGAGGACCACATCATCCGCAAAAAGCAGAGACGAGATTCTCCTGCCATCAAACTCGACACACTCCACACCACGGCTACGCCTAGAAATTCTGTCAATAAAGGTAATGAACAGAACTGGTGAAAAAGGGCAGACCTGGCGGAGTCCAACCCTCACCGGGAACAGGTCCGACTTCCTACCGGCTATGCAGACCAAACTCACGCTCCTCTGGTAAAGGGACTGAATGGCCCTTAACAGAAAGCCACCTACCCCATACTCCTGGAGCGTCCCCCACAGGGTGCCCCTGGGGACACGGTCATAAGCCTTCTCCAAATCCACAAAACACATGTGGATTGGTTGGGCAAACTCCCATGCCCCCTCCATCACCCTTGCAAGGGTATAGAGCTGGTCCACAGTTCCATGGCAAGGACGAAAACCACATTGCTCCTCCTCAATCTGAGATTCAACTATCGATCAGACCCTCCTCTCCAGTACCTTTGAGTAGACCTTTCCAGGGAGGCTGAGGAGTGTGATCCCCCATAGTTGGAACACACCCTCAGGTCACCCTTCTTAAAGATGGAGACCACCACCCCGGTCTGCCACTCCACAGGAACTGCCCCCGATGACCAAGCAATGTTGCAGAGAACAACCACGACAGCCCTACAACATCCATAGCCTTGAGATACCCAGGACGAATCTCATCCGCCCCCGATGCTCCGCCACTGTGTAGTTGTTTGACTACCTCAGCAACTTCTGCCCCCGAGATTGGACAGTCCATCCCCAGGTCTCCCGGCTCCAGTTCCTCCTCGGAATGCGCATAGGTGGGATTGAGGAGCTCCTCAAAGTATTACTTCCACCATCCGACTATAGCCCCAGTTGACGTCAGCAGCTCCCCATCCCCACTGTAAACAGTGTGAGCGAGTTGCTGCCTTCCTCTCCTGAGGAGCAGGATTGTTTGCCAGAACCTCTTTGGAGCCGATTGATAGTATTTCTCAATGGCCTCAACAAACTCCTCCCACGCCCAAGATTTTGTCTCGGCAACTGTCACTGCTGCTCCCCGCTTGGATAGCCAGTACCTGTCTGCTGCCTCCGGAGACCCACAGACCAGCCACGCCCTGTAGGGCTCCTTCAGCCTGACGGCTCCCCGAACCTCTGGTGTCCACCAACGGGTACAGGGGTCGCCACCACGACTGGCACCGGCCACCTTGCAACCACAACTAGCAACAGCCGTCTCAACAATCGCAGAGTGGAACAAGGCCCACTCTGAGTCAATGTCCCCCACTGCTCTCGGGACACGGTCAAAGCTCTGTCGGAGGTGGGAGTTGAAGACCGTCTTGACAGGTTCTTCTGCCAGGCGTTCCCAGCAGACCCTCACTATGCATTTGGGTCTGCCAGGTCTACGCAGCATCTTCCCCTGCCATCTGATCCAACTCACCACCAGGTGGTGATCAGTTGACAGCTCCGCTCCTCTCTTCACTCGGGTGTCCAAAACATACGGCCGCAGGTCAGAAGAAATGACTACAAAGTCTATCATTGACCTGCGACCTAGGCTGCCCTGGTACCAAGTGTACCAATGGGCATCCTTATGTTCGAACATGGTGTTCATTATGGCCAAACTGCGGCTTGCACAGGAGTCCAATAACGAAACATCACTCGAGTTCAGATCAGGTGGGCCGTTCCTCCCAATCCTACCCCTCCAGGTCAAGCTGTCATTGCTCATGTGAGCATTGAGGTCCCCCAGCAGAACAATGGAGTCCCCTGATGGAGCGCTACCTAGCACTCGTCCCAGGGTCTCCAAATAGGGTCGGTACTCTGAACTGATATTTGGCCCATAAGCACAAGCAACAGTCAGGACCCATTCCCTGACCCGAAGGTGCAGGGAAGCTACCCTCTCGTCCCCCGGGGTAAACCCCAGCACACAGGCAGAGAGTCTTGGGGCTAACAAAAAGCCAACCCCAGCCCTCTGCCTCTCACCCGGAGCAACTCCAGCAAAGGAGAGTGTCCAACCCCTCTCAAGGACTTGGGTTCCAGAGCCAATGCTATGTGTCGAGGTGAGTCCCGACTATATCTAGCCCATACCGCTCAACCTCTGCCACATGCTCCTGTTCCTTCCCCACCAGCGAAGTGACGTTCCATGTCCCAAAAACCAGTTTCCTTGTCCGGGGATTGGACCGCCAAGGCTCCCGCCTCGGTCTGCCACCTGATCCACACTGCACCGGACCTTTCATGTTCCTCCTGCGGGTGGTGGGTCCACAGTTCAATTCTAAAAACTATATCACAGAAATAAGCTTTTCAGCAATTACTCAAGCGACGAGAGCTACCACCGTGATGGCTACTACAGGGGTTATCAACCGCATACTCTAAGCGAACAAGCAACCAATAGGTAGCTTGAAGTCCTTAGACCCATCTCTTTTTTCTCTTTCCCTCTCCTTACTCGCTCCCTCCTTTCTCCCCTCCAGTCTGCATCGGCTCACTGGCCCTTGTTATCCTGGCGTTCGTCATTAGCGGCAGTGTGTACAGCTGCGCCAGGAGGAGGAGAGGTGAGGTTGTTCTGCCAAAGATGCAGGGTGTTCAGATGGTGCTCTGTTCGTCGTAGCGCTGGAAGGCAGGTCACCATCCATAACAGTGACTGTAAAATTATTGTCTATGAACACATGATGAAAACAGGCTTCCAAACTGTGGATCTCTCCTGTGATTTAGTTTCAACAAATTTCCCTCAACAGTTTCAGCTGATTGTCCTATTTAGTAACAAACATGATTTTTAAAGCGCTCTCTCTCTCTTTCCTTTTTGTGTTGCACAGCTGCCAGATTCGCAGATCAGCTGATCCAGATCCAGAGGCAGAGAAAATGGACAAACCTTCAATAATGTCGGCAAAAAATGCAGCAAAGCCTAATTTTACCCACTATCACAGCTATTCACTAGTGAAGTAAAACCTAACTTTAATGACCCAACAAAAAATAATAATAAATAAAAGGTTGGAGACCCCGTGATCTTAAACATGCAGGAAATATGCTAGAATGAGACTCCAGCTGCACTCCACAGCTCTCTTCACCAGAAGAACTCTAAAGTTGCAAGTCCGGTATTCCGGCCACAGAGGGCAGTGGGGTCTGAGTGACATTTCATCAACCCTGTAAAGGATCACTTTAGCACATACCGGCTCCAAATGATTTAAAATTATGAAAAAGTTGCAAAGTATCCCTATTTATCACTCGTCATCCTATAAACTTTGTTTGCGTTTAAAATATAACACACTTCTTTGCTGAGGCATAGAGGAATGAAACTATTCCTGTCAGTGTTGTAGTCATGTATAAATTTGTTTCTGCTGGGATTTATTTTATTGGTATTGAGCACAAAGTCATGAGACAATTCAGGTCTACAACATTAAAATTTCAAGGTCTGTGTAACAAAGTCAGCAAGTGGAGCAAAATAAGGAAGTATAACCAAAGAGGCATCAGTAAGCTTTATTACAAGGCTGCAGCTTTGGATGAATTAATGAGGGCCAAACATGAAGCATTTCTTTTTACTTTTAATCAAAACACCAGAGTGGTAAATTAAACAAAGGCTAAACTATCCCTTATGAAAAGATTTGGAATAATATTGTAATAATTTATGTTGGTTTTAAATAAGCAGTTCTATTTTGGGGCTGAATAGAAATGAAAGAAGCAGATTTTTCTCTGTGCCAAAAACACTGAAACCACAATCTTAGAAACCCATGGACAATGCTTACTCTGCTGGATTCTTGATAGAATTAACCCTTTAAGACCTGCCATAGAAGAAGTTCGCCAGAACTTATATTTACATTTTTTACATGCTGTGGTGCAATTGTTTGGAGTATTTCAACTTGCTATACACTAATACAACCCTTATTTTCTAAATTTTAATAATGTAAATGTTCATAGCAAATAAATATTTTACTAAAAAATGCAATTATCCATACAGAAATTGAAAATCATTTTGTTTTTACACATATTTTTCATTATAAAGAAATGCCACAGCTTTATCCCTGAAATATTTCACTGAAAAAAAAGTTGCACACAATCCTTTCAAACAACCAAATTAATTTGAAGTGCTTCCATAAATTAGTTTGTGAGAAACACTCATTTATATAAACTGTAACAAAAACGAAAATATAAACTTACTCATGCATTCTCCTGCAATGCCCTGGTCCTGTAGATTGATCCCTGGCATATTTACTGTGATTGCCTCTGTAGTCCTGTAAAAATCACAGAAAAAGAGCATGTTCAGGTCAAACAAGCCAACTTCCCCAGTGCCTTCCAGAGGTAGTGTAATACGTGATGACGCGTTCACGCTTAGGCATGGCCCACAGTGCCTGCTAGCTGTAGCTTAGCGGCAGAGAAAGAGGCAGCGCTGACAACTCAGCAACTTTGTCACTGTTCCAAACAACTTTTCTACCCCCCTCAACAGCTTTTTCTTTTTTTTGGGGGGGGGCACCTAGTGACAAACCTAGCAACATTACTGAGGACCCAACATTTTCTCGGCCGGGCCGACGAGAAAGGTACAGTTGCAGAGCTGGAGACCACCAATTTACACCTACTGCTGCTGCACATTCACACTGCTGCAGATTCACGCCTCTACAAGAGACGGCGCAGGTGTGAATCCGCAGTCTCTGGGTTTGCAGCCGCCAGGCATTTTAGCCCTTCCTGCATCTGGCAAACAAAGTCTGTGGGATTTTGAACTACCGTCCCGTTAACACACGCAGCTCTGTGGCTCCTCTAAATTTCCTTAATTAAGTGACACGAGAATGGATAAATCACAAGAAACCCGCTCCCTTTTGCTCAGTGCACCGGTGGCACCGTTATCATGTTATAGATGGAGAGAAAACACAGCAGAGAAGGGAAAAAAGCCACTGTTCAAGAAAATGCTGGTACTGCACAAACGTGACAGAGAGTCTGTGAGAATGAGAGCAGGAGGTCTGAGCTATGTCCTGTAACAGAACGGTTTGGATCACCACAACAAATCTGCCTTAATATCACTTTATTTATACTTTTAGAAATTATTTTACACATCAAGGCAATTTGGGCCGTTTTATTCATGCTAACTAATAATTTTAACTAATGAAATAGCAATAGGTTGAAAAGGGTTGATGCTTTCTATATATTATAATAGGAACATATTTTAGGCTGCTTGTCTAGCGTGTCTACATCAGAGTACATTGTTTGTCTGATTTATTAGAATTGTGTAGAACAGTCTAAACCTGTAAATTGCATTGGCACGGGACTGACTCAGCTGCTGTTTTTGTTCAGGAGTGTGCACGTACGTCATGCGGGCCTCATGCACGAGCTTACTATTGAAGCTGCAATTATGCATTTGGCCTGAGGGGGCAGTCATGAGCATGACATTTCAAACTCCACATAGTCTCTTTAAGCTTTTAGATGCTGATCATTTTAAACACTGCAATAATATTTAACCAACAACATATATATATAAGCCAGTGTGTTAGCATTGGGGTGTGTCTTGCAAATCTTTTAAATGTCTAAAATGAATTAGGACTACATACATCCTACGGTGAGATACCGGTTTAATACAAGACATGTTGACCTGACAAACACTCAAAATGATTCAAAAACCATCCATGGAGAATACTGTGTATCAACACAACATCACACTCCATGTCAGACCTGGGCATTTTACGGCCCTCGGGCCACATGCGGCCCTTTGGTTGACTTTGACCGGCCTGCGTAAGGTTAATTGGAAATTACAAATTAAATGTATTTTCTCATTTTACCTCATGCATGGGCTAAGGCTGCATTGCTTTTATTTTGAAGTTGTTTTTTACGTGCACAATGACGCAATATGTATAGCAACAAGTGCCCGCGGTTGACATGGTGATTGTAGCCCGAGAAATGTCCGCTCATGCAAAAAAAAAAAGAAAGAAAGAAAGAAAGATGCCGAATGCAGGATTTTCAACAAAAATTGGACTGCTAAGCATTTTTTTTACTGAAGTCAGAGGTAAAGCCGTGTGTTTGGTTTGCGGGGAGGAGATTGCCGTGTTTAAAGAGCAAGTAACGTCTAAATTAACTTTTTTTTGCTGATGAACTGTATAAATGAGTGTCTAATAGTGTTTTAAATGTGTGTATTCATTATTTTCTTTAAAAATTAAAAATTCTGCCTATATACTACAGTATAGCTCCACCTTCAGCTTAAAACATAGAATTTGACTCATTTTGAATACATTTTAGCCAATGGCTAAAGAGTAAGATACTACGTAAACCAGTAGAGTACTACGTAGCAGCTCTCTGCCAAAGTTATAAAAGGATCGAGTGTCTCGGCCACGCCTTGTGGCGAGTTGGGAGTTGGATTTGCAAGCGAGTGTAGGAGGCTAGCCGTAGTTCAGCATTAGCATATAGCATTAGCATATCCTAGTCTTTAGCATAGCTTTTAGTGTTATACATACTTATTTAGTGTTAGCTTGCCTGTTGGATATTGTAGTTTAGTTAGTGTTTGGCTGTTAGTGTAATTAGGAAAGTAGTTAGGGTTTAGTGCTCCATATCGTGTTAGCATGGTGAGATGGTGTAGTGTAGTATGGTTGCGGTGACTCTGTGGGGATTTTACCCGCGATTCTGCACGCCTCCATTTGAAGAGGGAGGCTGTGCCCACCGTGGCTCTTCCGCGATTTAGATGCAGCCCACCGACTCTGCTCCCCCACCACGGCGGGCTCCAGTCTGAGGTGAGTCAGCTAAATAAAGTTTTGACATCTTCTAAAGACAAATCCCTACCTAAATGCAAAGTCCGAGAGACGTGGTTCACTTCCTTTAGCTAGTCAGTCGGTAATTCTGCAACAGTGTCTCTAACTAACGCAGCACCAGTAGACAGACAGCTTTACAGCATGAAATCCAGCTTGTGACCCGGTTCTGTGAGGAATTCTGTTCAGGAGGTCGCATTTCAGGCTCTCCACATCATATATGACTGACTTTTACGTTATAACAACGATCACACACTAGGAATGTTATAAAGCGCCTTTATAGGACAGTTTCTTTTGTATTTTAACTGACTTTATAAACTCCCAACAATGTGCTTATTTTTTTTTCAGGCTAAATCTACCCAAGACACTGGCTGTCAGACTGATTTAGCTGCAAGAATGCACTTGTCCAGGCTGATGTGAAGCTTTACCGGCGTAGCAAAGGTGAATTATTTTTAATAATCTTCTATGTTAAGATTTTCTTATTACCTTCTAGTTTTAATTTGTTTTACAGATTATTGTTACACGTGATTTTATGCTCTTTAAAACATTTATAAATGTGCTGCTTCTTTGTTTTTTTACATAGCCAGCCAGAAGAGCTCACAGCCTCAGTGTGTCTTGTGACACAAGGATCATGACGGAAATTCATCTTCCAGAAAGTCAGAGCAGCGTCCACACCCCTGACGATGTGAGGTGTCTGCTGTTGATTCCAGCTTCCACCTCAGTGACAGTGCAAGCTCAGTGAACTGTTCAAGGTAAAAAAATTAAAACATTTCAGAATTTTTAAGATATTAACAATTAAATAAGTATGTGATTACATCATGAAGGAGGCTACTGATTCTGGCCCTGTGACACTTGGCGGTGACGTGTGAGCTGATTCACCTGGTAAATAACTTTTACATTAAATATTTTGTTTTTGCTATCAAAAGTAAATTAACTAATAACCTGCATTATTGCAGGACACTCAGCAAAATATGGACTCTACACCAAGAGGCAGGCACACGTTAATAACTCTATAAGAGCACATAAGGTGAGCAACACCACATATTATTTTACACTGTCCTGGATTTGTTTTCTTTCTGCATCTCATCATTAGCCTGGCTGATCACCTGATAACTCCTGTCATCTGGTTGTGACAACATGAGGATGTCCTCACACACCTGTAACCTATCAGCTCATCTGGCAGAATAGAGAGAGAAGAGACAACACCACATCTCCTGTTCCTGGAAAGCCTTCAGCCATCCTTCGATGACTGAGAACCTCCATCAGCTCTGTCTCCTGTCTGCCTACAATTATTATAATAAATATTGTGTTTGACAAGTTTTTAGTGCTGCCAAATATCTCATTTTGATTCCAGTTTTGATATTTTAATGGATATTTATAAATTACATTAATTGAATTATCACATTGTCGCATGTTTAACTAGCTCTATTGTGATGAATTAAACTAGCACCTCACTGTTAAAAGCTCGTTTTAATTTCAAGCATGTTTAAGTATTTATGGACATGAACAAAAATAGGAAATATATCAATTGAGATTTATTTAATTAATATAACAAATAAGGGGGAAAGAGTCATTGAAAGGCACATTCTTCTGGAAGCTCCTGATCCTGACGACACCAGCAGAGGAGACCACCTGCAGACACCAGAGGACCTAGAACCGAGAGAGCAGCTGTTATTAGTAAATAAATAAAGAAATCAGGGCAGTTTTAGTGGGCTGAACACATTACAGAATAATTTTCTCATGGGATATTTTCATAACTTTATGCAGCAGACTGTAGCTTGAGCCCAGGGCTACCGGAGAGCTGCTATCCAGCACGTTTCAGTCGTTTTCCTGCTTTGACAGGTTAGATTAGCTGTTAAGCAGCTCAGCTATTTGTTGCTGATTAAAACCAGGTGTGCTGAAGCAGATAAACCTCTAAAACATGCTGAATACTAGCTCTAGGGCCGTGGAGACAAACCCTGCAGCTAATCTGATGCTATGGCTAACGGCTACTTACATTCAGAGATGGTTCTGTTGGGTCGGTTCCTGTAGTTTCAGGCAACTCACAAGCTCAAAACAATAATAAGGCTCAGGTCCGCTTGTCTCCTCCAAATAGACTTGGTCCCTTTCTTCTCGAATGTCTGTGTAAGGAGGGGGAGAAACATCCTCCACTTCTAATGACTGCTCAGAGTGAAGGGAGCTAGCATCGTCTAGTTAGCCGTCGTCTTCGTCACTGCTGCGGCTCCGCCCTCTCGGTCCTCCAGGCAACGCCTACTAATGTTGCAGTTTTTAAAATTGATACGTGGGTGGAGTAAGACTCTGAGGGGGGAGTGACAACTTCTTTAAGGACTACAATTTGAGTCGGCATTATGACAAGAAACACTCGGAAAAATACAAGAACTCATCTGATGCTGAGAGGGCACGGACATCCGAAGCTTTGCTAGCAAAGTTGCAAAAGCAGCAAGGCTGTTTTACTAAGCTTCACACATCCAGGGATGCAGCAACCAGGACCAGCTTTGTGATATCCCACAAAATAGCTAAAAACAGCAAGCCGTTTTCGGAGGGAGAGTTTGTCAAAGAATGCATGGTGGACTCTGCCGCACTAATATGCCCTGAAAAAAAGGCGCATTTGAGCAAATCCCGCTGTCCAGGCGAACCGTGACCAGGAGGATCGAGGACATTGCGGGGAACCTGGAGCTTCAGCTGCAACGTGAAGTGGCAAGTTTGGACTTTTTCTCATTAGACGAGAGCTGTGATGTCCGGGACACAGCCCAGCTGCTCGTATTTGTCCGGGGGATAACGGAGCTCACAGAGGAGCGGGCAGCAATGCGGTCGCTGAAAGGGACAACGACAGGGAGTGATCTTTTTACAGAGGTAAATGCGTGCACGGACACTCTGGGATTGAAAGGGGAGAGACTGTCAGGTGTCACAACAGACGGTTGTCCAAATCTTACAGGGAAAAATGTGGGACTTTTGAAACGCATGCAAGATAAGGTGACAGAAATCGATGCAGATCAAAAATAGGTGTTTTTGCATTGAAATATACACCAACATGTGTTGTGCAAGTCAGTGCTAAAAATCAACCATGTTACTGATGTTGTTACTAAAATAATAAACTTCATCAGGGCACGAGCGATGAATCACAGACAGTTTGTCGCTCTTTTGGAGGACTCCACACAGCTGTCAGATGGCTCAGCCAGGGGAAAGTGCTGAAGAGGGTTTGGGACTTGAAAGCAGAGATTCAGGATCTCTGCTGGATTTCTACTCTTCTCTTAAGGAGGAGAACTTTCCAAACCTGAGGAGACATGCTCAGAAGATGTTGGTTTTCTTCGGCTCTACCTATATTTGTGAACAAACATTTTCAATGATGAAGTTTACAAAATCCAGGTAAAGATCCTCTCTCACTGATGATCATAAAGGTTGGTTTATGCTTGACGCGTCCGCGAGGTCCGCACGGCTCCGCACGGCTCCGCGCGGAGAAGTTGCGTCATTTTGCGTCATTTTAACAACCACGCCCCTCCACCGCGTCTCCGCACGGCCCAAGATTTCCGCAACGCGCACCTCGGAAAATTTCTAACCACGCGGACGGTCGGACGCGGAAAAACATGGCGGACCGGCACGGCAGAGGTTCGTAAATACAGACATTTGTATGATTCAGCTCTCAAAGATCACCGTGATCAACATGTTGTTAATAGTTCTTGGAGAGAAATAGCTCGCACTGTCGGAAAAGACGAGAACGCTGTTAAAAATGCTGAAATGTCATGTTGTAAACAGTAATTTCTACTTCTACTATGGTGTAGTGTTGGATGCTTGCCGTAGAGCTCCATGCTGCCCCCTACAGTTTGGGAGAATATTGGCTCACCGCAGAGACGAGCCGCACAAACCATAAACGCTGCGAGTTGTGAAGCGCGTTCCAGCCGCGAGCCGCGTCACCGCGCGGAAAGTGAATGCGTCAAGCATAAACCAAGCTTTAGTCAGCTGTGCTTCGCATCTCCACCTCAGACATTCAACCTGACTTTGATGCACTCGTTAAAGCCCAGCAGAGATTTCTCTCACTGAATAAGAAAAAAATCGCTTAAAAACACAAAATAAGGTGTTTGGACCACAAATGAAGGCAACTAGCAGTGAACTGGGACACTTTTTTTGAAACCTCTTTCTCAAGATCACAGTTCAGTGATTTTATTTTACAGACAATACTGTGTGTCTGTAGAATGCTAAGAACCTCTTTCCAACAATATTTGAAATGTGTTTTGGAGTGAATGTGACTGAAACTGTTAACTAATAGAAGTCACAAATGTTTAACAAAAACCAAATGTGCACTTTGTTTACCATTGCCTTGGGACATTTGAATAAATCACATTTTTGTAAGCCAACCTCACTTTTTCCTTTTTGCTCATTTATAACATATAGTCTACTCTTACCAGCTTGAAAAAACAATGGTATTTACTGCTTTTTATAAAGAAATACCATTAATATTATGCATAATTGACTTCAGCCTTTTGGCTGTGATGTGAATAGATGAAGATCCATATCCTCTGATACTGAAACAACACCCCCTGGTGGTAACATCCAGGACTGTGGAGCTGCAGCTCTCTGTTGGTAAGAGACGCCTATATTTACTGAGCCTGTGGAAGCATTTAGATGGAGCCTAGCTGAGAAGCTGATAATCGGCACAAGCTGCAAAATACGACAGGACTGTAATTGACTGTGAGAACATCTCGCTTTTTATTCTCTTTATCTCACTTTCTGCTCAGTTTCAGTGGACTCAGGAGAGATAAGTGGTTGCACACCCTGATTTTAGGCAGAGAGGATAAAGAAAATCACAAATCCAGTGAGATTTCAAGTGTCTACTTGCTACAAACCCTTCTGTGTTGTGAAAGAAAAACACATTCACACCAAAAAATGTGTATCAATTTGTTATAAATGATGCAAAATATTCCACTTTTTGTAAATCCTTTTAGATGGGATCCACGAGGAATTTGAGAAGTGACGACAGGTAGTTTGATCTAAAAGTACAAATGCATTAAAAAATAAAAAGAGAACTGAACACAGCTGGATTATTTTTTGAGAAGCTTATTCAAGATCAGTGAAAAAGAAACATCTATGTTATCAGTTGTCATGGTGCTGTGTGGCCACAGCGATAGCTACAATGAGAATTGAAGCACCTGTAATTGGCTCCATTTATCCTCTTCAGACCTTTTGGGAATCCGCACCAATGTGCAGAGTCCCTATAACACAAACACACACACACACACACACACACAAACACACACACACACACACACACACACACACACACACACACACACACACACCTCCTTTCTGCATTTGATCAGTGCTACAGAACTCCTGGACTGATTCCTGTGTGTGTTTTGCCAGGTGAGTATTTGTCTAAATTTCATTGTGTGACGATCAATTTGCATCAACTTGATTTCCTTTCAAGTTAGAGTCGTGGTCATTTAGAGAAACAATAAACTTGTTTTTGCATCCTTATTTCAAAGCCAATTGCTGACATTAACCCAAAGCTCTCTGGCGTTTGCTCACAGCACACAGATGCAATAGATTGGATAAACTCAGCAGAAATGAAAATGAGTGGTGTAGCAACCATATGTGTTAGCATTAGGCTGCAACCAACCAGCTCGATGTCTGATAATGAGATGTCACCAGTCATAGTAATGGATTATATCCATGCTTTTACAAGTGCTGCTGTTATACATCACTTTGGCATTAAGGAGCTGAGGAGACTAATGCGCGAATAAAAACTATTTGATACCATGTATCTCGCAGGTATACTGGAACAGGACAAGTCTGACGGAGCTGAACACAGATTGCCTGGGAAAGCCATAAAAATTGATTGCTTGAGCATTGTGTTTTAATTGTCATTATTAACGTAATCAGAAGTTTATTTCAAGCTACATGCAGCATGAGCTACATACAGTATCTACTAAAAGCACAGGTTTTTATATCATATAAAAATATATTTTTGCCTTTTGTGTTGTTTTTAAATAGGTTTTAAGGCTTTATAAAATCATAGCAACTAATTGTATTTTAGCAAACTTAGACTCAAATGAATAATTACCTACATATTTTAAATAGAAAAAGCTATAAGATTATATGTTTCAAAACACTTGAATCTAAGGCTACGTTCACACTGCAGGCAAAAGTGTATTAAATCTGCTTTTTTCCCCACATATCTGACTTTTTTATGACAGTCTGAACTCACAGATCCGATTTTTTTATATGTGATCTGTGACCACTTGAATATGTAGTACTAATTCCGACACGTATCAGATGTTTTTGAAAGCGACTGCCGTCTGAACGGTCATGTCGCATTAAATCTGTCACCTACGTCACTGAGTCAGCGGAGGTGAGCGTCATGTGTGGATGTTCCTGAGGAGAAGCGCTGACAGAAGGGTTCAGGAGTCTGTCTGGATATCATGTTTTAAGTTTAGGAATTAAAAATACAAGAAATAATATGAACAGGAGGTGGAGGTGCTGCTGGAGCGAAGTGTCTCACTGGTGGTTCTCCGTGAATGAATTTATACGGAACATTTTTGGTGATTAATAAATTCAGGGAGACTGCGGGAACAAGGATTAAAATAGTTTAGTTTTAAAAACAGTTTCCAGCCCAAAACGGAAGAATTAACAGGCGTGAAAGTTTCCACTGACAGTTTTTGTCACTGTGTTTTTGTCTCTCTCTGGTTTGGTGAATAGCTCTACTTACCTTTGCCTCTCATTCCAATACTCACCCAAGCCAGATCCTCGACTTGGACTTTTCCCACACAACCTGACTCGCTGCCGGCCTTCGATCCTCATCTCTTAGCGACTCGCCTGCCTTCTCCTGTTCCTTCACGCCCCTGGAGAGGAACCTGGCCCGGATCTCCGCTCAGTCTCAGTTCCATCTGCGTCTCCTGGACCTCAGTCACCCAAAGTTGGATCCTCATTCCTCCCTAGGCTCTGCACATCTCCTGGAAACTGTATGCCCCAGTCTTGTCACAATCCCTCGTGTCACACTCCCAAAGAACCTTGGTAACTCCTGTCTGTCATTATAGACTTGCAGTGAATTTCTCCTGCTCTGCCATTTTGGAAGCAGCGCCCTTCGTTTAGTTTTCCATACATCTCTGTTATATCTGCCACAACCGTTACCTGGTTTGATCCTGTATGTCTTGGGTCAGACATGTCACCCAAACATGACAGACTCACAACGAGAAAGGCTATTGTTTTACTGTTCAGGAATCAGCAGCGGACATAGCTAATTTAAGCCAACTGTTAGTATTAGCAACTTCACCACAGAGCAGAAGCTCCTCCAGACTTGTGTTATTTGTGGAGATATAACATGCACATAGCAGGTCAGTGGTAGAGTCTCACTGCTGCTATCCAATCTGAGGTCAGATGTCCAAATATCAGGAAATATGACTCCAAAACCTGCCGTCTGAAGTTCTGATGTGATGTAGGCAACTTTTAGGTAAGACAAATGGTGCACTGGTATATTTTTCCACCTGAGAACGACTTACAGGTCATTCATTCCTAGTAGCAGTGACATGCGGTCAGAGGAGGAAGGGGAAGCACTGCCTCCATCATGTTTCATACTGAATTCGCTGAATTGACCTGTTTCCTGATCAAATATACATGCAGAAGCGAGAAAGGTAACAAAGATGAGCATGCCTCTGCTCTCACTGAGATGCCCCGCACACACTAACCGATTCAGGCAGAGCATATGCGCCAACACCCAGTATCAAGTGTGTGCGGCGATGCGCCCTCTGAAGGCAGAGATGAGAGCTGCCTCCATTGTCACGGAGCAGCACCGCAAACACTGAAATAGGAAGTTGGCTCATGCTCACTGCTCTGTCTTTATATCATCAACATACATGTTTTATTCCACATGTGGTGCACATGCTGGAGTTCTGCCGTCTGTTTGATCTATCTATCTATCTATCTATCTATCTATCTATCTATCTATCTATCTATCTATCTATCTATCTATCAGTCAATCATCTATCTATCTATCAATCATCTATCAATCATCTATCAATCTATCATCTATCAATCATCTATCAATCATCTATCAATCTATCATCTATCTATCAATCATCTATCAATCTATCATCTATCTATCTATCTATCTATCTATCTATCTATCTATCTATCTATCTATCTATCTATCTATCTATCAATCAATCATCTATCAATCAATCATCTATCAATCTATCATCTATCTATCAATCTATCAATCTATCAATCTATCATCTATCTATCATCTATCTATCAATCATCTATCTATCAATCATCTATCAATCAATCAATCATCTATCTATCTATCTATCTATCTATATATCTATCTATCTATCTATCTATCTATCTATCTATCATCTGTCAATCTATCATCTATCAATCATCTGTCAATCATCTATCAATCATCAATCAATCAATCATCAATCAATCAATCATCTATCTATCTATCTATCTATCTATCTATCTATCTATCTATCTATCTATCTATCTATCTATCTATCTATCTATCTATCTATCTATCATCTATCAATCTATCTATCTATCTATCATCTATCTATCTATCTATCATCTATCAATCTTTCAATCATCTATCTATCCATCTATCTATCTATCTATCTATCATCTATCCATCTATCTATCATCTATCAATCATCTATCAATCATCTATCAATCATCTATCTATCTATCTATCTATCTATCTATCTATCTATCTATCTATCTATCTATCTATCTATCTATCTATCTATCTATCATCTGTCAATCAATCATCTATCAATCAATCATGTATCAATCAATCAATCATCTATCTATCTATCTATCTATCAATCATCTATCTATCTATCTATCTATCTATCTATCTATCTATCTATCTATCTATCTATCAATCTTTCAATCATCTATCCATCTATCTATCTATCTATCTATCTATCTATCATCTATCTATCTATCTATCTATCTATCAATCTATCTATCATCTATCAATCTATCAATCTATCTATCTATCTATCATCTATCTATCTATCTATCTATCTATCTATCAATCTTTCAATCATCTATCCATCTATCTATCTATCTATCTATCTATCATCTATCTATCTATCTATCTATCTATCTATCTATCTATCAATCTATCTATCATCTATCAATCTATCAATCTATCATCTATCAATCTATCTATCTATCTATCTATCTATCTATCTATCTATCTATCTATCTATCTATCTATCTATCTATCTATCTATCTATCTATCTATCTATCTATCTATCTATATATATATCTATCATCTGTCAATCAATCATCTATCAATCAATCATGTATCAATCAATCAATCATCTATCTATCTATCTATCAATCATCTATCTATCTATCTATCTATCTATCTATCTATCTATCTATCTATCTATCTATCTATCATCTATCAATCATCTATCTATCATCTATCTATCTATCTATCTATCTATCTATCTATCTATCTATCTATCTATCTATCTATCTATCATCCATCTATCTATCAATCATCTATCTATCTATCAATCATCTATCTATCTATCAATCATCTATCTATCTATCATCTATCAATCATCTATCTATCAGCTATCTATCTATCATCTATCTATCATCTTTCTTTCTTTCTTTCTGGAAAAAATATGTGTGTATTTATTGTTGTATGTATTAGAGAGCTAACATCTACTGATGCTAAATCCCTTGTACATGTAATTTTACTTGGCCAATAAATCTGAAATAAAAAAAATCAATGTGTGTGTGTAACGGTTGTTACGTAGTGCATTTTGGGGGTTTAATTATGATCAATAGGATGTGATGATTCTTTATAAATAGAATATCAACCTGATTAGTCTTTGAATGTTTAACCAGAAGAATTTAGGATTCTTTGCTTATTCAGTGCCCATAAGCACACTTCGTATTAATTCAGACAGAGTCAAGTATATAATTAAAAATAAACTTTTTTTTCTAGACTAATTATAATACATGACAAGTTATGAAACGATGTGTGATGGATGAATACTTGTGGACGCAATGTAATTTTATCAGAACCTTTGTATCTGGAAGAAACTAAGTTCTGGGTGTGAAAGAATTTGGTCTGCTATACATTAGAAAGTTGATTATTAATAAAACCACATCAGACACAATCTTGCTGTGTCTACGTACCCCAAATGGAGACTCCCTTTTGGATCCGAGATGTCGGGGGTCGGGTGACCCCAAGGGACTGAAGGTCGTAGATTACCCGCAATCTGACCAGGTCAGTCCAGAGTCGTCTCCAGGTCACAAAAAACATTAACTCGTGGACTCGTTTTGCGTCTCAGACGGACTCTTAAGGAGTCTTGCTGTGTCAGCTTTGTCGTGTGCAAACATTTTTTGACAGCTTGTCAAAAAGATGTTTCAAAGAAGCTGGTCCCGGATTGGCCACTCCAAAGAGTCAGCTGGGAACAAACTTACTCAACTCCACTCAACAAACTGAACTACTCGGGAAGTGATCTAAGTTTTGTTAATTCCTATGCTATGATTTTCTGGCAAATCACAGGTTTTACCAAACAACCCCAGAAACACTCCTTCCTATAAAAGATGTTGATTTGTGGATAAGAAAGTCTCTATGTGTCATGAGATAACTTTAACTTTGTCATATGGTCATGTGTATAAGTATGTGAGCTTGTCAAGTCACATATGCTGATTATCAGACAAAGGGATATTGCAAGGACACATTAATTTCAGCCTTATTAATGTAGGCACAGATTAATCAAAACATTTGATTTAACACCTTGTCCATTCCTTATAAGATTATTTAAGTATTTCATTTAACCATATTGTTCCTTTCATTTCATCATTATTTTAATTTTTAAGTTAACTTTTTATTCAGAATGGAATCCAGCAGCCTGCGATAAGACGAAAGCTTGAACTTTGACCTTTGGGAGAACAGTTTGTTGACAGTATGTTATCTTGTGTGCCAAGGCACTGCAGAATCTTCTGGCTTGCAGCAGATAGAATTTCAAAATCCGCTTAGATGATGGGATTATATTAGCATATTCCGGTCACTGTGTAGGTCAATATGTAGGTGAAAATTGACCCTTTCTGGACATTACATATGGTAACACAATATGGTATATATATGGTAACAAACAAAGCAGTTAAATGCCTGCAGTACCTCAGGAAGACACTGGACAGCAACCCGGAAATAAAAAGACAAGACAATGAGTTCATACAAAACATGATGGACAATGACCATGCTGAGCTCGCGCATCCTTTGGACTCAGACAAGGAACACTGGTACTTACTGTTCTTCGGTGTGTACCTGTCATGATTCGGAATGAGTGACTCTTAAACAGACACAGCACACTGGGACTCAGAAACAACTTTTTCTTAAAACAGTTTATTTTCTTCTGGATCAGAGGAATCGAGAGACCGAATCGAGGATTCGAAGAGGATCATCACTGGAAAAGTTAGGTATGGTGGACTTGTGTAGAAACGAACTTAAGAGTTTTTTAGTAGGATTAATTGGAATTGAAAACTCACTGGAGCTGTGGAGGGACTGGTCCTGAGGGAGAGGTGAGTATTCAGGATGGTTGAATGTTGTGAGAGCCGCGCGGTGGTTTAGTGGTGTGTTCTTTCCACAGGAGAGCTGAGCGGCTTGGCAGAATCCAGTGCTGGAGCTTTGCAGTTGCGGAGAGAGGAGCAGCCACACCCAGGGAGAAGGACGTCCAAACAGTGAAGATGTGGAGAAGAGAACTTGGATGTATGAACCAACGAGGAACTTCCTGGGTCTTTCAAAGATGCGGAAGTGATTGCTGCGAGGAACAGAGAGAATCACAGGTGAGTCTTGGCACGACGGGAAGCACAACTAGAAAACATGTGGTCAATTTACCACTACATGAAATAGCCTCAAATGATCACAAAGTAGTGGAGGCATTTCCTGCTTCAGAGAGAGCTAAGGATCTGAAAGATTTTTATTTGGAAAAGGACAACATATCTCTGCAAAGGAGCTCAGGGGTGCTGTAGAATCTTAAAAATTACTGTTTTACCTTTCACGTCACTACTGAGCAAAAGCCATTCACCAGGAGAGGTGTCTTGGCCATTGTGAACAGCTTATATGATCTGCTAGGTTTTGTATCCCCCATCAAAATGCATGGAAAAGCTCTTCTCCGTGAAATATCCAGAGAGCATATGGATTGGGATGAATCACTTCCTGCGGACAGAGAAGGGGAATGGAACAAGTGAAGAAACTCATTAAAGGATCTTGAGTAGCGACAGATTCCAAGGTGCTACTGTAGAGGCCAAAAAGGTCAAGAGGTCATCTACAAGAAGTATTGAGCTGAATTGTGTCTTTGGGTTAAAACCTAATGGGTGAGGTTCGTGTGCTGTTTTTTTCCATCAGCTCCAAAGGAATTTCCTGTTTTGGCCACCATTGAGATGTGCTTCCAGTAAAGTCTGATGCTTATCTGACATGTTAACAGTAAACTGATGTGGACCAGAATGTTCCTGTGTTCCAGCCAAAAGTCTCTAGTAAGAGGACGTGTTTATAATAGCGCTTATCAGAAGTGGACAGATGTTCCCAGATGTTTCCTGTTGCTGTGTCATCACTGTAGCAAAAAGGGTATAAAATGAAGGACTCCACGTTTGGTTGGGGTATTTTGGTTTAAGAGGCTGTCCTGTATGAGCTGTGAGCAGATTAATTAAAGACCCACGCTATCAGATGGTGATCCCCGTCTCCGACTCTTTTGTAAAACTACAGAAACCTACACTACCTCCCATTCTCACAGGCCATTGCTGTGAAAAAATTGTGAATATTTTCAGATGCCTCCACCATGGCCATGGGAGCAGTGGCATATCTGAGAGCTCTCGATGGTGAAAGTCAGTGGCATACAGGTTTCAACATGGGCAAATCCAAAGTAGCTCCCCGAACTGCCCATACTGTCCATAGATTAGAGTTATGTGCAACAGTTTTAGCTGTAGAGATGTATGAACAGATCAAAGATGAGATGGACACTGAACTAGATTGTCATATTTTTCAGATAAAAAAATTGTTCATGTTTACATACACAACACCACAACAAGGTTTTACGCTTACATCACTTACCAAAGAGTCAGAAAGACTATGCATCCATCACAGTGGGTTTATGTAGGCACAAGCGACAATCCAGCAGACAAAGCCACTAGGCCGATTGCAGCTTCCATATTAGCTTCCACCATCTGATTTAGTGGTCCTGCCTTTTTGACACAACACAGAGACATCTCACAGTGACACATTTACTTTGGTCAACTCTGACACAGAGGCGGAGATCAGACCTGATGTAAAGACATTTGCTACTAGTGCATCAGTGAAACAGCTAGAGCCATGCCGTTTTGAGCGATTCTCACATTGGACAAGATTATGTCACACTATTGCATCACTAAGGCATGTAGCAGCATCAATCAAGGAAACGGACGCAGAAAGTATAGGGTGGAAGTGTTTTAATAATTCTTACACAGCAGATGAAGTGTCTAGAGCCACCAAGTTTATCATTCACACTGTACAAAGTGAAGCATTGAAAGAGGAGTACAAAGGCATGAATGCAAGTCAGCCACTCCCAAAACAAAGTTGTCTCAGGAAGTTAAATCCTGTCATTGATGAAGATGGACTCCTCAGAATAGGAGGATGCTTGGCACCTGCTAACCTAACTAAAGATGAAACCCATCCACTCATTATCCCAAATCCACTCCCTTCCCACCTCTTTTCCCTTTTGTGGAATTGTCTGGGCTTGACGGAGCCGGTGACACGGTCAAAATGGCTGTGGTGACCACTTCCCATTTTGGCTTAAAAACTTATTATTGGAACCTATGGAAACGAAATGTCCAGTATATATGTCGATGGTTACCACATGTCGTAACAGAGGAGAAAGTGCAGACAGTAAATGCTGGGCTGTACTTTTTACCTACATGTCCACAAGAACTGTGCACATTAATCTTATTGAATCAATGTCAACATCCAGCTTTATCAATTCTCTATGAAGGTTTTTCAGCATTCTTGGTCCAGCTCAAATTCTCCACTCTGACAGAGGGACAAATTTTGTCGAAGCATGCAATGAGCTGAAAATTGATTACCAAGACACAGAACTGAACTCTTACTTGCAGGAGAAGGGATGCACATGGTTGTTCAACTCCCCACATTCCTCACACATGGGTGGATTGTGGGAAAGATTTATTGGAGTTGCTAGATGTATCCTGGATGGTATTCTTTTGAAAGCTCCACATGTTCAACTCACACATGAAGTGTTGAGTACATTCATGGCAGAAGTAATGGCAATCATGAATGCAAGACTACTCATGCCAGTGACAACAGACCTGGACAAACCAAACCTCCTCACTCCAGCAATGTTTCTTACCAAAAAGACCAATATGTTATCTGATCCAACAGGAAGCTTTGCACCTCCAGACCTCTACTAAAAGCAATGGAAGCAAGTGCAATGTCTGGCAGACTCTTTTTGGAAACAGTGGAAAAGTGAATACCTATTGACTCTATAACAAAGAAGAAAATGGACTGATGATAAGTCAAACATAAATGTAGGTGACATTGTGTTATTGAATGATGCTCTCTCAAACAGAAATGACTGGTCTATGGGAAAAGTTGTGAAAACGTTTGAGAGCAAGGACAATAAGGTTTGAAAGGCAGAAGTGAAAACTGTAAAAGATGGAAATGTAAAAGTGTTTCTGAGACCCTTTGCCGATATGGTTTTGCTTTTGTCAGATGATAAATAAGACTGCTGTAACTGAATTAAAAGTTCATTTGCAGTGGCACAATTGTATTGTACCAGGCGGTGAATATTCTGCCTTGTGTAAGCTACAGTGGATAATGGGGTTGTAGTAAGCCCAGCTCTCTCTAGTGGTAATAGGCCATAAACAGAGTGAAAATGGACTGGGGAGGCAGGCAGTACTCTGCCTCCCTGATAGGGGCAGTGCTGAGCCCCGTAGACACCATGCAAACTGGCTGCTCGTACACACAGGGCGGGGGGTTGTGGAGCCAAGAGGTCTGTAAGGGTGAACTAGCTTAAATTTGCTCTGACTAAATGGAAGATTTATTACTCAAAACTGAAGGATTTATTTAGACTGGATTTTTAGTCAGAACAGGAGATAATAGAGCACAGGTGTCAAACCCAGGCCCTCGGGCCAAATGTGGCCCACAGTCTGTCTATATTTGGCCCATGAGTTCAAACATCAAAAATATGTTAAAATTGGCCTGCTGGCCAGTATTGCCGCAAAGACTAAAAATCCCATAGTGCTGAGCTTGAGTTATTTTGTTTTCATGCACTTTTTCTGCTCCAAAGCATGAAAGTTAATAGATGAGATCTTTTCATTTAAGAAAATTGCCTTTTTTTGTTGTTATTTGCCTGTATGAAAAGATTAAAGCTACTCAAATGGGAACTGGGAAGACTACAGAAAAAAGAATGGAATAGAAAATCCCTTCATTTTCCATTGGTGAGGAAACTTTGGTGTCACAGCAGCAATGACATTTATCAAAGCAGCATAAAAGAAGAGTAAACAAAAGAAAACATTAAACAGAAATACTTAAACCATTCAAAAGGTTAAAAATGCTGACCATATACACATTTTAAGGAATAAAAAAGTTTAATAAACTGAGATGTAATAAGTAACAACTGCTGTTTTATTTAAAATGTCCTTGCTCATGTGTAATTTGGTCATACCAGATTCATTGTAACTGCGAACATAAGTTTGTTTCTAAATGAAAAGCTTCAACAACACATCTGTAGATAAAGAAAAATGTGCACATTTGTGGTCACTTTTTCATTAAATATTGAGTTTTGCCCGTGACTTCGTCCCAGTTTATCATCTCGGCCCAGTGAGAGTTTGAGTTTGATGCCCCTGGCGATGTCAGGCTCACGGACTTCATAAACACATAAAGGTAAGATCATACACAATGTTCAATTGTAATAAAAGAGCTGTGCCAAGAACAATGAATACAATTTTAAGCCAAATTTACCCTAATATTATTTTACTTTTCTTGTAGAATAATTAGAAATTGATCAAATCAAAACTAAGAAGTTTTTAAACAATAAAATATTTAATTCAAAGTAAAAAAAATAAAATACAAGCTTGTATTTTTTTAATCTTTTATTTCATTCACAATGTATAAAATAAACACAAACAAATACAACATACATTAACATATTGGGGGAAAAAACATTTGAATGAAAAAGAGCAGATAGAAGAGAAAATCTTATAATTTCTGCCCCTTTTTACGAAATAAAATTATCCGCCAAACAAACACAGTATAACCTCAGTCACTTTCTAATATTTTCATGTCTAATCTTTGACATTATAATTCTCCTTTTCATAATTACTAAATACATTAGATTTTATACATTTTTTAAATATAGCAAGTGTAGTTGATTCTTTAAATTCCTTGTTAATGGCATTCCACAATCTTACACCATTTACAGAAATGTTACATTCCCTCACTTTGGGTCTGAATCTAGGTTTCTTAAAGACATCAGTTCCTTTTAACATGTACCCACTTACTCTCTTATGAAACATTTTCTGAATATTAGTTGGTAGATTACTCGTATTCGCTCTGTACATTATTTGCAATATTTTCCACTCTACCAAGTCAGGAAATTTCAGTATTTTGTATCTAATAAATAATTGATTAGTGTGATCTCTATAGTTACTGTTATTAATGATTCTCAATGCTCTTTTTTGCAAAATGAACAATGGTTGTGTAAATGTTTTGCAAGTGGCTCCTGAAATTTCTAAACAATAAAATAAATATGGTTCAATCAGTGAGTGATACAGTGTTAACAACCCCGACAAATTTAGTAGAAACTTGACTATATAATATACCTATGGCTTTGGCGATTTTCCCCTTTATATAACCTACATGTGATTTCCACGTGAGACTCTCATCAAACATGACTCCAAGAAATTTGGTTTCTTTTACCCTTTGAATTTCCATTCCATCTATCATTAAAGATACATCACAGCTTCTTCTATTATTAAACAGTATAAAGTTTCTTTTGTTCAGGTTCAGTGACAGTCTATTTACATCAAACCATTTTTTAACTTTAATCAATTCACTGTTTATCACTTGAGTTACTTCATGTGCATTTAATCCTGAATAAAACAATGTAGTATCATCCGCAAATAAAACTGTGCCAAGTAAATTAGATACATTTACCAGGTCATTAATAAACAATATGAACAATTTAGGTCAGAGGACTGACCCTTGTGGCACACCATAATAAATATCTTTTAATTCAGATTTTGCATTATTTATTTGAACAAACTGTTTCCTATTGCGTAAATAACTATTAACCCATTGATGCGCTACCCCTCTTATTCCATACCGGTGTAATTTAAGAAGTAACCTTGAATGATCAATGACATCAAATGCCTTTTTTAAGTGAATAAAAACACTAATGAAATAGTTTTTATTGTCAATTGCTGATGACATTTTATCTACTAAATCCATAACTGCCATTGCTGTTGAATGTTTGGTCCTAAATCCATACTGTTCATGATTTAAAATTGAATTTTTGTCAATGAATTTGTCCAACCTTAATGCAAACACTTTTTCTAATATTTTGGAAAACTGTAGAAGCAGTGACACTGGCCTGTAATTAGTGAAACTCTGTTTATCACCACTCTTAAATAATGGAACCACCTTGGCAATTTTCATTAAATCAGGGAAGACTCCTGTAGATAGTGACAGATTTCAGATGTAAGTGAATAGTTCAATAACAGATTCAATTATAGCTTTTACAGTCACCATGTCCAGATCATAACAATCAGTTGATCTTTTGCTTCCCCAACAACGTTTCTTATTTCTTGTTGATCTACTTTGTCAAGCAGAATACTATTGACATTTCTAGGTATTGTATTCATTGTATCGTGAATTATTGGTTTGCTTTCCACCAGTCTCCCATGTAGTCTTGATGTTGTCTTTGTTCTTATTCAATAGCTCACCATAGTACTCTTTCTTCTGTTTCCTAATTATTGTTACTAATTTATTTTTATATTTTTTATATCTATCTTCGGCTTCCTTTGTTTGTAACTTTAAGAATCTCGTATACAGGCTAGTTTTTTTTTGCACATGCATTTTTTATTCCATTAGTCATCCATGGTTGGTTGTCCCTTTTACCTGTTATTTTAATAAATTTACAACTACTGTTAAATGATTTCAGCAGTATTTTCATGAAGGATGTATATGCATTGTTCACATCACCGACATAGACTTCCGCCCAGTTCTGCATTTTAAGATCTTTATTTAGGTCCTCCAGGGCTTTAACAGATTTATTTCTTTTACAATTAATGAAATTGTGTTTTATGATATTTTTATTGTTATTGTGATATTTAGACACTACAAAAATAGGTAAATTATCACTAATATCTGTCATCAATATCCCAGTTTTAACAACGTCCTCCTTTCTATTAGTGAATATATTACCAATTATTGTTGCACTTTGGGTTGTGACCCTGGTAGGTTTGTTTATCAAAGGAACCAAACCTAAACTATATATCATATCAAAAAAATCACTTGATGTTCTCAGATCCACAGGATGTTCTAAGTTAATGTTAAAGTCCCCACACATAAACAATGTTTTGTTTTTAATATGATCCACAAACTAATTTATTTTATCTGTAAATGACCTGATGCAAGAACCGGGTGCTCTATATACACAACTGGTTATTATATTTTTTGATGTGGCATTGATAATTTCCACTGTTACCATTTCCATAACATTATCTTCCATCATAGTCATTTTCTTATCTAATTTACATTTTAAATCATTGTTAATGTACAGGGCAACGCCACCACCCCATTTATTTATTCTATTTACAAAATGAAGTTCATACCATTCTATTTGTACTTCAGTCATCCTTTCATCATAAAGCCATGTCTCAGTAATGGCAATGACTTTGAATTTACTTTTAAATTTACCTAAATAGTCCTTTATTCTTGACATCTTGGAAACTAAACTTCTGTTTATGTGTATGATTGATAATGAATCATTGTTAATTAACCCACTATTTAGCTGATCTTCTGCATAATAATTACTATTTATATTTAACTCAAATAAACTTTCGTCTATTTTACTGTCAAGTTCATATATTTTCTCATGGGAATTCATTTATTCTTTATGAATTCATTTGTACTTCCATATACATAGTGGAAACTGTTTCCACTATCCATTCTTTAGTCAGTGCTACACAATAAATCATCTTTTACTCTGCAACACTTCCAGATCTTTCAACTCTTTGATCATTTTTGCATTTAGACCTTCTTGCTCTCTAATCCATACAACACCATTTCTTGTCCACGTGGCTGTGATTTTTTTTTCTCAGCACCCTCGCTTCTTTGGCTATTGTTTCATTCTTTTTCGTCAGGTGTTCATTTATGTACACATTTGTACCTTTCAGTTTTTTTGCTTGCCTCAACAACTCATTTCTGTACTTCCTACTGGTAAATCACACTATGATGACTTGTTTTAATTCGTCTGCCTTTCTTGGAAGGGTATGACAGATTGATATTGCATCACTTTGGATATTAATGTTCTTACTGTGCAAGAAGCTCAACACTTGTTGTTCTAGTGACTGGAGTTCTTCCTGTGGAGCATCCTCAGTTGTGTTTCTATCTCCAGTAACTCTGGCATAAGTCCTATGTCTTGTTTCCAAACCAGTTATCACCAAGTCATCCCTTCTGGTATACTGCTCCAGTTCCAATACCATGATCTTCTTGTCCTTTTCTGCAAGCTTGAATTTCAGTGTCTTGACCTCATCCATTAATGACAGTAGTTGATCCTGTTGTACTGTTAGCTTAGACAGCTCGGCTGACATAAAATTCAATGATTTTTTAATTTTGGGATCATATGTTTGTAAGTCTGACTCCAGAGCAGTCATGACCCTCACCACACATCACTGCCTTCCAGAGACCACAGCAAAGGTTTTGATTAAACGATTAATCTGTCACGGTGCACAGCTGAGTTGAATGGAGGGGAGGATCCAAGTGCGGGGAAGAAGGCAGGCAGGAATGTTTAAAGAGGTTTTAATGATAAGCACTGTTGGTCTTTCTTCTGTTAGACCAAGCACAGTTACGGAGAAGATGGAGTTAAACACCTTTTGAGTTGGCAGAATGTGGAGTCAAATGATCAGAAGTCCAGTCACTGTTTTCACCGCTCATGAGGGGGAGAGGCTTGCAACTTCCAGCAGATCCCTCAATCTGCTCCTGACAGTTGCTTCAGACACTCTCTCCGTTCTGCTGAAACGGCTGATTTTTATTGAGAAGTACAGGAATGTGACATACGCAGTTTGCCATACACACACGTAATTCTGCCATCTGCACCTGCAGACGCACGTCAGCTAATAGCCTTGTTAATGAAAGACCAATTCATCCCAAGGACATGCAACCTTGAGATGACCAGGACACATCCTGCAACATCCTTTGCTAACAAAGACAGTTGTTCTTGTATTGAGGAACTGAAGGAAGGAACACTTTCACTCCCTTTTGGAGTTCCTGCAGCTGTTTAGAGCTCGTGCAGGAGAGAAGCACAGAGAGGCCTTTGATATTATAACATGATTCCATAATGAAAAAAGTAGCATATAACAATGAATAATAAAAGAGCTTATATGAGAGTTACATATATTTTCAATCCCCCTTTTGAACTCTTTTAAGAGTTCAACAAAGATATAAGAAATCAAAACAATAACACCAAATTCCATCAAAAAGAATCCAATAAGCAAAGTTTTAAAATGCAAATACAAACAATCAATCAGATTACAGCTTCTCATATTTCCAGCAGTAAAGTAATACAAAAAACATGATCATATTTTTAACTGAACATGTTACAACATGAATGGATCGCATGCTCACCCGTATGAGGGTGAAAAACCCTAATTGTCGTACGTTAATAGGGACAATTCCCCCATGTCCTCCCATTTTGGGACGAACGCCTTTTGGCACAGAGTGGGCATGCCTAGCTCAACAATGATCAAAAAATAAAAACAACATAATCAAAAACTCATGGAAATAAACAGGTGAAGGGATTATAACAAAATCTTTTCCAGAAGAATTGTCGTTGGATTATGTAACCCTCTGAATCTTCTTCCGGCCAGGACAAGTGAGTGATCAATATGTACATTAAGTTTTTAGAAATGCAATGAGCGCAAACATATATCTAATACTAAACAGGTAAATGAGTAATAATATAAAATGAGTAGAGGGTGTAAAATATAACCCTTGTAAAATAAATGAGGGTGTTAAATAGAACCCTAGTAAAATGTTCGAAGGGTGGTTACTTCTTCCCCCTGTTGAGGTCCTTTCACTGGCTCCAGGCAGCTGCAGGGGGTGATGATGTCACGATTCTCGTCCCGCAGGATGTGGTGGCAGCTTGGCACGCTACTGCAGTCAGCTACTTCTCTTCCTGGTCCTTTGGTCCTTTTTCTGGTCAGGCAGATGTCAGCTGCTTCTCTTCCTGGTCAGGATCCCTTTGTGACAGGTTCTCTTGAACCTCAGTCAGGGTGCGGTGTGGCTCTTCTGCTGCAGCACACTGGGTCCAATGGTACCAGGAGTCTCCTTTACCGTCCAGCCGGACAGCGTGTGACGTCCTCTCCGTGATCCTGTATGGCCCGGTCCACCTTGGTTCCGTCCACTTTCTTTTGGTGACCTTCAGCAGGACCCAGACGCCTGGCACCGAAGGCGAAGTATCTTCGTGTGTGTGGTTTTGGTCCAATGAAGGCTTTCTCGGCTTGTGCAGTCCAATTGATCTTGGCAGATAGTTGGTAGGAAGATTCACACTCCGGCCGGACCAGAAGTTCCCCGAACCGATCGCCTAGGGATTAATGGTTATGCATAAAAATGTCCTAACTCTTACTGACCCTAGCCTCTGATACCTTCAACATCAGACACATACAGTTACAAACAGCAAGCGCAATTAAAGGTACAGTGACATCACGACATGGACACACACAGACACACAAACACATACACATGCACATACACAGAGAGAGAAAGAGAGAGTAAGAATGTGTGTGGGAGAAAGAAATGAGTGGGATCCACTTTGCCACCAGCATCTCCACCTGTGTCACAGAGAAAAAATTACAAAGAAATTAAAACATAAAGTAAATGACAATAATTCAATGAGTATAAATGATCAAACTAAAATATACAACCATGCATGGGTTTTATAACAGTTCCAGCAACACTGGAGATGATGCCTTGTACAATGAATTCTTAAGATGTCCTTCATCAATTAGAGGTTATAGCCAAATTGTTTCAGGATCCTGAAGTTGAATTGGTCAATTTACTCAGAATAGCCCAATGGCTTTGTTGATGCTTCTCAAGGCTCGGCCACGCCCATATAGATAAATAAACAAACAAACAAGACAAACACAGTCAAACACACGGTCCATACACGTCTCTGTGCCCTCACACACCAAGCAAATGTCAGACTGAAGCGAAAGTGTGAAAACACTTAACCTAACGCTAAATCAGTGGAAAGAAAAAATAAGACCTAAAGCGTGTAATCAAATTAATCCAACAACACTTCCCATAACTGCCGTTCTAAACTCATGTTGCGGTGTGATCTCTCCAATTAGAAATTAGGACAACCACTTTACTATCAATTCAACCAAATAGTTTCAGGTTGTCCCTTACCTAAACTACCTGTCTTTCTTACCTTCTTTCTTTTTTTTCTTTAAGAACACTACTCGCACAAGAAATCCTAAGAATTAATTCACTACTTAAGGTTAATTCATAAATAACGAAACTGCAGTTACAGGTTTGTTTGTGCATAGTATTGGTAATCAGCAGTTTTTCCTTATCTCCTCATCTAGAAGTGTGTTTCTGTGCTACTTCTCCATCTATAACACAATTTAGTATCATCCTTAAAGCGTCTGAAATTAAGCTGCATTGCTAAATCAATAACGTGATTTGTGCTAAGAAATACTCCCTTACCCTCTTCCTTTTTCCAGTGGCACTTGACTCTACGACAGATTTAGATCAGTTTAACGTTTTATTACTATTACGTTTCATTTAATTAATTTTACTTTTTCTCTCTTATTTTTATCTATTTATTTATTTAAGTTATTTACTTATTTATCATGCCATCCTGTGATGATAATCTTAAAGACTTTTTAGCCAATTGTCGTCAAAAAGGCCAATTAAAAATGTTATGTTAAAGATTTCACAAGATGAAAAATGTGAACATAATTTTTATCGAGTGAGGGGTACCATTTATTCAATATCTTGTAACATTATTTTCTACCACACTATTGTCTCGGATAAGATGTTCCATGAATCATTTAGTCAGCTGAATGCCAAATTATTCATTTAATTGTTATTTTTTTTTGCAATGAATGGAATGGGATGGAACTGTTCAAAAATTTGCGCATGTTTGCTCGAAGGAGAAAACTGTTCAAGCCTAAAGCGTTCTCCTAGACTTATAAATAGACACCGTTTACTTAACCAATGAAAATAAGTGATGACGCTGATGTATTCCTTTTTGAAAAGAAAGTGAGGCTTTACTGCATGTCCGCTGCAGCTGAGAATCCTAAAACAATAAAGATTATATTGACGTCCAATGGTGAGTTGGGCTGAAATCCAGGTTACTAATCCTATTATTTATTTATTTATTGTTATTATTATTATCTTTTTTTTCTTTAGGCTAACTTTCTCAGTTAACTATGTTCTACAGTAGTTTAGTAAATTTTCCACAGTTCTGACATTTCATCAATTCAACTGGTTGTTGCCAAAAAGCCTTGTTCATTACCTGACTGCAGCAAGCACTCTTTTACTGGGTGTAACCATAGGAAACAGTCTCTTTTGAGCCTCTCTTTGTAAGTCCAGGATGACCACCGTCATTGATTAAAGTTCACATGTTAGCACACATGCTCCTCCCCTTTTGTACTTTGTTTCATCAGCAGCAGGGCAAATAAGTTTCTGCCTCTTTGTCCATCTTGTAGTGCTCCCCGTCTTGATGTTATAAGTCACAGCTTTTGGTGAGGGCTTCCAGGTTCTCTTTGTATAGAAGTCAGACCCAAACATTCTTTGCAGCTGGTTGTGACAGGCCCACCCAGTAAAGTTCATGCCCGCCACAATGCACAGCAAACGTTTTCCTTAAATATGTTGATTGGGTTGAAATGACAGAACTTTCTCTTTTACAAATCAAAATCAACGATGGTTTCTAATAATTAGTCGACTTTATTGACTCAAAGGTAAATCTGAACTACTTCCTATGCACAATTTGTTCTGAATCATCAAATCAGTTCTACACAGGTTTTAAACATTAGGCACAATCTATCCCAAATGCAAGATCCCTTCTTTCATTTTTTTATTTATCTATTTTATTTTGGGAAAATAACTACCAGTTTTAACTCAAAACAGCCTGGTACAGTTTCTAGCCAGGTTACAGGAAATAGTACTTAGATTATCTGTTTTTTCATTATTCAGCGTCTCAAAATCCAGCCATTAATGTTAATGGTTCTTAAAGTTGAGGCAAGACAATTATTGGATTTTGTGTTATAGCAAGATTTAACAAATATTTTATTTCCTGACTGATTATTTGTTAATTTTATGGTTTTCATAAAGATGATCCTGAGAAGTTCAGAGCTGCTTTTCGCAGCACCCTGTGCTATTTTTAGACTATGGAATCTTGTGTGTAAAAGTGGGTGGAGTCAGGTCCCCAGGCTGAAACTCCAGTCATTCTCACTAGATCTGTCCGAGAGGAAGGATCTCCTGAATACCCTAACCAGAAGCCTTAAGGTACGTCCAAAACACCGAAAAATATCCTTTCTAAAGTCACAAATTGCTTAAAACTGCATGTTACACAGAAAAACAGAGAGAGCGAGAGAGTCCAGCTGACTTCACGGCCCATAATCAGACAAAATACTTCCTTTATAACCACAACCATACAACTTTTGTATTTTAAAGGATTTTCTTGTCATCACACTAACGATAAATTCTTTTTCTATTGTTTTTACAGTCTCTTGAACTAAATAACCGTCTAGCAAAAACATGGACCGCACCCTGTTTCTCAAGCAGCTGCTCCCTCTATTAAAAACTGCGTCATTCAGGAGAAGATCCAGCGAAAGCAGCATTTACTTCTCATGCAAGAAGACACACATTCACTCACTCACACAACGGCACAGACGACATTCTTTCTGTTTGTCAAAGTCTTTTAAACAAAAGTAAGTCAGTCCGTCACTTATTTATTCTCTTTATATATTTATATATAATATTTTAAGCACAGAATTTAAGTAACACTGCACTGGTTATTTTCAGAATTTAATGCTTACTATGCTTTTAAGCAGGCCTTATGTAACATTAGAGCAAATCCAATTGCAATTTTTGAGAGCGCTCTGAGAAACAGTTTATATATTTATTTTCTGCAGATCTGTTTCGAGTTTACTGTTTAGCAGCTATCTGACTTTATGTATATGTATATCCATATATTTCTAAAATAAAGCTGTCATATACAACCTTACTTGCGTTTCTTATTGTTTTTTTTTTTTTTTCCTTTTTCATCTCCCGGCCACTTAACCCCCAGATCGGGGTCCCTCACATGCTGCCCCGCACACAAATGATTATCACGCTTGTACACTACATATGTATATATATGTATACACATATACATACATACACACATACATATACATATGTTACTTTAAAAACCTTTTATTTATTAACTTATGGTGTTCTGTTCAAAGACTGATCAGAACAGGGTTGCAGAATTTGAATTTTGTGTAGCTCCAAACATTAATTTTAGCACTGCAGTGTAATTTACATATACGAGTTGCAACTTTTTAAAGCTCTTATTTATCTTATTTATTTATTTTCTGGTACCGCATCAGGCCTTCACACACACATCCAGCGCTGTCCACACACACACACACGGAGCTCCCCAAACTCGGCTCTGCGTTCTGCACTCTCCTAGTGCTGCACTTTCAATCCAGAGCCGTAAGCAGCCTCTTGCTGCGCCTCACACACGCACAGGCTGAACTCAGCTTACACACACAGTGAAGCTTCTCTACAGCTGTGCTTTTTTTTTTTTTTATTTATCAGTTACTTGGTACCTTTAAAGGTCCAAAAATTTTGTTAGAATTTTAGGAGATCTCTTTTTACCTCCTAGGGCCTCAAACCCAACTTTTCTTGTCTCATAAAAGGTCCCAGACCTTGTACATTAGAACATTTTTTTCTCATTTCATGCAAAGGTCCTCGACCAATAGAATTTAGGGAGCTCTTCTCTAGCCTCCCAGGGCCCTAACCCGAACCAGGTCCTCGACCTGTGCTATAAAATTTAGGGAGCTCTCTTTAGCCTCCCAGGGCCTTAACCCGAACCAGGTCCTCGACCTGTGGACTTTTAGGGTTCCCACCCCTATGGAATCCTAGCCAAGCGTTATATAACCTCGTTATATTTTCTATTGACTCGTCAGCAAATAGTGTGGTCAGCCACGACCTGGAAAATGGATTTTAGGGCTTTTCTAATAACCCTGGGCCTCCAACCCCTTTTTCTGTTCTATTTCCTTATCTATTTTATTAAACCATTGTAAAAATCCTTATCTTATTTTACCATTAAACCTTTACAAAAAAATATCTTATTACTTCTGCACTTGTCTCCACTTTCTTCTCCAACAATTATTTTAGGACCACAGCTACTATGATTCTGGACACAAAGGCTTTGGATAAATCCAATGAGCAGTTTTTAGAAATAAGGTTCTGCTCACCTTGTTTTCCACCGCGGTGTTTTGTGCCAAGATCGTTCGCTGGGTCGGTTGGTCAAATCGTCCTCCAAAAACTCCTTTTTCTTCAAAAAGAAAAAATCCTGTTCGTGACGCCAAATTTGTTGGTCTTTCTTCTGTTAGACCAAGCACAGGTACGGAGAAGATGGAGTTAAACACCTTTTGAGTTGGCAGAATGTGGAGTCAAATGATCAGAAGTCCAGTCACTGTTTTCACCGCTCATGAGGGGGAGAGGCTTGCAACTTCCAGCAGATCCCTCGATCTGCTCCTGACAGTTGCTTCAGACACTCTCTCCGTTCTGCTGAAACGGCTGATTTTTATTGAGAAGTACAGGAATGTGACATACGCAGTTTGCCATACACACACGTAATTCTGCCATCTGCACCTGCAGACACACGTCAGCTAATAGCCTTGTTAATGAAAGACCAATTCATCCCAAGGACATGCAACCTTGAGATGACCAGGACACATCCTGCAACATCCTTTGCCAACAAAGACAGTTGTTCTTGTATTGAGGAACTGAAGGAAGGAACACTTTCACTCCCTTTTGGAGTTCCTGCAGCTGTTTAGAGCTCGTGCAGGAGAGAAGCACAGAGAGGCCTTTGATATTATAACATGATTCCATAATGAAAAAAGTAGCATATAACAATGAATAATAAAAGAGCTTATATGAGAGTTACATATATTTTCAGCATGCAGAACATGGAAACAATGGACAGTCAAGGAACACAGAACTGGGAGGGTTTAAATTAGGGATGAGCATTTTTGACGAATACGAGCATGACACGAGTAAAACTAGTAATTATCTGTAATCGTGCTGAAGGAAAATCCTCATTGGGTAACTGACTGTCTACACGCTCTGTGATTGGCCAGTCACATAGAGCGCCCGCCCCTCCCTACACACAAAACTCTCTAGCCGGCTGGGAGTAGAGGGCTGCATTGGGATTGGGTCCCGCCGGGTCCCGCGGGACCCAACACAAATCTCGCGGGAGCGGGCAGTTTGAATTTTGCTGCGGGCGGGAATGGTCGGTTAAAAAAACAGTGCGGGATCGGGATAAGCATGATGGAGTCGGCAACTGACGTTGAAAAGAAGCTGAAACAAGGTCTTCATGACACGAAAATCAAGCAAGGCAAGTCAGACATTTGGAGGAGTTTCTCAATTGTTTGTGACAAAGCTGGAAACGAATTGGACTTTGTCAGTTGCAACAAATGTGCAAAAATACTAGTCTACAATGGACACAAATCCGGCACCTCTGGCTTGAGGCGGCACTCCTGCTCTGTTCTCCCCGGTCAAAGTAAGTTGCTTTTCAAGAATAAACCACTTCTCCCTGCACAAATTAAACAAGAAACTACTGAGAAATGTGTGGAAGTGTGCTGCGCAGACATACGGCCATATGATTTTGTTGCCGGGAAAGGCTTTGTTGACATCGCGCAACATTTTGTTAATGTTGATGCTAAATATGGCAAATTTGATGTAAAAGATATTTTACCTCATCCAACCACTGTATCCAGACATGTCGAGGGGCGAGCAACAGCGCTGCAGGCGTCAGTGGCAGCGGAGATAAGGCCCATCATTGAAACGTACGGATGCGCCATCACAACAGATATCTGGACGGAGGATTATCATAAAATGTCATTTATATCCGGCACCATCCATTATGCAAACAACGACTTCAACCTAGTTTCCAGGGTGTTATTTGCGGCTCCCTTCGAGAGTGGTGTGTCACAAACAGGGGACAATATCAGGAACCTGCTCTTCCAGAAACTCCGTGAGTTTGGAATAGATGCAACACTTCTGTCTGGCCGTGTTGTGTTTGTCACTGACCGTGGAGCCAACATAGTTGCTGCCCTGCGTGGATACATGAGGCTGAACTGCAACGCGCACATCCTGAACGTCATTCTGTCTAGTGCATTTTCACCAGGCATGTTGGCTGAAACTGCTGAGCTGTCTGAACTGTTGACCAATGCAAAAAAAAACTGGTGAAATATTTCAAACATTCAGGTCTGCAAAACAACTTGAAAAAATCTCTCAAGCAGTCAGTCGAGACCTGATGGAATTCAAATTATGACATGTTGGATTCCACACTTCAACAGCATGAGGAAATCTCCACATTACTGCTGAGCAATAAACAATATGAAAGAATTGTGCAGATCAATGGAAACACTCTGAAAACAGTAGTTGCATTTCTTAAGTTATTTAAGGATGCTACTAATGACCTAGAATCCGACAACTCCACTCCCAGCGCATCACTTCCACTGCTGTGGTCTGTGAGACTAATTGAACACTGCCAAGCTGCATCCCACGAGCCCTTGCTCTCTAAAGTCGCCAATGTGTGTGCCTCACGTCCGGAAGAACTTATGGGCACCAGTGACACATCTGCATCCCCTCTCCACATTATGTACAGGATTGCAACACTGCTGACTCCTAAAATGCGACAGCTATGGATGCTGCCCTCAGACGCAAGAGAAGATGTAATTAAAGGTATGCTGCCTAGCGTTTTATAAAAACAGAAAATGGCATGCAATGCAGTTATAATTAAAATTATAATTAAAATGAATTTT
Source organism: Nothobranchius furzeri (assembly GCF_043380555.1). Classification (NCBI taxonomy): domain Eukaryota; kingdom Metazoa; phylum Chordata; class Actinopteri; order Cyprinodontiformes; family Nothobranchiidae; genus Nothobranchius; species Nothobranchius furzeri. The sequence continues at coordinate 42,389,196 of NC_091752.1, forward strand.
AAAAATAGAAGGAGAAATAAGAATGAATGAGAGGCATAATAGCTAAATGAATGACACGAGCCATTTTTAAAATAAATATTAATTAATATATGAATAAAATCCTTTTTTAAAGGTGCAAAGGATATTATTCAGAAGATGCAGTTTGACCTGGTCCCAGCCACAGCAGAGGATGAGCCATCACCAGCCAAAAAGCAAAGCACAGAACGATTCGCAGACTGGGAAGATGACGCGTCATTTGCATCAGCGCCAAAGTCGGTCGATGATGAAATTTCTGAATATCTCACCTGCCGGCTCTCTGACAACCCAGACCCAAACAACGTGCTTCAATGGTGGAAGTTCAACAAAGAGCGGTTCCAAGTGCTCTCAAAGCTGGCGAATTTCATTTTCAGTATCCCGGCATCCAGTGCGCCTTCAGAGCGCGCATTCAGTGTCTGTGGGCGCATCTTGGAAGAGAGACGCACACGATTGGGACCGCAGTCGGTCAGTCACATTCTCTTCCTTCACAGCAATATTCCAACCAAGTGATTAATTAGTAAATTTAATTTTTTGGTTTTTATAAGTTATCTTTGTTATTTATTAGTGTTATTTGAGCCACTCAATCTGTTGCTATTTGTTAATTAGGTAAGGTAAGGTGAGGTAATAATTTCTCCGGGTTTTACGGTTGCGGACGGGAGTGGACATGCACACTGCGGGTGCAGGCGGGAGTGTAACACATGTTGCGGTTGCGGGCGGGAGTGGACATGCACACTGCGGGTGTGGGCGGGAGTGTAACACACACATTGCGGTTGCGGGCGGTAATGGTCAGAAATTCAGCGGGAGCGGGCAGGAGCGGGATGAAGAAAACAGTCCCGCGCAGGGCTCTAACCGGGAGCTCAGTCCATCCGGCTCATCCACGCACACACACAGACAGTAATGGATCTCGCTGTGATTGCTTCACTGTTGCTCACATTTTTTCAGTTCCTAGGTTTTCTTCAGCTCGCCTCTTTTTCGGTTGAATATTTAAAGTTACTTTTTTTGTAACTTACATGGTGCATTTGACAAGACAGAGCTGACGTGCTGTGTCTCTACCTCCGCTCCGGTCGGGTTTTTAATTTTTTTGAACTCCCTCTCTCCCTCTCTCTCTCTCTCTCTCTCTCTCACACACACACACACACACACACACACACACACACACACACACACACACACACACCTCAATCAACATTGTTTTGTTTAACTTTGTGTGGGGAAAATGCCAAGAACGTTAAGAAAGTTTAATCAAATTGAAATAAAAAAATATTCATAAAGTTGTGTCTGGTTCTAGCATTTCATATTTCCTAGTTCCTACTGCATGAGTTCAGATGTATTAATCCATGCACTCAAATATTAATGTTATGATTTTATTGAAAAACTTGTTCTGTAATAGTTTCTTTACTATTGTGATCAAAAATATTTAATTTCAATTCTGAGGCTGCTCTGTAAAGTTTTCAAATAAACAATACACATAGCAACTTCTGATCAATCCGTATCAATTTCAGACTTAAAATAATATATTGATGTAAACCACGTCCACTTCTGGGTTATGCCACGCCCATTCCGAGTACAGATACAGATACAGATAATTTAGTTGGTTGAACAGATAGAGATACAGATAGTGGTGTACTCGCTCATCCCTAGTTTAAATACATGAGGAGCTGGGATTTAAAGTGATTGGGAGATGAGAGGCAGGTTGGAGCAATTAGTTAAGACACAGGACTGAACTGAGTGGGGAGACAGGACAGGTTGTGATATAATCCATTCCTTTAAGTGTTGCTTTATCCTTAGTTCATTCCATGTTAATATCCTGTGGACTGTGTTTAATCCTGTGGATTATGAACCCAAGCATGCAAGCCTTTTATTTGACAATCCAAGATTAACAGTGCTATTTGTAGGAACTCACCCTGGAGGTGAAGTAAGAAATTGTATTTTCATTGGTCACTACTGGTCACTGGCCCATCATCATTTTCACACTTCTGTTTGTATGTAAGTCCATTTTCTATGCTGATGAATCAGTGGCTCTAATTTCATCTGATTCATAAAGCCAAAAGAAGTAAGAGGTTATGCCAATTGTACAGAAACAGGACAACCATAATCTAAAATGAAAAATGAGATGAAGAATTACTTTCATTACTAAAGTATGCTACATAAATGCACACTATCTGAGCAATTATTTCAGCATTATGCAGCACCCAGGAAGCCTTCTGGCACTGCATTCAAAAACATGTCTAGCATGAATAGTACAACATGACACATTTGTTTCTTTGTTAGCTGGTAAAAGCAATCATTAGCCTTCCAGAAAAAGTCCCTTCTCTACCCTCTGAGCCATAGCTGGCCTAGTAAAGCTCAAATAACCATGCTCATACACTCTTTGTCATCTAGTATGTATAAGTCCCTGATGTGAAGAGGAACATTCTTTCTGCCCAAGTCGGCCTCAAGAGGTCACAGACAAACAGCGTTTTAAAATGATGTAAAAAGAAAATTGATAATACTTTCAGCTAGGGATGAGCCGGGTGGATAAAGCATTTTTGACGAGTACGAGCATGAAACGCGTAAAACTGGTAAATATCTGTAATCGTGCTGAAGGAAAACCCTCATTGGGTAACTGACTGTCTTCACGCTCGGTGATTGGCCAGTAAAATAGAGAGCCCGCCCCTCCCTACACACAAAACTGCAGCCGGGAGCTCCGCTCAGTCCGTCTTCGGTACATCCACGCACACACAGACAGAAACAGATCTCTCTGTGCTTGCTTCACTGTTCACATTTCTTCAGTACTCCCTATGTTTTCTTCAGTTTGCTTCTTTTTAAAGTTGCTTTAAAGTTACCTTTTTCGTAACGTACGTGGTGCATTTGACAAGACAGAGCTGAAAACGGCTCGTGCTGCGTCGGTCACTGCTTCCGCTCTGGTCGGGTTCCCCCCCCCTCTCTCTCTCTCCTGTTCCTCAGGAGGATCCACTCCCTCTTTCCTATTCACTCTCTCTCTTTCTTTACATTTTTTAAATCACAATTGTCTATTTTTTGCTCATTTTAAAGATATTTTAATCCTTTTCTAAATTATTTTTTCTATTTTACATGTTTTGTTTTTGTGAAGCGCCCTGTGATTTTTATCTTGAGAGGCGCTGTAGAAAAGATATTTTCTTTCTCTTTCTTAATTCATGTGTTGCCCCCTTTGAACGAACTGCCAGACGACACGTTCTTCTTCGTACTTTTGCAACTTTTATTAACAGGAAAAATGTCCCTGGTTCAGAACTCAAGCATCCATTTTTTTTAAATTTTTTTTCAAAAGCCTCGTCCAACCTTTCTTCTTCTTCTCTTAAAGGACTAGTACAACATTTTCTTTTCTGTTTAACACCAGTAAGCATTATGGATAACATTTTAACTGGTAACATCATAGATTAACTAATATATATATATATATATATATATATATATATATATATATATATATATATATATATATATATATATATATATATATCCTGAGACCTAAATTGTTCAACCCTTAATGAAATAAACACAACAGATGGAACATAATAAACAAACCATATGGAACACATTCCAGTGTGCTACACCCTCCCCCACTAAAAAAAATAAAATGTTGATCCAACATTTCCTTTTTGTATTATCTGTTAACATAAATCGACCCTTAGAACATATGAGACCCGTTTGAGCAATTTTCTGTCTTTAAATAACAACATGTCATCGACTCCACTGCTGATGACTACAATACCTTGACCACAGGATTGGTAGAAAACTATTCTCTTTCCTGCTTTGTTGTATTAACAATCACTGTTCCTATCATAGGATCTCCTCTTTGACTGGCTTGGATGTCACTGATGGGTATTGGTTGGACTATAGGTTCAACCCCAGCGTTCATCTCAGTTAGTGCATTATCATTGCAGGTAATGGCTGAGATCCAGTTTGCTTCACCATTGTTCTGAGCACTCAGGCCTTCCTCAACGGCTGCAAAGTCATGAGGTTTGCACTCTTCTGTACATCCTGCCATTATTTCTTCAATTTCTGTGGGCTGGCGAGATAGGAAGTCTGCATCACGATTCACAGACCCTGGCCTGTACTTCAGAGTAAAGTGAAAATCTGCCAACTCTGACACCCAGCGATGACCCACAGCATTTAGTTTTGCCGTCTTCATAACATAGGTGAGGGGGTTATTATCACTGTACACTGTAAAGTGAGGAGTATGGAGGAGATAATCATGGATTCGCTCTGTTACAGCCCACTTTCTTCATTTTCAGGCAGGCTGAAATTTACTAGAATCCAACCTTCATATGGCATTTGCGTCCCATTTGCTGTGGAGAGATTTAAGACACCCTCATCCAGTAGTTCTTTCACAGGTCGAACCTCAGCATCTGGTAGATTTTTCTTCTTCCAGTCAATGTCAACTATGGACACTTGGGATCCCGTATCCCATAAGACTGTACATGAGATGCCTCCAAGGTTGCACTGGACAAGGCTTTTATGTCCCACTAGGTTTGCTGTCCTCTCTTGTTTCTTTGACATGGAAGTCTGTAATTTTTCTCTGTTGGTGTCAGAGTTCGTGATCCATATCCTATCACTCTCAGTGTTCCTTCCTGACGTTGGTACAGGACAGCCCCCAAGCCTGTCTCAGATGCATCAATGTGCAACACAAAGGGCTTCTGAAGATCTGGATACGCCATCACTGGAGGATCTGAAAGCACGTCAACCAACCTCCCCAACACTTGCTGATGCACTGATGTCCACTCCACTGGTTGTGAGGGAGGTAACTGAGGAGACCGGTGGTCCCATTTTCTTTGTTGTTTCTCAGCTTTTGGACGGGATAGCAAGTCGTAAAGTGGCTTAGCAATCCTAGAAAAGTCAGCAATGAAGGATCTATAGTAGCCCAGAAAGCTAACTAAGGATCTGACTTCTCTGACTGTTTTTGGTTTTCTTTCCTTTAGAGTTTGGATAACCTCCACTTCTTTTGGGTTCATCTTATATCCTTCTTCTGAGATAACACGTCCAACATAACACACTTCTCTCTTAAAAAAGTCGCATTTTTCTGGTCTGAGTTTAATCCCACAGCTCTTTTGTTTCTGCAACACTTTCCTTACATTTTCCACATGAAGATCAAAGTCCTTACTAAAAACTAAGACATCATCAAGGTAGGGTACACAAACCTCATCCCTCAAGTCCCCGAGGCACCCTTCCATATACCGCTGAAATGCAGCTGGAGCATTTGACAGTCCAAAGGGGATTCTGAGCCACTCATATAAACCCCATGGTGTGATGAAGGCAGTGCACGGACGACTCTCTTCACTGACAAAGCCTTGATGGTAAGCCTTTCCTTGATCAAGGACTGTGAACCATGAGTTCCCCCCTAAGTTCTCCAAAATTTCCTGAATTCTGGGGATGGGGTGGCGATCGGGATGTGTCTTGTCATTTAGTTGTCTGTAATCTATACAGAGCCGAATTGACAAATCCTTTTTCCTCACAATCACTATAGGTGACAAGTACGAAGATGTTGATTTCTGTATCCATCCTCTGCTGAGTAGATCTTATAAGTGGTTTTTCACCTCCTGATACAGATGATGAGGGATGGCGTTATATGCCTTTGTCACAGGGATGTCATCCTTTAGACGTATCACCATCTGGAGATCAGGAATGCAGCCTGTGTCCCACTCATTGCGGGCAAACACGTCACTTTCTTCCAACAGCATCCGTTTCACCGTGAGCTGCTGCTCTGGTGTTAAATGAGAAAGATCAACAGGTGGACACCAGGGTTCCTCAACAGGTGGGGACCTCTCACCCAGTTGCTCTGGTGCATCCTGGCCTAGCTTGGGCTGGTCACTTTTATTTCCATTCACTCTTTCATTTTATGCCAAAGTGGCTTCTTCAACATCCTTTACAGCATCCACAGTGTATAGCCAGCCAATAATGGTTCTGTTCTGCAGCCTGATGTCCTTATCGGTGCAGTTTTCCACCACAACTGAGATGGGTGCCTTGTCAGCTGTGGGTAACTGTATCAACTGTGGCTGTATTTGTAATCCAGTCGGCCACGTTGTGTCTTCACTTGGCTCAAATATTGCATACTTTTCCCTTAAGATGCCTTTTCTGAGCTTTCCACAATTTATCTTCAGCGTTTCGCATTTTGGGACAATGACATCCTGTCTTCCCACCCTTGCAATCTGGCCTTCTGGGTTACTTGTCTGCTTTTTCAAAACTGAGTAGACAGCTTTTGCCCTTCTATGTCCAACATCCAGCGCTGAACCCAGGCTGTAAACAAACTTGCTTGATATGTTTCTGTCAGTACACATGTTGGGCTGTGCCAGCTCCTCAATGACATTAAATCCTATGATTGGTTTTGTGAGTGGAAATGTGCTCACCAACACAGGAACTGCTAGCTCACTTTATCAATACTTGCTTGAACCGGGCGGAAACACCAAGATTATGTTGCCCCCTTTGAACGAACTGCCAGACGACACGTTCTTCTTCGTACTTTTGCAACTTTTATTAACAGGAAAAATGCCCCTGGTTCAGAACTCAAGCATCCATTTTTTTTATTTTTTTTCAAAAGCCTCGTCCAACCTTTCTTCTTCTTCTCTTAAAGGACTAGTACAACATTTTCTTTTCTGTTTAACACCAGTAAGCATTATGGATAACATTTTAACTGGTAACATCATAGATTAACTAATATATATATATATATATATATATATATATATATATATATATATATATATATATATATATATATATATATATGTCCTGAGACCTAAATTGTTCAACACTTAATGAAATAAACACAACATATGGAACATAATAAACAAACCATATGGAACATATTCCAGTGTGCTACACATGCACTTGAATATTAATGTTGTGATTTATTGAAAACTTGTTCTGTAATAGTTTCTTTACTATTGTGATCAAAAACATTTCTCAACTCTGAGGCTGCTCTGTAAATAGTTTTCAAATAAACAATACACATAGCAACTTCTGATAAGACTTCAAATAACGTATTGATGTAAACCACAGCCACTTCCAGTTAAACTACACCCACTTCCGGGTTAGGCCACGCCCACTCCGAGTGCAGATACAGGCTTTGTCTCAATTCAGGGTCTGCATCCTTCGAAGGACCCAGCCTACTCGGCCGACGTGGGCTGGGTCCTCCGTCGGCCGGGTAGACCGGATGTTAACGGCTGTGAATTTGGACAGGCCTAGCCTTCATGAATTCCCGCCCCTCCCTCGGCGAACGTTCCGTCGCCTAGCAACCGTGGAACCGCTGAGCAGAAGGGAGAAAGAACTTTAAACGATGGAGCTCGAAGTTTTATTTAGCTTTTTAATCATTTCCTTGACCGTTGGAGAGCTAATTCAGAGAAAATACTTTCGACAAGCTGAGCCTGAGCAAAGATGTGATAATAGTTTTTAATACTTTCTAAGGGTCTTCATTTGACCAAAACCAATTTATCACCTTTGAAGACTTTTCAAGACCCAGCGGATACCCTCTAGTAAACAATTCTCATTTGTAAACCAAAATAAAATTCAAGAGTTTAATGCAGAACTGATTTTATTTAGATATTTCTTTTATATGTACATGTTTGATCTTTATTAACCATTTTTTTATAGCAAAGTAAAAAGCTGTCAAAAGTCTCCCTTCTCTCCTGTGCCCTCTGCCGCTCTGCCTCCCTCTGCAGCCTCAAGTCCTCCCTGATCAGCTCCAGAAGCTGCTCATCGCTGTCACCTTCCCCTGGATGCCCATTTTCTCCAGAATAGTCTTAACAAACATGTAAGAAAAGAAACAGGAAGAGAAAAGAGCACAACGGGTTATTCCTTTCATTTTTTCGCAGAAAAAAATAAACTCAAACGAGTTTTTAAAATATGAGATGTTATTGTACCTCCATGCCACAGCCGCCGAATACTTTGCTCCAGTGATCATGTGGTCCATCTCCGCCCTAAGCTTAATAAATTCCCTGGTTTTCTCTTTTGTCCCTAAAATACAAACTTCTATTAAAATCAGGGGGAAACGTAGAGGGAGAAGTACGACACCGAGCGGCCGAACATACGAGCCGAGACCGCAATACAAGCACTTTTACTGTAACATTTCAAACTTAAAATAACGTTCATGTGTCACAAAAAGCCCTTAACCTAACAGTTTTCAAGTTTATACTGACATTTATGTGCGCAATCCTCTCCGACAGCTCCCGCTTCGCTGTCCGCCATTGTTTTTAAGTTTTTCTGCCGGCCGGCTTGCAAGGCATCTTGGGAAATGCTACCTATTGAAGGATACACCGGACCCATCCTTCATTCAGGCGAAAAGAAGGCCGCATTCGTCGACCGCATTTGAAGGAGTCTTCGAATTGGGACAGGCCGAGTCGCGGCGCTGTGACGTAACCAGCCGACGAATCCGGCCGACGTAGGATGCAGACCCTGAATTGAGACACAGCCACAGATACAGATAATTTAGATGGTTGAACAGATACAGATATAGATAGTGGTGTACTCGCTCATCCCTACTTTCAGCCACACTGTAAAAAAAATTAAATTTTACAGGAAATCGCTGGCAGCTGGAGTTACCGGAGTTTTCCTGTAAATGTTACAGCTACACAGTAAAAACAATTACAAAAAACTGTGTAAATTAATTTACAGTGATTGAATTCACAGCTGAAATCGCATTCAAATCTGTTAAGTGTACATAAATTATTTGTAAATTTTGCATTGATATGGACATCTATTGTGCATAAAATACTTGCAAAAATCACTGGCTAATATTGAACAAAAATCAAATTTTAACTGGTAAAACCACAGTAAATGTTTGTATATTAAATTAAGCTATTTTGTACTTTATACACAAATTACATGTTGTATTTTTGTGTTTCAATAATCAATTCATACTGTGAAAGTTACTTTTAAAACCTGCTAATTAATTACCACTATTGTCATTTTATAAAACATTCAAAATACTGAAAAAGATGAGAAACATTTCACTTTTGGAAAATTTATTTAACAGTCATCACTGCAACCATGTCTGAACAATGAAGTATTTTGTTTTTACAAGTAAAGAAGCTACATGTTGTGCTTTCCACCTATGAGTTCCAGTTTGAAATACTTCAGAACACTAGCCTTTTGAAACAGAGGTTTTTCAGTCTCTTTAGCTAAGTTTTAAGTGTCAAGTCAACAACAATAACTCATTTAAAGTATGTGTGCATTCTTAAAGTGTTATCAGGACTTTAAACAAAAATATAACCGAAATACATTTTATGTCCCCATTATTATCAAAGTCCAAAGTCAAAGTCGTTTTTATTGTCATTTCTACCACATGTGCAGGACATACAGAGAAACGAAATTGAGTGTCAGTGCACACAATTCAGAGAACAGACATACATGGGTAAGACACATGACAAGAATTGGTGACTGCGGTCATTTGCAACATGAGTCGCACTACCTTAATAGATAGATGAAAAGGGTGTTACATGAGGATAATTGGGGGTAAGGTAAAAAAAAAGGCATAGCAGAGTTAGACCCAGCGGGGAGTAACTATTATACAAAAAAAAACTCCTTGACATAGAAGCACAAACAGCACAGACACAAACATCAGAGTCCAATGGGGAGGCGGGGATGGGCGGGATCCTGAAAGCCTCCAATGGGAGCTGCCGGTACGGCACATCAACCAGTTGCAGACCAACAGGTGGGAGGGAGAGATAAGCAACAGAGAGCACATTGAGTTTCCCGCAGGCCGCTGACCTCAGCAGAAGTCTCAATCTGAAGGCCGGGGGGGGGGGGGGTCGGGACACAGCATCTGTCAGCATTCCTCCTTTCGTGGGGGAGTGTTGAGCAGCCTTGAGAAGCTGTCTTGGTGTCAGATAAGGGATAAACATGGCTTTGTTTGGGGCAGGCAGAGATAATTTTCCTCTCCGCCTTGGAGTCTATAAGTGGTCATTCATGTCCATCAGTGAGCCAATTTTACATTACTAAACATTCCCACATCGTCCGGCGACCCTTTCCGAGATGATACCCATCTTGTGCACTAATACAGGCAATGCCGCGAGGACATTATCCAGCTTACGGTTCACCTCGAGTAACGTCCCAGTCTGTGAGGTCACCGCACGAGCGGCACATTCCATGGGCGCGGGTCGCACTCCAATCGCTCCCGTCTTCCCAAATTTCCAGAAAACCAGATATCCTCCCACTCCAATCAGAAGAAATCCAGTGATCATCAGGCCAAACATCCACAAATATTCCACGTCCTGGATGGACAACTGAGAAAGGCACACGATTCGCCAGACCTCCCAAGAATCGAGTGCATATCCCGCTGCGAATGTCCCCTCGGGACAGGTGGGAGTCCCCTTCTCTGTTCTCATCGTAGAAAAAAATTTATCAATCGCGTTGAATGACCAGTTAATTAGGTCCATATTTCCAAAAAAAGAGTAGTGGTTTCAGGAGAAATGCAGAGAAGTGCTCTGTAGGCTTACAGGACAAGAGCCTTTGAGAAACAGATAAGGGAGCTGAGAAGAAGCGTCTGTACTCTGAAGGCTGGAGAAGAAATATAATATACATTGTGGATTTAAAACAAAAACTTTCAGTATTTGTCCTCAAAATAGCTCCACAAAAGAAAACATTTGCAGTATCCATTCTCAAATGAACATTCCACAAAGGAAAAACATCCCTTTTCTAAAAGGATCAGCCCAGACAAAAACTTTTCAGTACCTGGTGTAGAGTGTCCACAAGGGGAAAAACTAGCAGTACCTCTTTTCATACGAACAGCCCATAGAGAAAACTTGCCTTTTTTTAGATGATCAACCCAGAGAAATATAATGTGTTATCTGGTGTCTAAAAAGTAGGGATGAGCCTACGGATAAAGCATTTTTGACGAATACGGGCATGACACGAGCAGGGACGAAATTTTGATTTCAGAAGTGGGGGGGACACCGCAGGCTTGTGTGGATTTGGGGTGGGGGGTGTTATGTAAAGACCCCTTGACACGTCACGTGCCCATCTCAATAATTTTTCCATTCTCTCTCTCTCTCTCTCTCTCTCTCTCTCTCTCTCTCTCTCTCTCTCTCTCTCTCTCTCTCTCTCTCTCTCTCTCTCTCTCTCTCTCTCTCTCTCTCTCTCTCTCTCTCTCTCTCTCTCTCTCTCTCTCTCTCTCTCTCTCTCTCTCTCTCTCACACACACTCACACACACACACACACACACACACACACACACACACACACTAATCAACATTGTTTTGTTTAACTTTGTGTGGGAAAATGCCAAGAACGTTAAGAAAAAAATCAGTTTAATCAAATTAAAATAAAAATATATATATAAAGTTGTGTCTGGTTCTAGCATTTCATATTTCCTAGTTCCTACTGCATGAGTTCAGATGTATTAATCCATGCACTTAAATATTAATGTTCTGATTTTATTGAAGCACTTGTTTTGTAATAGTTCCTTTACTATTGTGATCAAAAGTTTTTAATCTCTATTCTGAGGCTGCTCTGTTAATAGTTTTCAAATAAACCACACACAATCCATATCAATTTCAGACTTAAAATAATATATTGATGTAAACCACACCCACTTCTGGTTAAACCACGCCCACTTCCGGGTAATGCCACGCCCATTCCGAGTACAGATACAGATAATTTAGTTGGTTGAACAGATACAGATATTGGTGTACTCGCTCATCCCTACTAAAAAGTGTCCACAAAAGGAAAAACTTGCTGGACCACTTCTCAAATGTCCACAAAGAAATCTTGCCTTATTTGAAATGATCAGCCCAGAGAGAAAAAACTGCAGTACCTGGTGTCTAAAAAAAGTGTTCACAATGGAAAATACTTGCTGGACCTCTTCTTCAACAGTCTTGTTGAATCCACAGAGAATCCACAGAGACACTCTGTATTTAGGCTTCACACCACTCGTGATCGAAGAGTTCCTGTATCAGGGTGAGGACTCGAGGGTTCACGTTGAGACGACGCTTGGAGTTCTTATTCTCTACTTTGCTTCCTTTTTCTGGGTTAATGGTTAATATTAGTTCACATAAAGATAAACTCCAAGTCCAAGACTTGGGGGCCCAATTGGTTCTAGTCTGAGTCTAAGACAGTGACTTATGGGCCATTCCCACCTGTCCCGGGTCGGCCCGGGCCGGGTAGCCCCAGTCGGCCCCAGCCTGGCCCGGTTGATTCCACACATCCTTGCCTTAAGCCCATGTGGGCTGATTCTACCCACCAATCAGAGGCTTGCTCTAATGGAAGGTGTGAATTTGCTGTCAGCAGTGGGTGTGTTGGCCCTGGTCGGTCTGAAGCAGACACCCTCGAGAAGAGGGCTGAGAATGAGCCTTGGTTGGCCCGGAAAAATACCAGGCCACCCAGATATGTAAACAACCTACGCTACCCGGCCCGGGCCGACCCGGTACAGATGGGAATGGCCCATAAGACTAGACCCAAGGGCTACAGGTTCAATCCCGGATTAAGGCCAGTTCTTGGGTCTGAATTTCTGACTTGGATGCTCTGTGTCACTCACGGCTGTCAACTGTTACCTGCCACCACTCTCTGTCCAGCCCGCGACACTCAGGGAACAAGCGTGGCCTACAAACAGTGGTGGCAGTACATTTGGTTGAGAAGAAGCTTGTTTCTAGAAGAAACACTTCAACCAATTGGCAACATTATGGATTCAGCAAGGACAATGTGATTAGAAAAGTCAAATGTGAACTGCAGAAAGACTGTAGCAACAAGACCACAAACAGCCTGCTGCTTACATATTTTAAATTTTTTCTATTTCCTGGTCTTTCCCTTCTCACAGACTGAATGGGGTTGAGTCACATGACTAGCTGTGACACGGACTCTACTAGGGAAATGGACCATCAGCAGCCTAAATACTGGAAATACCGACATGGGCAAAATAACACCAATGAGTCAGAAATCTCTGTAACAGTAAATTTTTGGGTTACCACCCTGCCCTAATACATATGAAAGGCTACGTTCACACTGCAGGCAAAAGCGCATTAAATCTGCCTTTTTTCCCCCACATGCAACCCATATCAGATTTTTTTTATGACTGTCTTTACGGTACAGATCTGATTTTTTTTTTATGCGATCCATGTCACTTGAATCTGTGGTACAAATTCCGATTTTTTTTAAGCGACTGCAGGGTAATTTCTCTACCCCGATTAGTCATTAGCCTCTATTGAGAGGGAGTTGTTGTGACTCATCAAGGGGTAGAGAGGAAGGGTACCCAGAGTAGTTTCTGCTCATTAAATAACAGACAGCTACAGCTTAAAAGCTTGACTCTCCCATATTCCAGATAGAACTGACAAAGCTCCTCTGATGAGAAGAGAAACGTCTTCAAAAAACCAAAGAAGTCCAGTTGCCTTCTTTTGAACCCTTTTGGATTACCATTACCTGGATAACAAAGAACCTTTACCAGCATATTCAGATTTAGGACAACCATGCTTTACTCACCTTTGAAGAAACTCAAGAGTTGAAGCCAGCTCAGAAGGGTAATGGATGTTGAAACAGTAGTAGCTCCCAAACATCAGGCACAATGCAGAAATGAAGGAGGAGATGTTCGTGTTGACAAGTGTCCGATCCAGACTCAGCATGAAACTTCTTGAGGAATAGCAGGACTGTCCTGTGGACAAATTGACATGCAGTACAGTCATGCTACAAATGCTATTAACATAATTATTTAAATAGTTATAAATGAAAGACTTACCACAGACAACGATGATTGGTGTCAAAGGCATTTGCTCTAGTTGGACCTCTTCTGGCAGACTTGTATTTTCTACATAGAAAAACAAGGACTCCACCTTCTCATCAAAGTAGCTGAGCAGAAGCAGGACCAGCTCTTTTACATCATCTGAGCAGCCACTCTGCTGTCCCCGCATCCTCTGCAGCCTTGCATAGGTCTGAAAAAACTTCTTACTCTTCTTGGCACAAACAGTGGTCATGTTGTTGAGAAGCCTTTGTCCCTTTAAATCCAAATTACGTGTGAACATTTCTTTCAGATTATTCCCTGTAAGCTCATTGAAGTGCACTGACATGCCAAGTTCATCAAACCAAAATGGCCACTCCTCTCTGAGGTATTGGATACTTTTGCTCTGGTTGAAATGTTGGTGTTGTGTGTAAAAGGTAGACTTCATGAGACATTTTATCTCCTCCAGACTGGCATTACTTTGTAGAAACATCATCTTGAGTTTTTCCAACTTTTGCGGCTGGCTCTGTTGAGTTTCTCCATCGGGAAGACATTTTGGATTCCATTTAATGCATCCATACGTGTCCTGCATTGCTGGTCTTTCTTCTAATGGGATCTCGTCTGTGTCGTCTGACTCAGTTTGATGTTTCCTTTTTCTGATTTTAGGTGTTGAAGTACGCTTTGCGTTTTCAATTTTGTATTGTAACTTTGACAAGGGAATAGTAGCCTTTGCCTACAATATCTCCCTCTAATACATCCTGCAAAGATTTTGAGTATTTTGCCACCATTTTTTTAGCAACCTCAGTTGAATGCTTTTTACCTGCATGAGGGCATTTTCCCATCATTTCAGTCGCTACAATCCGAACCATCTGCCTCCTCAGTTTTGGGGATGGCCTTTTTCCCCCTTTCCAAAGAATCCATTACTTCCTCTGGAAATTTACTCCATGGAATTTCAAAACTGTCCTCCCACTGTGTGTCAAGTCCCTGGCTGCTTGAGGATGTTGAACTTCGGGGTGAAACAGAGTATTGACGGAGAGGCTTCCACAGATGGTGAGCTGCTCTCAGGAGTCTTGTCCCCCCACACACACACACACACACACACACACACACACACACACACACGTATGTATATATATATACTTGTGAGGACACTGACCCTACCTCTCTTTGTGAGGACATACACTTCCTGCATAGCTGTAGTGTTGGGTCATGAAAATTCAACTATTAAACTAGACAGGATAATCATTGTTGGAGATTTCAACATCCACACTGAGGATCTATCTAACAGCTCCACTAGGGAGTTCCTAAACATGATGAACTCTTTTAACTTCTCTCAACACGTGTCTGGTCCCACTCACAGAGCAGGCCACACCCTGGATCTGGTCTTTTCCTACGGACTTCTTGTTGATAAGCTGCAGATAAATGATGTTGTGTTCAGTGACCATAAGTCAGTTTCTTTTCATATTAACCTAAATTCTGAATCTCTTTTACCAGACTCTGCTAAGCAAAGACGTATTATCTACAGTTCTACCATTTTAAATTTCTCCTCCTTCTTTGACTTTGTACCTCCATCCTCTGATGACGTAGAGCTCCTTACAAACTCATTTAATGATCACTGCCTCAAAATTCTAGATCAAGTCGCTCCTTACAAAACCAGCCGCAGTTCCAATGCCTCCAGTTCACCCTGGCTGAACAACCAGATTATTGATCTTAGATGCTCCTATAGAAAAGCGGAACAACGGTGGAAGAGGACATGTCTGGTTGTTCATCGCGAATATTTTAAAGAACTTCTCGAGTCATACAACGAAGCTGTAGAAAATGCCAGGTCTTTTTTCTTCAGCAACCTCATATGCCAAAATAAGAATAATCCTAAGATTCTGTTGGATACCATCTCCAGCATCGTGTCTTCTCCGCAGCAGGCTCAGCTGATGACTATAACATATTTCTCCACTTTTTTGCAAACAAGGTGTTAAATCTGAGATCCAGCATTCCACCAGCTCCCCCGTCAGCGAGGAGGCCCCTCAGTGCTCCGAGTCCTTCACCTCCTTCTCCCCTATTACACTAAATGACTTAACCTCAATAATCAGTCAGATGAAACTCTCATCATGCTCTTCAGATATCTTAACTCCCTCTGTTTTAGTCGGGTCCCTTGCCTCTATCAGTCCATCTCTTTTGACTATCATCAACAGCTCACTGAGCCAAGGCTGTGTTCCATCTTAATTTAAAAATGCAGTAGTGACTCCTCTCTTAAAAAAAACCAACCTTGACGCCAGCTCCACCAGTTACTTTAGGCCCATTTCTAAGCTACCTTTCATCAGCAAAGTACTTGAGAAGGTTGTGGAAACCCAACTCAGATCCTGGTTTTCTAAGTCAAAGATCTCTGACCCCTTCCAGTCTGGCTTTCTGAAGCAGCACTCAACTGAGACTGCTCTAGTAAGGGTGCATAATGACCTCCTAATGGCTGCTGATGCTGGGAAATGCTCTGTCATGGTCCTGCTTGACCTCAGTGCAGCATTTGACACTGTAGACCACAACATTCTACTAAACGGGGCGACGGTGGCACAGGAGTTAAGTGCTCGCCTCGCAGTCGGAAGGTTGCAGGTTCGAGACCCGCTCAGTCTGTTGCTGTCGTTGTGTCCTTGGGCAAGACACTTAACCCACATTGCCTGCTGGTGGTGGTCGGAGGGACCAGTGGCGCCAGTGCTCGGCAGCCTCGCCTCTGTCAGTGCGCCCCAGGGCAGCTGTGGCTACATTGTAGCTCATCCCCATCAGTGTGTGAATGTGTGTGTGAATGGGTGAATGGCTGATTGTGTTGTAAAGCACCTTGGGGGGGTTCCAGGACTCTAGAAGGCGCTATATCAAATACAGGCCATTTACCATTTACCATTTTTTAAACAGGTTAAAGGCCCTGGCTGGGATTTCAGGTTCTGCTCTAGACTGGCTCTCTTCTTATCTCACCAACAGAACATTCACAGTGAAGTCGGAAACCTTCTCTTCAGATACTGCCTTTCTAACATGCGGCGTCCCACGAGGTTCAGTTCTAGGGCCTCTACTATTACATTCTATATTCTTCCCCTAGCTGGCATCATTCAGTCTTTCCCAGACATTTCCTACCACATCTATGCTGACGATATACAGCTCTACATGTCCTTTATGCCACACCAGTTGGACAGGCTGGCCACCCTTGTACTCTGCCTGACCCAGATCAGTAACTGGCTGTCCAGCAACTTCCTAGTCCTCAATGCTAACAAGACAGAGACCCTGATCCCTGCACCCCCGGAACTTCAGCCAAAAATCGAGCAAGAAATTGCCTCTTTTTGCCCATCAGCCAAGGCCAACATTAGAAACCTGGGAGTTATTTTTTATCCAGCTTTAAGTTTAGACTCACACGTCAAAACCATCTCCCGCTCTTGTTTCTTTCAACTGAGAAACGTTTCAAAAGTCCGTAAACTGGTTTCTACTGCAGATCTGGAGAAAATCATCCATGCCTTTGTGTCATCACGCTTAGACTATTTTTACGCTCTTTTAACTGGTCTCAGCAAAACCTCCCTCTCAGTGTGATTTCTGAGCTTATCTCTCTCCTTATTCTGGTCAGAATTGACAAAGCTCCTCAAATAAGAAGTGAAACATATTCAAATAACCAAAACAACTCAGATGCCTCAACCCAAATCTACAAGGAATAACATGACCTGCATTTCTGAGAACCTTCACCAGGATTTAGCTTAAATATTAGATAAGGATTTTTTCTGTAATTCCCTATTCCAAGTTGTGGGATGAACTCTGAGCAGGTAACAGTTCATCGAGGCACCACACAAATGCTTCAAACTAAAAGGACAGACAATCATCAACATTAGGGATGAACAATCTGCATCAATAAGTTATTTTTAACATATTGGTATTGGTCCGATAAATAAAACTTTGTCAATATTAACAACAAATATTTTTTTCCATTTTGTTTCCATTTGTTTATCTGTTTCTGAGGGTGAGGGGGGTGATGTGTATTTGTTTAGCCATGTGACAGTTATTTTAATATTCTCATAAGCGTAAATGTGTGTGGTGTGTGTACATAACAACGTAAATTCAGCTTTAATAATTTTCAATCAGTACAAAATCTGCTTATTTTAGAAGCTTGTCAGTATATCTGTATCAGCAAATATCAGCTATCGGCCATAACAGTGATATCCATCCCTCCATCCATCCATTGTCGTCCGCTTATCCGGGGTTGGGTCGTGGGGGCAGTAGCCTAAGCAAGGAAGCCCAGACTTCCCTCTCCCCAGCCACTTGGGCCGGCTACTCCGGGGGAATCCCAAGGTGTTCCCTTGCCAGCCATGAGACAGTCTCTCCAGCGTGTCCTGGTTCTTCCTTTAGGCCTTCTCCCGGTTGGACGTGCCCAGAAAACCTCACCAGGGAGGCGTCCAGGAAGCATCCTAACCAGAAGCCCTAGCCACCTCAACTGGCTCCACTCGATGTGGAGGAGCAGTGGGTGTGCTCCGAGCCCCTCCCGGATGACCGAGCTTCTCACCCTATCTCTAAGAGAGAGCCCAGCCACCCTGCGGAGAAAACAAATTTTGGCCACTTGTATCTGCAGTCTCGTTCTTTCAGTCACTACCCAAAAGTCATGACCATAGGTGAGGGTAGGAACATAGATCGACCGGTAAATCGAGAGTTTGCCTTCTGGCTCAGCTCTCTCTTCACCATGACAGATCGGTACAACGTCTGCAGTACTGCAGAAGCAGTGATATTAATATCGAATTTTGGTATCGACTCATCGACTAATGAACATTAAATGATTTTGGATGGTGAAAGGTATCAAAATTTCCTGGAGGAACCCAGACATCCATAGGAAAAATAAGCAACCACCATAAAGACTAAGCTGGATTCAAACTGCATTCAGCCATGCAGCTCCCCGTAAATCTTAGTTACAGAACATAAATAACAGAAAACATGACAGAAATTACTACAAAGTAGTTATTTTATTGAAGTAAAAAGGATTTCATTAAACTTTGCAATTGCGACTGCAACAGTTGATCTAAAATAAACTTTAGGCACCTTTAAACATTACATACATATATGAACTCAGCTCCTGTTTCTTTTAAAATTGAATATGTTTACTTTTTTTAGCTAAACTGCAGTTATGCATACAGTTTTTAAAATCTTTCTAATTCATCTGCTGATAAAATATAAACTTTAGATACCAAATAAAGTAAACACGGCTCATAAAATTACATAAATGAACTCAGATCCTTCTGCTTTGAAAAAGAAAATTTTCAAATATAGTTTTTTTTTCTTTTTGAGCTGTGATGCTGTTTTGCTAGTAGTTCTGACATATTTCAAACTTCTAATAAAATTAATACAACTTTAGGTACCATTAAATGCTCTGCTTGTAACATTACATGCATTAACTCAACGTCTGCTGCTTTTAAAATAAAACATATCAACTACAGTTTTTTTCTTTTTTGAGCTGTGGTGTAGGCTTGCAGAGATTAACCAGTTTGACTATTAACCCCTGATAACCACCTGTACAGATGTCTCCAACAATAAAAAAGGACTAGAGCATGACCCTCATGGACAAAGACAAAAGTGAAACTGAACGTGCTCACGCAGCAGAAGCAGAACTAACAACCATCAGGACTCCTAAATAAATAATAAAACTGTGTTGTTTGTTCTTAGATGTCGTCTGCTTAATTGTTGTTCGAATGGATGAGAGAGTGTCTGGACTTGCTTATTCTTGTAGAAAGAGGGAAATTGCAACTCATTTACACATGTCTCGAGTTGGTGGTCAGACTTTTAAACTGGTTGGCTGATAAGCGAGCCCCGCTGTGGGTAGATACATAGTTGGAGGGTGGATTCGTAAGCCTGAATCTGACCTCATGCCGAAGAAGAGACTGTGCTTATCTATATGGGGGGAAAAAGTAAAAAAAAAAAAAAATCTTTTGAGTTAATATTGTACATTGATGGAAATGTCAATCCTGGAAATGTGGAAATTATCTGAAAATTATCAGAGAATTGATGGAAAACGTGATTTTGATAACCGCTGATGTTTATAGCAGACCACAAAATTCTTTTACACCCAGAATTCACAGTTTCTTTCAGATACAAAGGTTCTGATAAACATCTACTTTACATTCCATCACCACACATACACTCCATCACATATCATTATTCATAGCTTGTCATGTATTACAATTAGTTTAGATAAATAAATAAATAAAATTTTAACTATATACTTGACTCTGCCTGAATTAATACCTATTGCGTTTATGGTCCCTGAATAAACAAAGAATCCTTAACTCCTCTGATTAAACATTCAAAGATCAGTCAGGTTGATATTTCATATTTATATGGAATCATCACATCTTATTGGTCATAATTAAGTAGGCAGTCATTACGCTAAAGCATAACTTTACATATTTGGCGATTCCAGCCAAGTCAAGTCAAGTCAACTTTATTTATAAAGCACTTTACAACAGCGTAAAAGCTGACCAAAGTGCTTAACAAGCCAAAAAAAAAACAGAAGTTCCCTAAAAATTCTAAAAATAAGATAAAAAGTTCATCACAAAGTAAAAACATGATAAAAATAAACATATCAAACTGATATAAAAGCTACTAAAAACAGATGCATTCTCAAACTAAATTAAAAGCAACTGAGAACAGATGAGTCTTTAAAAGTGAATTAAAACCAGACAGTGACGAAACCATCCTAATCTGAATTGGGAGTGCATTCCACAACTTTGAAGCTGCTACTGAGAAAGATCTATCACCCCTGAGCTTTCTCTTTGTTCTCGGCACCTCCAGGAGAAACTGGTCGGCTGACCTCAGTGACTGAGACGGGGAGTAAGTAACTAAAAGTTCACACAGATACTGCGGAGCAAGGCCATGTACAGCTTTAAAAGCCAATAAAAGAACCTTGTACTGGACCTTAAAATCGACAGGCAGCCAGTGCAGCGAAGCTAAAATTGGGGTAATGTGCTCTTTCTTTCTCGAACCAGTCAATAGGTGTGCTGCTGCATTTTGCACCATTTGAAGACGGGAGAGGTGAGACTGAGGAAGACCAAGGTACAGTGCGTTGCAATAGTCAAGGTGTGATGTAATAAACGCGTGAATCACCATCTCAAAGTCATGACTTGAGAGCAGACGCTTAACCTTGGCGATCCTCCTTAACTGATAAAAACTGGCTTTGGTGACGGCACTGATTCCAGAAGCAGATCACTGTCAAGCCGGACTCCCAGACTGGTCGCTACAGGTTTCAAAAATAGGGCTAGTGGACCAAGGTCAGCAGAACATGGCCCACTGGACACACTAGGACTAAAAAGCATGACCTCAGTCCTGTCATTATTAAAAAAAAAAAAAAATGCAGACATCCAGGGTTTAACCTCATCGAGGCAGTTTAGAATTCTTATTTAAATCATTGAACACTTAGTGTTTTTTCTAACTTGTAATCAATTTCCTTTGAATTGAATTTGAATTACACATTTTCTTCTCCTGGCACTCACAGAGCACAGTGGCTTCTGCTTTGCTCCCTTAACCTTTTTCCCCAAGGCTCTTTTTGTCCTTGTCTGCCTACAGAGCGCTTCTCTGCATTTCCTCTGGAAATCACTATTTTTCAGAAATGGATTTAATTAATTGGTCATTCAACGCGATTGATAAGATTTTTTCTACGATGAGAACGGAGGAGGGGGCTCCCACTTGCCCTCATGGGACACACGCAGCGGGATATATGCTCGATTCCTGGAAGGAGTGGAAGATCATATGTATTTCTCAGCTGTCCATTGAGGATGTCGAAGATATGTGGATATTTGGCCTGATGATCACTGGATTTCTTCTGATTGGAGTGGGAGGATATCTGGTTTTCCAAAAAATTGGGAAGACGGGAGCGATTGGAGGGCGACCCACACCCATGGACAGCACCATCCGGGCGGAGGCCTCACAGACTGGGACGTTACTCGAGGTGAATCGTAAGCTGGACAATGTCTTAGCTGCGTTACCGGTGTTAGTGCGCAAAATGGATGTCATCTCGGAGAGGGTCACCGGACGGTGTGGAGATGTTTAATAACCCGAATTGGCTTCACTGAAGGACTGGAATGACCAGTTGCAGACTGAAGGCAGAGGGAAAATTATCTCTGCCTGACCCAAACACAGTCTTGTAATCCTAATCTGACGCCAATGCAGCCTTGAAGCTGCAGACAACATCCCCCATGAAGGAAGGAATGCAGACAGATGTTGTGGAAACCCGTCCAACCCCCACCCCCCCACCCCCCCGTCTTCAGATTGTTGACTTCACAGCGAGGCCATCAACCTGCAGTAATGTGCTCTATGCCCCTCCCCAAGATCTCTCTCCCTCCTGTGGACACAGCTGGCTGAGCACCGCACATGGCTGCTGGCCCTGGATAAACAGGATCCCAGCCCCCCCCAACAGAGTCTCATGTTGTGAATGTTGAAGTTCGTGCTTATATGTTTGAGGTGTTTTTTTCTTTTGCATAGTACAGCTACGCCCTGTCGGGAGTAACTCTGGTATGCCTTTTTTTCCCTCCCCCAACCTATCCTCATGTAATTCCTTTTCATCTCATTAAGGTAGCGCGACTCGTGTTGCGAATGACCGCAGTCACCAATTCTTGTCATGTGTCTTGCCCATGTACGTCTGATCTCTGAATTGTGTGTACTGAAACTCAATTTCGTTTCTCTGTATGTCTTGCACATGTAGTAGAAATGACAATAAAGGACTTTGACTTCTGCTCTGAACCAGAGCTTCTCTCTCTCTTTTCCTCTCCCTGGCTGATGGCCAGGGAGTGGTTTATCTTGCAGACTGACTCTTCGTACACCAAGTCTGTATCATTCTAAGCAGTGGCGGGCGGTGCATTCCACCCCTGGGCCTTCAGTGATTTCCTATTCAGTCTTATCTAAATTAACACACCTTAAAATACCATCAATAGGACATCACAGCTGGAGAAACCTCTCTCTCTCACACACACAAACACGCCAGTGGCTGGACAAGACGTAATTTCCGGAGCCTTAAAAATCAAACTCGCATTCCCAATTGAGAGTAGGAAACTAAGACCACGGATACTGTCAAATCTCAAAAATGAAAGATGGGTTTAAGAGATGAGACAATAAAATAAACAAGTAAAGCAAACACATTATTTGCATTTGTTTTGGAGAAAATTGCACCGCGAAACAATTGAACATGTTGGCGCAGCTGCACACACCACGTTATACACAATATAAATTGCATAGAAACAGAACACATAGAATTATTTCATTTAGCCATTTTATTTCGTTACCATTTATTATTAACAAAATGAAATGACAAAACATTAAAAAATACTTTCTACTCACCAACATAAATGTCCAGCATGGATCTCCTCCTCTCCTGCTCATTTAAAAATAAAATCCATCCTTCTTTCTTTCCTCAGGAAAACCTCAATGGCTCTGTACAGTTTATCTGTGCGCTTCAGGTCCATGAGTGGATCCTTTTCTATGGACATGGAGGCTAATGCTGAAAGACGTGTCTGCCCGGTCGTGTTTCTGGCGTACGTTTTAACGCACTTTAATGCTACCAAATCCATCTGATGTGAGCAACAGGCATTCCCAGCAGAATAACCTGCAGCGGTTCTCTGAAGCTGTTAGCCATGGGTACCGTTCATAGTTGCTTGCCTGAAAATGACGAACAAATCCTTTCCCCTGTTGGGACAAGCCAGCTAGCATTGGAGTCGGACGACCTGTTCTCACAAGATCCATTTTTTCTTGAAAGGTCCGTCTGGAAAATGGTGTGGCAAGTAAATCTGCAACCAAGTCTGTCCCTTCTCCTCTTTCAGCCATCATGTGTTCAAAAATACACCGATAGCTGCCTATAGATACAAATCTCTGTGTTTAGTTTTGATAGTTTGCTTAATGCTGCTAGAAAAGTTCTAACTACTGCTTATCCAATCACAGGATGCGTTCATGTCAACTTTTGCGTGAGGCCAGCTAGCTGGCCTGAGCCACACTGACTCGTGAGCTGATTCGCTATCGCAACTGGCTCGTCTCTGTTCACTTACAGCGGACAGTGGGCTTCTCGATTGATTCTGAAGGCCTAGAGCAGACTTAATCTGCCTGAAAACACAAGCTAGCTTAAATCTGATTGGATAACACCCAGCCTTGGTATTTTAACACTGGAAGCAGCACAGCCAAGTGGGTATAATAGGATATAAAGAAAATAGACCAGTGAACATATGCTCGGAGCATAAAAAATACATTTACGTTTTTGAGTATGTTTAGGCCAGCAGAGAAGGCTTTGCTGGCCCTGACTGCCCACCACTGATTCTAAGTATCTGCTTTCACCTCATTTAACTTCTAAAGTAAGTGAATGTGTGTTCATTTGAATGTGATTTTGTCACTTTTGTTTTCTGCTTGTGTGTTACTCAGATCAGAGAACTGACGTCGCACAAAGGTAAACTCATAACCCAGTCTGATCACCTGCAGTTGATAATTTGTTCCGATGCCAAAATCCGGACGCAATTCCGGAATTCATGCCAGAGAAAATAGCCATTTTGGTTAAGACTCCAGACGAAGAACGTCTGAAGCTGTGATCGTAGTCTGTGGACACGTCGCAGAAGCGCACATTTAATATTCCCATTGTTAAGCTTACGATAGCATTACAAATTGTATGGAAGAGCAGTCACAATGTGAATTCTGTGCAACTCCCGCTATACCGACAATTAATTATGAGAGCCTGTGAAAGGAATGCTGTATGTCAAAGGGTTAATTTTCCTAGTGAATTTAAACCAACATTCTGGTTCAGTTCCAGATCCAGCTGATAGCATTGCTAACGTTGATCACAGAAGATAACACCACTAAAGCTCCTTCAGGGGTTTTATCAACATTGCACCGCAGCGAGTCTGCATCTCTACTCAAAATCCCTTCAGGGTACAATTTTGGCTTATTAAACCACCGCGTTTATGCCAATAACTTTAAAAGAATAGCTGTTATTGCTTGTCCTTTTATTTTGAAGAGACCGTTGAACAGGAAGTGATGCAATGGTTTCTCTTCTTCTCTGACCAAATTCCTTCCATCCAACCGGTACTGCTGCCTACAGGTGTTTTTTAATCCAGCAATTTCTCAAAGCTTCATTATCCAGTTTTCCATTCATTTTTATCACAAAATTACATTTTTTGTGTCATCCATTCATCAAGATGGCTGCAGACCGAGATAAATTATTAATGGATTTTCTCACTGACATGAAACTGGACATGCAACAAGAGTTTTCCAATTTAAACCAGAATTTTCTGAATTTGGATAAAAAAACTCCAATCTATGGATAAAAGAGTGCAATCTTTGGAGAAAGTCTCCTGTCCTGGGCATGTTTTTCCTCTCACATCTGCTGTTTCACTTCCAGATTTAAAACAAAACTTGCAACCAGATAACATGCTCCTTGACTCTGATTTCCAGGATGCAGAGCCAAAATCTTCTCCTGATGACCTGATGATTGATTCATCCGCCTGTGACAATGGTTCAGTGCCCCCCGGTGTCGAGTCTGCCATACTGTTTTTGGGACAACTCTTGTGGCAGGGGAGGGCAGGTAAGCCTTATGTGCCTGTGACATTAGAACAAGTGCTCCCCTGTGACGCTCTTCTGGACACTGGTTCAGACTACACTCTCATGTCCCATTCTCTTTTTGACCACCTCTGCCTTGCCGCCGGAGGAGGAGGTCGACCACCAGAACTCACTTCAGGTGCATTAAATATCCGTGCATTTTCTCCAAGTAACATGATCTTGTCGACCAGGTCTCCTCCACTTCACGATCCGTTCTATGATATTGACACACCCCGTGTATACCTGTGAACATGGTTCCATGCCATTAATACTTGGCGTTGATCTTTTGAAGAGCCTTGAAGCTTTTATCAATCTGGAAGACCCCCTGCCCACCGTTTTGCCTCCTGAGCTTGATCTTCACTGCCTTGCAGTTGGTGACCCTGAGCATGGGGAAACCACGTGCTGCCCGCCAAGCTCAGAACCTCCACCACCACAACCTCTGCTTTCTTCAGAGACACTCTCTGATGTTCTCTGTCACATTGAACAGGTCGTGGACCAAGCCGATGCTCTTACCAATAAGGTTGAGCGAGACAAACTACGGCAACTTCTGTTAAAATACAACAACTCTCTTTTAGTTGACTCCTTGGACTGTGGGTTAACCAAAATCCATGAAGTCAGGATTCCTACACTGCCACACGCAGTGCAGACTTTGGTGCATCAATACAAGATTCCCCTGGCATCCCATGGACCGGTCCAGGAAATCATTGACAGCCTCTTGGTGAAGGGTATCATTCGACCCTGCAACAGCACCTACTCAGCTCCATTGTGGCCGGTACTAAAACCTAATGGTAAATGGTGACTTTGTCTCGGTGGCCAATGGCGCACCTGGAACAAGAACTTCCGAAGGTGAGAGACGCTAAATACTTCTCCACTCTTGACATTGCTTCTGGATTCTGGACAATCCCTGTCCATAAATCTGACCAATATAAATTGGTCTTCACCTTCGCCAACCACCAGTACACCTTCACTCGGTGTCCTTTTGGCTACTCCAACTCATTAGCTGAGTTCAACATCTTTTTGGACAAAGCCTGCCCCAATGCTCGAGAGCGAGGTACCATCATCTACGTCGACAACATTCTGGTTCGTAAACGTACATTGGATGACCACCTGTCCGAGCTGGACCACGTCATGGGTCAGCTCGCAGCTGCGGGTGCAAAGATTTTTCTCTTCAATGGTCAGTGGTGCAGGTCAAAGGTTCAATTTGTTGGTCTCCTTGTGGGACCACAGGGAGTGCAGCCTGAACATGGTCAAATTCAAGGACTTGCCACCATCAAGCCTCCTACGAATGTTTCAGAACTTTGGAGTTTTCTAGGTGTGTGCAACTACTCTTGCCAGTTCGTAGAACACTACGCTGAGATGACGAGACCTCTGACTTCCCTTCTGAAAAAGGATGTGCGTTTCGAGTGGATGGAGCAGCAGCAGCGGGCCATGGATGACTTGAAGGCTGCGTGATGCTCAGCTCCGTGCCTGGCGCTTCCTTATTGTGACAGAGTTCCATCTTGAGGTCGGGTTATCGTCCAACTGCTTGAGGGCCGGTCTCTATCAAGTATATTATTGTAACAAGCGTGTCGTGGCCAATGCTAGTAAGCTCTTGTTTGGTCCTGAGATAAAATACTCTGACTGTGAAAAAGCTTTGCTTTCCACCATGTGGGCAGTTAAACACTTTTCCAGCTACATCGGTGAACAGAAAATCATCATTGAAAGTCAACATCAGCCAGTGACCTTCCTTAACAGTCAACGCATCAGAGATGGTGCGGTGACCAACGCACGCAATGCGTCATGGCTACTCAACATTGAGGTACGCTAAGCTCAAAACTGCCATAGTCCTCTTGGCATGGGTCTGGCTGCGTGCCAACATTGCTCGGACGGAACCCCAACCACCACTACTTTGGCCAAGCTCTCTGTGTGGATTTGCCAACTGTGTACGTTGATGGCAGTTCCTTTCGACACGATGCTGAACCTAGTTTGGGCATGGGTGTTGTTTGTTTGGACACAAAGTTGGTAAGGCCATGTTCGGTGCCCTGAGCGAGGTTGCTTACTGGCCGGGGATGCGTTGAGACATCTCAGACCATGTCCAGAGCTGTTTGATTTGCGGTCAATTTCAACCATCAAACCCCATCCACAGAGCTCCTCTACAAAGCAGGGGAACGTCCACACCGTGGTCAGATCTGCAATTTGATTGGGTGGGGCCCCTGACCAAGTGCAGCAGAGGTAACAAATACTTCTTGACCGTGACCTGTGCATTCACCAAATGGGTTGAATGTTTACCTGCACCTAACGACACGGCACAAACAACTGCTGTCCTTTTGATGAATCACAACATCTCCCGATTCGGCCTCCCCACACGTGTTAACTCAGATAGCGAAACTCACTTCACATCTGAAGTGATGGAACACCTTTGGCAGATGTTGGGGGTACAGGCCAATTTCCAAATTGGTTACCAGCCCCAGTCTTCTGGCCAAGTGGAAAGGATGAACCGAACGGTCGTCAGCATGTTAAAGAAATATGTGTCCTCTAATCAACGAGACTGGGATGTGAAGCTTCCGTTGGTCCTTATGGCCATATGGGCCACTCCCCATGAGTCTACAGGCGTCTCCCCATTTGAAATGATGACGGGTAGACATGACCCTGCCGCTTCACCTGCTGTATCAGTCAGTTCAGGCTAATGCTGCTCCGGCTTACACTAACGAGCAGTATTTGCAAGACTTGAAGAAACATCTGCCTGCAGCATTTTCTTTTGCACAGACAAATCTGGAGAAGTCAGCTGAGTTCAGGAAGGCTTACTATGATCAAAAGGCCTCACATTCTGAACTCAACGTTGGTGATAAGGCCTGGTTCTAGAACTTTGCTCCTAAGTCCGGTCAGACAAACGTCACCCTTGGTAAACTGGCTAAGAAACTTTTGCTGAAGTGGTCAGGTCCATACCTGATAACTGAAAAAACTCTCTCCGGCCGTGTATAAGATCAAAATCACCTAAAGTAACAGAGATCCCATCTATAAGTGGGTCCACAGGAACCAAATCTAATCTCACATGTGTTCCACAAACGAAGTAAAAATGTGGTTACTGCAAACACATTAAACGGCTCTACAATTGTCAGTGCTGCAGTGTTAGCTTGCAGGAGACACGATGGTAAACAGTTGTTACATCCTTCCTTCCTTTGTTTAGAACGGAGAAAAACTGACAATCCTGCAGCCAGCTGATATGAAATATGTACAGCTTTCCTTCCAAAATGACTGAAACATTAGATTCTTTTGGGATTTTCTCACTGTAAATTTCTCACTATGTTCTTACATACTGCACCTTTAATATGTTTAATTTCAAAAACAAAATTCTTGCTGCTTTCTTTTCATTGCAGAAGGTATATTATTTTGAACACTTTTTCAGATTACCTCTGTTGTTGCACGTTTGTGTGCCCAGATTTTCAACATGGCTGAGCTGCATTTTCCCTGCAGGGAGCATAAAAAAAAAAGCAAAGAAAAAGGTCAAATGATTATAAGCTAATTTTAATTTGTACTTTAACTTGGAATTTCATAAATGGCCATCATGTCTCTGACTGGTTGTGCTTTTTAACCACGTCTTTAAAATTCACGGACACCATAAGTGAAATACGGCACGTAACACGCAGAATTAGAAATTGAGTTTTAAACCCATTGACTTGCACTTGCTTCTCGTTCTTTCGGGGACCAGGGTTCCAATTACCCTCCATTTGTACGGAGAGGATGCATCTAACAATATGAACTTTTTCCCATATGGCATCAGAATCGCTTTATTTTGGCCTTTCTTGAGAAATGTCATTATCTTTGCGACCATTCTGAAAGATCCACATCTGTGGAGCGCTTGTGAAATTGTTGTTACATGCACAGAATCACCACTCTTTGCCATAAAACCTTGTGGCTATCCAGGGGCACTGTAAAGCGGTGAAAGATTAGGAAGATTCTAAGGGCCTACTGCTGTCAGGGGCCCAAAAAAGTTTCAAAGTTGAATTAAAAAAAATTAAGTAGAAAAATTACAAGTATTTTGCAGTATTTTTTCTCAATTAAAACACTAAACAAACGGCATAAAATGGTACAGTCCACCTGGCCGAGGGGCGCGTAGCAGCCAAGGCCAGTTCACGCAGCAGTCAGACAGCAGAGTACGCAGTAACCCCAAAATTCCACTACCTCCGCTCTGGCACGAACTCCGCAGCAAAATTGGTCCCATTGTAGTCAATCAGAGCTGTTCCACTACTGCGGCCATGCGGCGCAGTGCGTTGCCCGCCGTTCCGCCATCCGGCAAAAATAGGATGGATTCTATTTTTGCCGGACGCCGGAGCACCTCCGCAGTCAATGGACAGAAATCACAACCGCCCAACAGGAACGGGAGCAAACACAACTTCCGTTATATCACAATAAACCGATAAACAAAAAGCGTTTTTTGTTTCATATGCACAGGTTTAACAACTTTTAACAACTATCAATGGCGGCTGAACTTTAAATGCGCAAAAATAAGCCACAAATACAGTTTCCACTATCAATGTAGTCGCCCTTTGTTGATCCAAACACTGCTGATCTCTCTACACAAATGATGGGCAGATTAAACAGTTCATTTCATTGCTTCTCCCACACACGGGTGTTTGGATCTAACTTCCGCGTTTATTGCTCGGACTGTATCGCAAGATCTCGAAAATCCCGCGCGTGTGAATCACTTAAGGCTCTCTTCTCAGTGCTATTACAAAGGAATATAAAAAGGCTATTTTTGGTGATAAACACATTGATATATATATAATTATCATCATGTGGAAAAACAATCAGTAAAAATGTATAGATTGTTTTGGATGCTGGGCAGGTTGAAGCATTATTTAGTCTGTTAATGTAACATAAATTGCTGTGAGATTATTACTGTGAAGGACCTTTTTGAAAGCACCATACAAGAAAAAAAAAACCAGGGCAGCAAGGGCACGAGCAAAATACTGTATCTGTAATCTCCCGCTTTATATTAAACTAGTGTGACCGTACGTCCTCTTTTCCCCGGACATGTCCACTTTTCACTCTCTGTCCGGGCGTCCGGGGGGGGTTCTTGTATTGATGAAAATGTCCGGTTTTTCATCCAGGAGCAGGGATCGAATTATGGGGGAGCTGGATATCCTACACATCCAGGGGAGCTGGAAAAAACATTTTCTACCTATATTACATCATTCATGGACTCTTTTGAGCAGAGAGCACATATAGCAATGATCGTTGGTGTGCAGCGCTCCAGGCAGCTGCTTCCAGCACACTCAAAACTGTTCCTCATTTTAAGGAAGGGTGGTGTGGCAGTATTTAAAACCCCGAAGCTGGTGACACAACTGCTAAAAAAATAAATAAATAAAATAAAGTTGTGTGTTTCTGTGTGTGTGTGTGTGTGCGTGCGCGCGCCTGCTCGCTTGTCCCTTGGTCAGCCGTGACGGATGTGTGTCTGTGTGTGTGTTTGTGCGCATGCCTGCTTGCTTGTCCCGTGACAGGTGTGTGTGTGACTACAGACAAATGCATGAGAGAGTTAGCAGCCTTGAAACAGCCTGATGAACTACTCTCCCCACATGTTTTAAAAAATGCTAATATAATGTTTCTGCTATGCTAAATAATGATTTCTCTATAGAACTACAAAGTCCGACTGGGGGAGGAGAGTACAGGTCTGCACTATGAAGGGAGGCAGTGTTTACAGCTCCTCCTCCAGATTTAAAGAGACAGTACCCAAAAACGGCTCGTTCTTAAGACTCTCCTCAGAACAGGGGTAGATGAGGGTCTGTAGAGCAACAATAATGAGGAAATCAGACCAAAGAACTGCAGTTCGAATGTATTTAGACCAAAACTGAAGGATTTAGATGTAAAAAGGAATAACTTAAAAGCATGTTATGTCTCCTTTAAACTAGTGTGACCATACGTCCTCTTTTTCCCAGACATGTCCACTTTTCACTCTCTGTCCGGGCGTCCGGGGGGGGGTTCTTGAATTGATGAAAATGTCAGTTTTTTTTATCCAGGAGCAGGAATAGAATTATGGGGGAGCTGGATATCCTACACATCCAGGGGAGCCGGATAAAACGTTTTCTACCTATATTACTGTAGCAGGATGAGGTAATCTGCTCCTGATTTTAATAAATAACACCTGACCCCGCCAGTCACCAGTCGGGGAGCTGTGGGGATAAAAAGCAGACTCGGGCGGTGTTTCCTCCCTTGTTTACGGAAGTAGCTGCACTACGAAACAGTAGCTGTATTTTGGAACAGTGGAAGCGTAAGCTGGATGCGTGTGGATCGCGGTGAGTATTCTGATCAGCTGTTAAAAAGCAGATTGGTGATAACTGATATA
The DNA here is from genome assembly GCF_043380555.1 of Nothobranchius furzeri. Classification (NCBI taxonomy): domain Eukaryota; kingdom Metazoa; phylum Chordata; class Actinopteri; order Cyprinodontiformes; family Nothobranchiidae; genus Nothobranchius; species Nothobranchius furzeri. The sequence goes on from NC_091752.1 coordinate 42,420,755, forward strand.
GGCTATATACAGACAGAGGCAACATTTGGAAGCCTGACGAAAGCTGTAACGTTGCTGCGTGCTGTTGGAAAAGAAGCGTGCTTGATCTACTGCTGTAGGCGTGGTATGTATGTGTGGCACGCCCCCTCCCTGCACGCTCAGTATGAATATTCTTTTCTTGGGTTAATAAGGTTTATTACCTTTTTTTTTAGGACCTGAGGTGTTGTGGTGCTACGACAAAGTGTTTTGAGTCACTGCTGTGACACCGCTGCAGAGTCAAGCCTAGAAGTTGCCACATTTTTTGGTTGCATCAACCGCCTTTACACATTTGTTAGTGCCAGTCCAGAGCGATGGGCCATCTACAAAGAGAAAACGGGTTGCTCTTTGCATCGTCTTTCTGATACCCGCTGGAGTAAAAAACTACTTTATGTCATTCAATGCTATTGTTCTCCTCACTGTCTGGCTTAAAGTTCTGCAATGCATTGATGACTGAAATGTGATTCTCCAGTCAGGAAAAATATCACTTGAAGCAGAGGTAGTCAATATCTCAGCCTTAAAACAAGAGATGCAGGCTCTTAGAGATGGATGGGAGTCACTCCTGTCTGAGGCAACAATGGTTGCTACACAAATGGATGTCCCACTTCAGTTTAACAGCGAACACAGCCACCAGAGGAAAAGGAAGATATTCCATGAAGAGACAGCTCAAAAAGAGACAGCTCAGGACAGTGCAGCAACAGTGTTTCGGAACAGGGTGTTTTTCACAGCTATGGACAATATCATAAGTGATCTGGACACCAGGTTCCACACCATAGCAGAAATAGCTGAAGAATTCTATGCTGTTTTGAAAGTTGGGCAGATAAGTGAAGATAAAGTTTCTGCTGTGTGTCAACCACTTATCAAGAAGTTTTCCAGGGATCTCACATCTGAGTTTGAAAAGGAAGTTAGACACCTGAACTCGGTGTATGCTGCCACTTTCCCCCCAACATGTCCCCTCTTGGTCTCCTAAATGTAGTTCATGGGATGCAACTGCAGCTCATATTTGGAGAGGTGTGCATTGCTTTGCGAATATTTTGCACATTGCCTGTGACCGTTTCTGGAGGTGAGAGAGCTTTCAGTAACCTAAAACTGGTAAAAAAAAAAAAACTATTTGAGGTCCACTATGTCCCAGAACAGACTTTATAGTCTTGCCATGTTATCCATTGAAAGTCAGATGGCTAGAAAGGTGGATTTCAAAGATTTGATAGATGACTTTGCTCAAAAGAAGGCTCGCCGCTGGGCTCTTGGTGGAACAGACTATGCAACGACCAGTAGTAACAGTAAAATAGCCACGCTATTTATACTGCTGCCAAAATAATGGTGACAGCTTTGAACAAATCAAAAACAAGATATGTCACTAAAGAGCATTATTAATTATATCATTGTAAATAATAAATTTTGCTGTGTACCCTAACTGACTCCGGTTTGAACTGTGTGCTTATTCATTTTGTGTCTATGATGAAGCCATGGAGACTTAATAAAGAAGTCACCTTGTGAGCAGTGAATCCTTAATTTTTGTCAGTCATAAAGAAATACTTGATTTCAAGAGGAAAGACAGCTGAAAATGTAGTTATGTAAAGCTTTGACACAACATGGAAATTTAATTAGATATCCAAATTTGAATTTTATCATCAAATAAAAATTTAGAATAAATAAACACATTTTAAGGGAGTAAAAGGGAAAAGGAGATTAACACCTTTCAGCATGTGCATTTCCTGCTTTTTCCAGCAGTGATATTGCCAATTCTGTTGAAGGAAATTCATGAGAATTCAATGAGAGACAGCTGGTGAAAATGATATGCAAATAAGTAAGAATGCATGTAGACGTACATAATTAAGCAAAACTGAAACACTAATATAACACATATATACTATTTTTTTCTCCCTTCGAATCTGGGAGGGTGGAACCCCAGCTCCAGCTGTGGTCGAGCCCCCAGGGGCCCAACTTGATATTTTTTCATGGGGCCCAAAATCTCTGGCAGCCCCCCTGTGGCTATCAGCCTCTTGTTGCCTCTTACCAGTTTCCTCCTAACTCTTCCATCCGATTTGGAGGGAAGATTGGATCTAGGGAGGTCCTAGTGATATCAAACTCTTGCCACATCCTTATCATAGAATTTACTATGCTCCTCAGCATTGAAAAGCATTTGAGATTTTTTTGTATCAATCTCATGCCTTGTGTCTTGTGGCAGAGAGAGACAGCTAGTTTAAGTCTCTCTGGGGAGCTCCACAAAGGACAAGAACAATCCAAACACAAAACATAGCATGCCAGAAAATTATGAACATCAGAAATAATGCTACTTAAATTAATTAAATTAAAACTTTTTGACCGAGAAACAAACACAGACAGTGATCCATCAAGGTAGGCTCAAGCTGAATGATTTCCATGCAGGGAATTATACAAGTGTATCAATAATGAGTTCAAATGTATTACTGGTGGTACGAAATGTAAATTTAAATACGTTTTTGAACCGTGGTCATGACATGGTAAAATGACATCTAAAGCCGTTGCACTCAGTGTTGCCAACTGTTTTTGACTGAAAGTAGCTGAAGTTCCCCCCAAAAGTCACTAGATGTCGCCAGATGACGTCACGTGCTAATTTACATATCGATGACGTCATCACACCACATTAGCGTTCATTTTCCCCATAGCATCTAATATATATATATATATATATATAGCTCTGCAGCTGTACTCTGTCTTCAGCGAATCAGACCGGCCGAAAACGGTTTATGATTGGTCAGTCCTGTGCACATGTGCAGATTATCGTTCTCTTGTTCAGAGTTTAAATGGTTTCTTTGTTGCTAATCTGTGGGGAATATCTACATGAAAGTTCTACAGAAAGTAGCAACGGGTCCTGAGAAATGTCGCTAAGTTTGTCGCTAGGCGCTTTTTGGAAAAAAAGTCGCTGAGGGGGGTCAAAAAGTCATTAGGAACAGTGACAAAGTCGCTGAATTGGCAACACTGGTTGCACTAACCACTAGGCCACAGGCCTGATTTTAAATAAAGGCTATAAATTAAATTGACAATCACAGTCCTTTGATGGATGCAGTGCAGAACAGGGACATTTTGTCCACAAAGACGTGCATTTTTTTACGTGCACTATTTTTTCCCTCACAGTAGAGGTGAACTAGCAGTATGCCCACCTGTGATCAAGCTGTTGTTCACTGACTGGCTGAGCTCTGACTCTTGCAGTCAGATGCAATAGTTAAAAAGCTTTTGAGGCTCCGACACCACCCCCAGTAAATTAAAAAGCAGACTCATTTGTAGATGGGTGACTGCATTCATGGACTTTTAATATCTAATTTCTTACCTAAAAACATCTCAAAGTGTCTTTTAGAGCCAGATCAATGATAAAATGAACAAATTCTTCGTTTCTGAACTGGCCATCGATGTAGCATTATCCAGTGAACACATTTTACAAGATGAAAAACATTTTTTCCATTGGCATTTCAGGGCTACGCAAAACCAAAAAGAAAAAAAAATTAAAACATTCAAGGAGAAAACAAAAACAGTTTTTGTTTTTCTCTCTTAGATGAGCAAAAAAAAAAAGAAGATAAAATGAAAAACCTTGGAAAAATGACACAGAATGTTTTTTTTTTCTAATGGCCTTTCAGAGTTTCTGTAAAATACTTTCAGTTGAATCATCAAACTTAATTCTATTTTAATCTATGAATTTTTAAGCAGCGCTAATTTCAGGATGTCAACAATGAAATGAGAATCTGTAAACTCTGCTTGTGTTTTTATCTCTCTGCTCAGACAAACAGTATTATTCGTTTAAAAAGCTACAGCCTGCTGCATTTTGGTTCAATATAAAAGACAACTAACCGTGACCAGACTGCAAAGGTCTCCAACGCCCAAAGGGAGATAAGCCTTCTTTAGATTCCAGCCTGTGGAATGAGACGGGCCTAGTCACTGCATACATGTTGTAGAGCCTCGCATCAATTTAATACTCTGATGTGAAACTATTTCTTCAGATTTTAGTGGGACTGAGCGTCTTTGCCTCTATTTTATCACATGAGCAGACGTTTGGCCAAACGTCTGTAAACTAAAGGATTACGAGTCTCTAACATCGACACAGTGACACGAATCACAGACATGCATAAATAAAAGCAACGGCTTTGGTGCAGGCAAACTGGGAGGACACACATGTAGTGATGCTGAATTTATAAGCCGAGTTCACAACATTGAAATCTGATGTTACGAGCCCTGAGTTTCCCGGCACCCGGCTTATACGCCGCTCCGTCTTCAGCACCATGGTCAGCACCATGGAGAGCGCCCTGCCTCACTCACGCAGCTGATTCTCATCAGGAATCCCCCGGCTGGAGAAGATAAAAATCACCACTGCACTAGAGAAGGGAGGACTGGAGAGGATTAACGAGAGAGAGAGAGACTCCGGATGATTTAGGTTCCACCTGCATAGGAAAACCTTTAGGTTTTTGAGATTCGGTTTTCTCTTGCTCTTGACAGAGCTTTGGTTGTGTGGGTGAGTTAAGTTCACCAGTGAACTTTTGGGTAAGGCCTCCGCGCAAGCTTCTTTTGTTTCTGGCCTCCCTTTTTGGAACCAGAGTGTTTTAGTTCTCAGAGAAATTATATTGCTCTTTAAGTTACTTTAAGCCTCAGCGTTGGTTCCCCAGCATAAATTAAACTCCCCTTCTTTTTTTTAAACTCTGTTGATTATAACCAGGTTTTCTCCCTTAAGGACGCTTTATGTTAATAAAACAGACTTCATTCGCTGTAACTTGGTGTCAGCTCTTTTATTTTTATTCTCACGTTTTCTGTGTTAGACCTCCCAGGATCCTAGACCAGGTTGAGGTTGTAACATCTGACAATTCAAACTTCATAGGCGGAATAACTAATTTCAGCATATTTACATTTCAGTCATGTTAAAATTTGTCAACTGTTCGTTCAGTTTCAAATCTAACAATGTGATGGTCTCAAAAAGCTACCAAGTGAAAACTTCATAATATGACGTCACCCAGAATTCCACATGATCTTTGACCTCCAAATAAAATTTCCCCTGAATCTTAAAATCCTTTCAGATTGTAATCACAGAGCTCAGAGTAGGACCATCTACATTTATCTAGGTTACACGTTCTCTTAATTACTAATTCTTTAGACTTGCAGAGGTTTCACAATGCGTCCTTGAGAACACTCAGGAGGGTTAACATTGGAGAAGTTCTGTCTGCTGTAAGTAAAGTCTTACGAGATGGTGCTGATGCGACGCAGCGTTCCTGTAATTACATGCAGAAATTAGGAGTGGTGAAATAGCAGACAATTGCAATACTTCAGTGACCGAACAAGCGAAGCAATTACAGGCAAGGCAGGTGACCGGCTGAAAACTGAAACGGGTTAACGTCCATCAGGAAAAAGATGATTAAACTGGAAAATATGTTCATTTGAACCCACGAAATGAGCTGTCAGAAGTGTTCACTGACCTCCTTTTAGGCTCTAAGCAGCAATTACCCTCCCATCAGCCCATCCCACCCATCCCAGGTGCTGCTGCTGTAAATTGTGCTGTTACCATAGTTACAGGCCTCAGACTGAAAAAGACTTGCAGTTTCAGGCTTGAAATTGCATTTTTGCTATCAAATTTTAAACATCAACGTGCCTTAAAACTTCATGTTGAGAAACCAAGGTTTGTCTTAGTGCTGGTTTTAAATCAGAAATGAATGGGTTTTTCCTGAGCTTCAGGTTTGTGAAAGCCTGAATCATCAGTCAAGGCAAACTGATTTACCTTTAGAGAAATGTCTGTACAAAAAATATTTAAACTCTGCAGATTTTAACTAATAATAAATTAGTTTTTGACCATGGCTGTAGTTGTATTGAAGGGAATTCATTATTTTTCAAGTATGTAGATACGTCTACTAATGTTGTTATCGGACTCATTAGATACCTTCATGATCAACCTGTGTTCAGAGAATTAGGAATGAAACTGTGGTGCCTTTGATGGCTCGCTCTAGGACAAGTGATCAAAAAGGAAATCATACTTTAATTTGTTTACTCCTCCCCAAAATTATGTTCTTTTCATACCAACGTACTCATTTAAGAGAACCGGTTCCTACAGCTAAGCTCACAAAAATGAACCAATTCTTGTTTCATAAATTCATTTATCACCAGAAATTATGGTAATTTGGGTTTAAACTGAACTACTAATCTACAATTGTACCCTTATATCAAATGTTTATAACTTATTTTCTTCAACATGAGGCAGAGTGATGTTAATGGCTTAGGGTAGGATGGGGGCTGCTGATGCAGGCTGCGTGCTTGTAGCTGTGATCGGTCACTTCAGATGTGCTTAACTGGCCTCTTGAAAGTTTTTGGTTTTGTCTGTGATGTAAACAAGGCAAACAGGGTAAGTGATAAGTGAACAATTAAAAAAAGGAGTGTTGACTTGCTTGACCTTAATGGTAATGGCAACATGGCAATACCATACTGCATTCTGGTAAATTTGGGGGCTATATATCAAAACGTGTTATTGTCTGGAACTCTCTCCCCCTGAGCCTGCAGTGTGAACAGGGCCTTAGACTCCCCATATTCTTCAGGTGTCTTTGGCGAACTGTCTTGCCATGGTCACTCAAAACAACACCAAGCTGCATCTGTATAGTTAAGGCGGTTCTGTTTGAATTGCATCATTGGTGGTGGATGCAAAGGAGAATGATAACTTTCCTTCCATACCTACCAATTTTCTCTAATCTACCATTAATAATATAAACAAGGATATTGTCATTGGAAGGTTTTGAAAGTACTTTAATAACCCTAATACTATGCTGAGGTTGGAGAGCGTGGGGGATATTTGGATCAACCTTTTGAGCACATCTGCCTTATTTGATTGGTTACAACGCGGGTCTAGGATGGGTTGCAACAAACAGAGAAAGATCAGACAGATGACAGGGGATTTGATAAGACGTATTTATTTTAACTGAAAGACTGAGTAAGGGGAAAAATGTAACACAAGAACCGGTCAAACAAGGATTCTCCACCGCACAGGACAGACTCAACATCAAATAAAGAAGACTATCCTTTATAGGGCAGGAGCACACCTAGCCCAGGTTCCCATCAATGAGGCGCCTTCAACAAAGAGGAAAAAACAGAAACACCAAATGGAGAAAGGAAAACAGCAACACAACAAACGACCCAACTAACTGTGGGGTCATCAGTTTCCATATTGTTACAGGTACAGAGACACCCAGTCTGTTTCTCAGTTTCAACACTGACCGTTGTTGCTGTTTGATGGTAATGTGATGTGACAAGGAGATTTATTGGCTTTTATCAAACCCATCATTGTCAAACCTGTAGTTAAAGAGTGCAGCAATAAAATCTCAATGTGAGAGTTTCTTTTAAATCAGACTCACATGTAAAATTTACTGAATGCTGAAATAACATTGACATAATGAATGGTTAGAATTTGAAATTTTTTATTCAATAGAAAAATCGTTTGTTGCATGTTTATTTTTCCCTCTATGCACCAGTCATGCACCCACTTATTGGTGTTTCTTTGTTACATCACAGAGAGCATTGACAGCTCTGTATACAGTAAGGACACATCGTGAGTTCGGTCATACCTCCTCCACAACATTCCTCAAAATCTGTCCGATTTAGATAAGGTAGGGGGGTGAGTGGAGGCAGCACAGCAAGTGTTTGTTTTTAACAGCTTGAAGTAGGAGTCAGGTGCAGCCCAGCAATGTAAATGCGTGGAGGTATAGGGAATATGGGAACATATTGTGTGTGGTAACTGTTGAAGGAACATGTCTCTCCAACAAAAAGGAACATGCACTGGGTTGTCTGGGTCACAGTTTCTGAATGACTAAAATATCCATAAAACTGATTTATCAGTGAGAAGATAAAGTGATGCAAGAAGAGGAAAGACATGACGCAGGTTGTGTGGATCCACAGAATCAGTTGGTGACACACAGCAGTGACGCAATCTAAATTAAGATCTCCTCTCAGTCAACTCCATCTTGTGTCTTTCCTCTTTGTCCGCGGGCTCTCTGTGTGTCCGTGTGCTGGATGTGAGGAAGGCTAAGCCTGCGATGGAGAGATATCTTCAGAAAGGAATATCCACACCAGTCCAGACTAAACCTCTATGTTAATAAGCTGACCATTGCAGAGAGACAAGGTCAACCATTTTCTCTTATCAAATCACCGAAGAGCCTAAAAGAAATGTGTTTGCTCTTTGAAGACAATTAGCTTACGTTAGTTCTGGGTTTGTCTTAAAGCTAAAAATCAAAGAGAACTTTCTGTCTGCCTTCTGCATTAAAGCTGCCCTTCTTGGGCTGATTTTAAAAGTTCTTTGAGAAAGGACACCCCTCTTCATCATGCTAAGCTGGTCCTGGACCAGGACACGAATTGTGACTCATCTGTTCTCTTTGTTCTCTGCTGCCCCCATTTAATCCTCCAACTGCTTTCATCTTTCAGCTCCTCAGTTTGTTCTTTTTGTTTTATCTGCTCATTTTTACTTCAGATTTCCTCTGTGGGCAGCCTTGGGCTCTTTAGTCACCCCATCATCTCCAGTGGCAGAATTCTTCCTCCTTCCACACTTCTCGGCATATCACTCGTCAAATACGAAGCATCCACATCACCTCCGTATGTTTCACAGCCCACAACTAGTCAGTAAACACAACATGACTCACCAGTATCAATCTGCTCGAGCTGCTTTGTAAAGTTCTAATGGTAAGGCCGTTCCCGCTGACAGACAGCAGAATGAGTGATGAAGAAGAGAAGACAGAAATCAATTTTAGTAATATGTTTACTGACAGATTGTATTTAAATATCTGAACACCTTTCAGAGTTTGAACGTGAACTCTGAAAGCACTTCTTTAAACAAGTGCTGATGCTGAGAGGTTACTGACAGGATCATTTTATGTTGCTATAATCATAGTGCAGCTGCAGCTGACTGGTAGCACATCGATACCTGGGACAAGTTGCATTGACTTCTGGTGTCATATCAGCAAACAAGTCGCTCAGAGTTGGCAGCAGTTGGTGATGTGGCCACAAACTAGTCTACAGTATGACACCTGACAATTCTTAGTCGCACCAAAAGTAAGTTACTTTAAATTAAACAAGCAGTTTCCCTGGAGCATTGCCTGTCAAGTTTTGCCTTCATTTGTGTCGAATCCCCACTTGAAAAGGAAGGATGAGTCTTTACAGCTTTAAACAACTGAGCTTAACTCAAGAACCACACAGTCTTCTCCTTTTAGCCTTCAATTTATTTTGTTGTTTTGTAGAATGCTTTAGGGCAGTGGATGGTCTCAGACAGGTAAAAACCAGCTGCCTTCCTGCTGTTTCATCCAAGACTCTGCTGACTCCACACAGGCTTGCCACACAAGCAGAATAGTGCTTCACATGAACAAATGTTTGTTCCTGTGACTCTTGGCCTACTAATGCCGGGTGTTGGCTGGTGCATCCCTTTTTATAGTCCTGACTGGAACACCACCATACACAGTTCTGCCATGCTTAATTTGAATTTAAGCAAATCATAAACATTCCTTTCCTATTTACCTTCCTTCTTTTATTTCACTTTAAATGATACAATTGATACAACTTTTTTTTTCTACAAAACATTGCCTGAACCGTCTGGTGAGGCTGATGGTTGACTGTGGCTCAGTTCTGCATGGTGGCGGCAGGCGTTGGACATTTGCAACATTAAAACCTACCTACCTGTTTACTCCATATACGTATTTCATGAGCATTTTTTAACTCAGAAGTACCCCTGAAGGACTTAGTTGTTCTTCCTTTTATCAAAACTTATTTTGAGCCTGAGAGGGTTTGTCATGCGCGCTGGTGAGTGAAGCGGAGGTGAGGATCCACACGTGGGTGAAGAAGGTAGGCAGGCAGACACAATTAAAGGCTTTAATAATGAACTCGCTGACATGGAAACAATTAATCAACAAAACACACAGAACTGAGAGGGTTTAAATACATGAGGGTTGGGAGCTTGGGTGATTGGAAAACGAGAGGCAGGTGGGAGTAATCAGGAGACACAAGATAGAACAGAGTTGGGAGACAGGACAGGGTGTGACAGGGTTAAAAGAATGTGAGATCACCGTCCCTCGGGGATGGGTCAAATACACAAGAATAATTTTCCCATTTGGTGAACAGAGTTCATAAAACATGGATAAGTAATGTGTCGATGTCTAGCTGATCATTGCTTTTTTTTTTTTTTTTTTTTTTTTTACCGTGTCCTGTCTGGCTGTGAAGCAAGCAGAATTGATGTCTGAATGCTGGTGACAAGCCTTACAGATTTATTCTCAGGTGGAGCATCAAAGCGTTTCCTTTTAATGTCACGCCTGATACTTAAAACTTTATTGTTATTGTTGTTGAATGCTTTGTAATTCCGACCAGACACTGAGACAGAGGTGAAAGAGAAAGGAAGAGAAAAGGTGGAGAGAGGGGGGGGGGGGGTCCACAAAAATAAACAATGAACAAGAGTCTGCTTCTAGACCTGCAGAAAAAGACAAAAAGAAAAAAACAAAAGGACACAAAAAAGGGACACAATAACAATACAACAATATCTACCTATCACTGAGTCAACTTGATGAAAAAAAAAAAAATATATATATATATATATATAAATAATCAACATTGCTTAACTGAAGAATCACGATAATAAATCACAATGCATTAAGTGCCCCCCATAGTCTTAAGACATGTGTTGAACGTGCCCAAGCCCATACTTTTGAGAGCACCATGTGAGCACCTGTGTGTGTACACGAGCTTGTTTATTTAAGGTTTCTCTATCGGAGCATCCAGCAGAGAGTGTGAGGGACCACAGATCCGCCCCCCAAAGACGCACAGGAGACGGGGGGAGCTCCAAGTCCCAGAGATCCAGGCGTTGCCCCAGAATGCAGGAACCCCAAGGAGACTGCAACCAGAAAGGCCCCCTGCCCCCTCGAGAGGCACAGAGGATCGCCCCGGGGGGCCACAACCAGCAACCGGCAGAGTCCCTGGAGATATCAGCGGCAAGCCCACAGGCCCGCCCGCAGCCTCCCACCCCCTAGCCGGCCGAGCCCGGGACCCAGCGACCCGGGACCCAGGGGCGACCACCCCCGCCGGGGACCCAGCAGAGCCCAGGGACCCAGACCCCACCAGGCAGCCACCGGGATCTATCAGGCAGATGCCAAAATCTTAAACCCCCAGACCCAGTTGCCACGAACACTCAGGCAGACCATGGCACAAGCCCCCACACCAGGTGTGGCAGGGGGAGGGGGGACAAAGATCTATATCATCAAGAGAAGTTCCAGGAGAGGGGAGGACCCAAAGGCCCCACCTGACATATACAGTCATACACAAACACAGTCACACACTCCCTCCCTCATGCTCACACATGCACATACAACCCAAGACTTACAAAAATGCACGCCGGACACTCACTCATGCTCCCCATACACACCCTATTAACTCTGGTCCCGGTACTGCTGCACATGGGGTACAACCATCACCGGTAACCAGAGTTTGACCCTTTCTGCTGGGGTGCTGATGAGCAGGCTCCCCCGCCCAACGCTGAGCACAGCAACCCACCACCCCAGACCCAAACCAGACGGCCAGATCTCCCTCCTAGCCTCCAGCCCCAGGAAGCCTAGCAACAACAGAGGTGGCTAAGACCCCTAGTCTCCCTCCACCTGCTCCAATATAGTGTTGTGTGATCATGAGGTGTATTCCATGGCTGTGGTGAGTGGGCAGTGCGGGCATCATCCGGCATATGCCAGCTGATGCCACAGCACCACCCCACTTACACCCTCAGCCAACAGTGTCTAAGTGCGGTTTAAAATTGGAAGTGGGCACCGGCACTCGGGAGGAGGCTGAAATATCCCCCTGCCAAATGCCATTGAATGTGCTCACTCCCAAGGCCCTAAGTGTGTGTTTGTGTGGAATGTCGTCAGTGGAAGTGTATAAGGTGCAAATAAAATTGGGGGGCAGGTTGCCACAGGAATGCGGAAATGGGGTCCATACCCGCACTCCCTGACTTGCCCACCCCCCAAGGTCCTATGTGTATGTTTGTGTGATGATGTGAGGGAGCAGGAGGAGAGAAATATGCGGGGAAGGGGAGGAATGGCTGGTTGGGCTTAGCCCTCCAGGGAGCCAGCTCCCCTACTGGCCCCAATAGGCACCTCTGCTGTCAAACTGCCACCCAGGGCATGGAGACCCCAGCCCATCCTGCCAGGGCCCAAAGCAGCTGCATTACAGAGCCTCACGGAGTCCGAGGGCACCAACCCAGCCCCATCCCAGCAGAATATCTATGCCCACCCCTGCATTTGCACAACTTCCAGAATATATAAGACATGGGACATCCAGGTAAGGTTTGGTCCTCCCCGTCCTGGACCTCCCCCTCCCCTGTGATGGAACGGCAGAGGAGCCAAGGTCTACCTGATGCCCCCGAACCCGGGCCAGGCACTGCTGCGTGTTCCTGCCTTCTTCCCGGCAGCATACATGTCAGGACCCGACCCCCAAGGCCCCGCCCAGATCCCCACACGGGGCCGGCCACCCCCAAACCCCGAGCCCCCAGGCCCCCACCCAGACCCGCCCCGGGGTATTGCAGCCACCAGGCAGTGACCCATGGCCGCCGCCAAGATCCCCAAGGGGCCCCACTCACAACCGCCAGCAGTCCACCCCCCGAGGCAACCCAAGCACCTCCAGAGGGGGGCAACAGCCCCCCAGTCCCAGACACCCCCAGTGAACCCACCTCCAGGGAACATCCGGATACTCTAAACTCAGACCCCACACCCCCCCACCCACACCATCCCGCAGGACAACATCAATGGCCCCTCACCCTCGCTATGTGATGGAACCGATCAAAGGAGCCCAGAGAGATTCATCTGAAGTGGAAGCAGAGGCTATATCAAGTGCAATATGATCGAACAAAAGATTTCTGTACTGGTTAATGCAGAGAGTTTCTCTATTTTTCCAATTCAAGAGGATAGTTTTCTTAGCGATGCACATGGCAGTCAGAACCACGTGAACCAAAGATGTTGCAATCAGGACATCGTGCAGCTGTCCCAGTAAACAAAGAGAGGGGGAAGTTGGGATATGACATTTCAGACATTTTGACAGATCCTCACATACTCTACCCCAAAATTCCTGGACAGGTGGGCAGGACCACAGTGCATGAATGTAATTGTCAGGAATGTTGTTTGTGCAGTGTGTACAGGTGTCAGACGACACAAACCCCATCTTGAACATCCGATGACCTGTATAGTGTACTCTGTGTAGAATTTTGTACTGAATTAATTGTAAATTGGGGTGTCTGATCATTTTAAAAGTTTTTAAACAAGTTTGGGACCAGAAGTCCTGGTCAAAGCTAACTGATAGATCCACCTCCCATTTTTCAATGGGGATTGCAATTTTATCGTCTATTTTGGACAGTGTCTTATATACTTTAGACAGTAGTTTGGGGGGTTTGAGATTATAAAAGTCTAATACCCTTGGTGGTGTTTGTAATTCTATTTTATTGAGCTTAAATTTGTGTTTGACTACAGATTTAATTTGGTGATATTCTAAAAAGCTATTCTTATCCATTCCAAATTGGAAGACTATTTGATTAAATGGGATGAAGCCCAATCCTTCATATATGTGTTCCAGGTATAGGATTCCTTTATTTTTCCAGTCCGGAAGGTTCATCATTTTGTTGTTTTGCAAAATGTCAGGATTGTTCCAGATAGCTGTGCGTCTGCATGGTACTAGTGAAGACTCTGTCATTTTAAGATACTCCCACCATGCTGTCAGAGAAGTGCTGATACTAATACTTTTAAAGCTTTCATGTTTTCTTATGCTTGAGCTAATAAATGGTAAGTCTGAAAGCTCTATCGTATTGCAAAGTGTCTGTTCTATATCTAACCAGGACTCATCTAATGGGTTATCTTGTAACCATCTTGGTATATATTGCAGCCTGTTGGCTAAGAAATAATAATAAAAGTTGGTTAAATCCAGTCCTCCTCTGTCTTTGGTCTTCTGAAGCGTTTTTAAGCTAATTCGTGGAGGTTTATCCAGCCAAAGGAATTTAGTAATTGAGGAGTCCAGAGATTTAAACCAGTCAGCTGGTGGCTTGTTTGGGATCATCGAGAATAAGTAATTTATTCTGGGTAACACCATCATTTTAATTGTAGCAACTCTCCCCATGAGTGATATTGGTAAGGATTTCCATCTTGCAAGATCATCTTCCACTTTCCTTAAAAGTGGGATGTAGTTTAGTTTGGTTAGATCTGCTAACTTGGGAGAGATATTAATTCCCAGGTATGTGATATTCCTTGACTCCAATTGTGTATTAAGCAAATTGACAAATGAGAAATTAATTGGTAGAACTGTGGATTTTAACCAGTTTATAGAGTAATCTGAAACACTTGAAAAAGAGTTTATCAGTTCTATTGCTTGGGAGAGAGAGGATTGAGAATTCTGGAGAAAGAGTAAAACATCATCTGCATAAAAACTGAACTTATGTTCTATTTTCTTACACTTTATCCCTTTAATGTCTGTTGTTTGCCTAATTGCTGCTGCTAGTCGTTCGATAAAGATAGCAAATAGTGAGGGGGAGAGTGGGCATCCCTGCCTGGTCCCCCTCTGAAGACAGAAGCTAGCTGATATTTGGTCGTTCGTCCTGACACGTGCTGTTGGTGAACTGTATAATGTTTGTAGCCAGTTTATGAAGAAGTTCCCAAAGCCAAACTTATGTAAAGTTGCAAATAAGAACTTCCAGTTAACTCTATCAAAAGCTTTTTCTGCATCTAGAGATAATATACTAGTTTCTATGTTTCTACTGTAAGAGAAATCTATCAAATTAAGTAATCTACGTGAGTTTGTGGATGACTGTCTACCTTTAATGAAACCAGTTTGGTCAGGGTGTATTATGAAGGGGGTTACCTTCTCTAATCTTTTGGCCAGGGCTTTACAAATTATTTTGAGATCAACATTAATAAGAGAAATTGGGCGATAGCTGGTTGGAAATGCTGGGTCTTTGCCTGGTTTTAATAAGAGACTAATATTGGCTGAATTCATGTTCGGCTGTAATCTGCCACTCTCTTCGATTTCTCTCACCATTCTGAAAAATGTTGGAGCCAGAATGATCCAGAATTCTTTGTAGAATTCTACTGGGAACCCGTCTGGACCTGGAGCTTTCCTATTAGTCATGGATTTAAGGGCTTCCTGGAGCTCCGCTGATGTTAGTGGCGAGTCCAGGACTGTAACTTGGCTGATCATTGCTAATGAATTTTATTTTGGAGCAATTTGGTGATTGTCTGAGTTTGGTACACTTTGGGATTGCTGAAAAATAAACCACACATAATTATGTTTCTGAACATTGCATCTGATGAAGGACTAGTCGAACCTCTGAGAAACTATGTTTACCCACCTTAGGCATGAAATCCCAGACATTATTAGGGATATATTTTTTACCCAAGTCATTTTAAATTCAACTCTCTAACGGGACAATTTGATTCCCATATGACTAAAATTATAAAAGATATTCAAATAATTTTGTAATAAACTTGGTGATCAATTGTCACTTTTATTAAAAAAAACATGTTGTATGTGTATTTTCTTTGATTTTAAATAAAATAACTTCAATGCCAAGTAGGAAATGGCAGATTACAATAAAAACGGTCTTTATAAATTAAGAAAACATGTTTAAACATGTAGCATTGTTAATCTACGTAACTAGAATTTAACGCTGTTGCTATTCAGCTTTGCTAAATCCTGAGAAAGATCAAATGAACTGGCAAATGAAACTTATATATACATGGATATTTATATAATCGATAGAAGTTCATACACCAACTGGCTTGGTCTATATTTAATCAAAAGTTTAATATTTAATCTAAGAGATTTAATTTAATAACAAAAGTTTATTTATTAATTCAGAAGTTTTAAAGAGATCTTTGCTCGTTCAGTGACCAAATATACACCACTCTGTGTTTTATTTCAAAGAAGAGTCAGGTTTAAAAAAGTTAAGAATTTATTACTAACAATTTAAAGATGACAATTTAAAAGACAATTCATAAATGACAATTTATAAAAGCTTTGATATTAAAACTTGGTATTAAAGCAACCTGTGTCTGGATGAAACTAAAAAGAAGTGTGTGTGTTTGGATGTGTGAATGTAAGTCTCAGAAGGTTTTTATCTCAGAGAGAGAAAACGCGTTCTGGGTTAAAGAGTTTGGTTTGCAGCTAAGCTAAATTATTTCTTAATAAAACAGGCATCCGGACTCAATCTGTGTTCTACCTCACCATTCAGATGACCCTCTGTTTGGATCCGGAGGTCAAGGGAGGATGTTGGTCAGCCTCTGGGTACTCGGTCCGGTAGGGTAGACCAGTGGTACCGGCTCTCTGGTCCTAGAGTTGCCGCATGTACACAGGTGGATGGTATGCGTCTTAAAATTAACTCTGAAGGAGTTTTGCGTCAGCTTGTTGCAGATGGCGTTTCTGTTGAAGCAATCCTATCGGCGTGACAGAAAAGCTTTAGTAGAGGTTTCGAGCGGCCGACCCGATACTCTGGACTCTCGCGCCACGGAGAGAATTTTGGTGAGCTCAAGAACTGAACTTGAACTGAGGAGTTTAGGTTTTAACATACCTCAGAACACGCCCTCTAAAGATAGAAAGCTTTGATGTTATGGAACAAAGTTAATTGAATTGAACTGAATTGAATGCAGTTACCTTTACTGTTGGGTAAATTATGGATACATTATTTTAAACTAAACTCATCCAGCTTATTCTTCCCTGGCAACAGACAGGCGTTTGACCTTGCATCTTCCCAGTCCTGGCTTATCAGTAAGAACGCCCTGTGCCAGCGCATGCTTGTCTCCCTAAATGTGTGTGCGTTTTATCATTTCTGTGTGTCTTTTAATAAATACTCTTGAAAGGGCTTTTGTCCGACGAGAGAGCAAAGAGACCACCGACTCGTGTGTATCATTTTTTCTCTCTCTCTCCACTTTGGAAAATCAAAATGTTTTTTTCTTAATAAGATTAAAATGGGTTAAATTGATCAGCTTGATAATAAAACGCCTACGTGGTGAACTTTCCCTTCAGGTAACCCTGGATGGGAAAATGAAAATACCTAACATTTACCCTGATTTCTGTGTCCTGCATGGTGTGTATAAGTGCACATGACCTTCTTGTCACTGTTAAGCATTACTGATTATCATAAATAATAATAATTATTAACCAAAGAATAATAATTCATTTCAGTAATTAAATACCTTTATAATGACACCTTGATGATTATTTATGGACATTGTAATAGGACAGAGAAAAGAGTTTATTAAAAATGATTCTTTTAAATCTTGAAGTGTCCTTCATCTTGCGGATGGAACAGCAGTCAGATAAAGGCAGTCAGATTAAAGATGGTTTACAGCAGACTTTGTGTCTCCTGTAACAGATAATATGTAAATAGAAGTACAGCCAGGACAGCTTGACCCAGCCAAGGAAGTGTGACCTTTGGGTCACAAATGAGGCCATTCATGTCGCTACAAACATAAACAATAGTTTAGGCAGACACCACAAGTACCCTCTTAGTCAAATGTGATTCTCCAAAAGTAGAACATACAACTGATTATTAAATCAGAGTAAATTCATTAAAAATCGATAATGCTGAAACACATCTCGCCCCCTGTCTGGCTCATGAATTCTTTAAAGGCGCGGTGTGCAAAGTTTTTAATTGTTTACTATCAAATTCTGTGTATCCATTCACACACCAGTCCTTTTACATTCTTATTGTTCACCAACATCTATCCTAAATATTTTTTTAGCTTGAAAATTTTCTTCTTTTTTTTTTTTTTTTTACATAAATGGTCGTTCTAGGGATGGGCACCGTATTCGGTATGATACCGACCGAGGACCGATTCACGTGACATGAAACGGTGCCTTGTTTCGGTACCTTTCCTGATTCAGACGGCAGAAGGCGCTACATGCGCAAGTGCGTAATGACGTCAGATGCTGTGTGAGCGAGCCTTCCATACAGAGCGAGGTGAGCTAGCGAGGGAACAGCATGGCGGATAGAAAGCGCTCCAAATTCTGGCTTCACTTTAATAAATGCAGCGACAATGGAGATTACGCCCGCTGCAACTTGTGTGGCATGAAGTACAAAGCAACTGGTGGTAACACGTCGAATTTGAAGAAGCACCTTTTGAAACACGAAATCTTCCTCAAGGCCGAAGAATGCACAATCTTTGATAGCTTAGCTAGACCTACACGCACCAACGTCATATCTGCACCTTCCCCAGCGAGCGCGAGCGACACTGGTGAAACGGCTTCAACAGCGAGTGGTTACAACAGCGACAACGATTCAAGTGAGGCGTCATCGTCTTCATTAGCTGCAGCAGCAGGTAAATAAACTGTGTAATGATAACGTTAGCTTGTCATTTTAGCTTCCATTAACATTGCAGTCAGCTAATTTCCCTGTATTTCTGTAACAATGTTTTTTATGTGCAGGACCAGCAGTAAGAGTTAAAGCTGCAATGGTGACTCCCTTCACAAAAGCTAAGGAGACAGCCTTTACCCGCCAGAGAACAGATGAGTTTCACAGAGCTGTAACTGTTTTTGTTGTGAAAGGAATGTTGCCTTTTACAACTGTGGGCTTGTCCTGGTTTAGGTATATTATTGCTGATCGCTGACGTCGTTAGGTCCGTTTTAGGGGGGCTGAAGCCCCCCTAAAATATTCGCAAGCCCCCCTATCATTTTGGTATTTTATTTTATTTTTTTTCATTTGTTTACATGTACATGCTCAACATAATCGCAACACATGTGTTGCTGGTACAGGAGTTTTTTTTAGTCTGAAACAGAAATAATAATGAATGAATATTGGGCTACATCGTGGCACACCGGTTGTATGCTATCAAGAAAGGACTTCCTCCATTACCAGAACCACGACAGCTATGCTGATAAGTCCACCAGCAGCAGAGTCCATTCAGTAAAATATATCAATGAGCAGCAAACCCTTCTCAGCGCGAATGTAAGTCACACAACATCACATTAGGGTAAGACAGCAACAGCAGCACACCGTTAACATTTCAAGGTTATAGTTCAGACAAGAGAGGAAAATGCAACCGCGCCTACATGCTAATGCTAACTCCGCTAGCATGTTTACATGCCGCAAACCATAATGAAAAGCTTTGATGTCAAGTAAAATTATCGGAAAACTCCCCTGAAGTGACATGATTATCGAACCAGCCAGTTCACTGAGTGATTTAGTGCCACCATCACTTGAGTGTACAGAAATGAGTGCACACCTGCTCTGTGCTTGTGGGCAGCAGCTGCAGAGAGATGGCTGCACACTACAGCAGAGCAGGTTGTGCAGATTTAGCACTGCACGCTTCAGACAGTTGGTGGCACAAAAATCACTCCACACTAAAAACCCGAATCAGAATATGGCCGAATATCTATATTATTGACTGTTTTTCTATATTTTTTCTATAATATATATTATATTATAGGTTCATATATGTATCTATAAAATAGAAAACAGCCAGTTTTATATATGTCACATATATTCAAAAGCTATATCAAAACATATATTAAAACCTATATGTTTATGACTTCTTTCCATGTGGGTTGTCAATTGCTTAATCTATGGGAAAGAAAGGAGATATTTTACTCGTCTATCTTTAACATAAATGTTGGCAGCTTAATGTGATGCTATGGACAATGCCATCATCATGAGCAACCAAACATAGTCTATATTAGGCTAACAGTTGTCCATATTCTGTACCATTTATCCACCAGTGGCTGTTTCAATTGTTGTGAGTGAAAACTAAATAGCATAGTAGCATTTGTCTTGGTATTAGAGATTGAAATTTTTTTTTCAATGTGTTGGCTAGATGGATATACGAAGATTTTTTAAAAGAGTGAGTGAGGAGCAAGAGAGAGACCAGGTGGTTGATGCTGAGGAGATCTGCATGGTCAAGGTCAGTGATCTACAGAGAAAACAGGGGCGAGTGCATCGTTATGAAAGAGGTGTAGTGCAATGCTTTCCTAAATTTGACAAAATAATGCAAATGCCACTTATAAGCTGAATCACAACCATAGGAAAAGTTTTTCAGCTGAACTTTTGCCTTTGCAGCAGGACAATGTAACTAATTTAACAAATATTGTTAGATATGTGGGCATTTATTTAACATCATTCAGCAATCTTCAAAGATATGATATAACTTTAACTTCAGTGTTTCCTCATGTTAATTTTGGTTTTGAACTCCTTGAAGGGTGAGGCAGAAAGAGAGGATGAGGATGATAATGGTCATCAGGCAAGTTCAAGTAAGAAAGAGGAAGATTCAGAGGAGGTCAATCTAGAGAGAGAAGTAGAAGAAACTGAAATTGAGACAGGAGGCAAGCAAACAGGCCAAGAGGAAGAAAAAGATCAAGAAGCTGCAGCAACTCCTCTTTGTGATTTAGGTGATAAAGACACAGGGCCCAGTCAGGTAAAGCTGAATAGCTATCCACAAGACAGCTTTGGTACACAGAAGAGAGCCTTTCACTACAGCTGGTTTTCTAAGTACACATGGTTGGAGTACTCAGTCAACCTGAGTGCTGCTTTCTGCTTCCCATGCAGAGTCTTTGGCAAAAACATCAAACATGATGCTTTGGTCAGTAGTGGTTGCAGAAATTGGAAAAAAGCTTTGTCTGTCTTTAGTAAACATGATATGGCACAGTCACACAAGGACAGCGTTCTTGCATGGAAAGGATATCAGGCAACTAGCCAGCAGGGAGATGTTGTACAGATGATGACATCTGCAAACGCACATGAGATAGGAGAGAGAAGGGAATATTTGAAACAAATTTTCGCAGTCACCTCAATGTTAGGGGCCCATGGACTACCCTTTCGTGGGAATGATGAAAGGGTAGAGAGCGCAAACAGAGGCATTTTTCTTGCTTGCATGGGGCTTTTGGTGAAGTTTGATCCATTCCTGCCGAATCACAATCGTCCATCAAATGCCACATACACCTCACCAGTGTCACAGAATGAGATGATTGAGTGTTGTGCTCAGGAAGTGACCAGTGTCATTGTGTCTGAGATTAAACATTCCAAAATGTATTCCATTATGGCCGATGAAGCAAGAGACGGGCGATCAGAGCAGCTGGCAGTTTGTGTTAGGTATGTGTCAGAGGGAGAAGTAAAGGAACGTTTCCTAGCACTTTCAGAACTGATTTCTTTTGATGCCAAGTCCATTGTAGACAAGCTGCAGCATCATCTCCAGATCAATGGCCTTGCTAATGTGAAGTGTATAGCACAGACTTATGACGGTGCAGCAGTCATGAGTGGAACCACAGGAGGCGTGCAGGCACATTTTAGAAGACTTCATCCTGAATCTATCTATGTACACTGTTATGCACACAAGCTAAACCTAGTGTTGTGCCACACTTGCAGGGCTGTTTCAGAGGCTGTGGAGCTTTTTGATTTGTTGGAATTTATATATTCTTTTTTCACCACCTCCCTAGTGAATCACCACAAGTTCAAAGATGCGCAGTCCAAGCTTGGGTTGGCAGCAGCAGAACTTGTGCAGCTTTCAAACACTCGTTAGGCATGCCGGCTGCAATCAATCAATGCAGTTCTTCAGACTTTTTCTGCCATTTTTGAATGTCTCTCTGACACTGGGTCTACCATGGCTATTGGTATAAAAGGAAAGCTATTGGTGTTCTCAACCATCTATGCACTCCTGATGTTTCAGACACTTCTGTCTATAACTGAAGGACTCCGCAAACTCCTTCAGAAGGAGGACATAGACCTGGCAGAAGCTCTCATTGGCAAGGATGCTGTGTGTGACACAATCAGGGGTAAACGCACAGATGCATTTGCCACAGAACTGTATGAGAGGACCAAGGCTCTGTGCCTCACACACGGTATTCCATAACCACATGCAAAGAGAAGGCAGAAACAGAAAAAAATGGAAGGTTTTGTGTTTGAGACAACCGTAGGTTCACGTACTGAGTTAATCAGTTCAGAGGTCTTGAAAACTGAGCTGCTTTTTCCCTGTGTGGACAGGATGGTTGGTGAGCTTGAAGTGAGATTTTGCAGTGTTGATGCAGGTCTTCTAAAAGGCATCCAGGCATGCAGCCCTAAATCTGAGAACTTCTTGGATCAATCCAACTTGAACGAACTTGCTAGGCACTATAGCATTAACCTGAAAATAGAGGAAGTTCTTGTTGCCAGAAACTTTCTTGCTGTCAAAGCAGATGCTGGACATCCACCACAAGAAATGTTAACTGTGCACAACCTCCTAACCTCAGACATGTTTCCCTCTCTTAAAGAAGTCCTCCAAGTTGCTCTGACTGTGCCTGTAAGTAGCTGCTCTTGCAAAAGGTCATTCAGTGCACACCTGGCTGCGTCAAACAATGGGGCAGAGAAGGCTTCATAACCTTGCAGTCATGTCGATTGAAAATGACCTTGTAGGTCAGTTGAGTGACAACAAAGTGATAGACTGCTTTGCCACTATGAAAAACAGAAGGCATTCTTTGATGCTTCCACCCTCAAAGTAGACAGAAAGTTTGGGTGAAGCCGTTACGCATACTGGTTTAGGTCAGAACAGTAATGGCAATTGTAACAGTGATGTATTTTAAGTTCTACCACTTGCATGATGGTGTTTATATGCTGTTATTTTGTCTTTTATTTGTTGATTCAAAGACATGTCTTCTGTTCCATATTATATCAATGTTTCTTTTGTGGTCATGAAACCACTTTCAGGATCAGACTATAGTCATCCACTTAGGTAATTTCAAAGCCAATACCGGTCTTGTTTCCTTTCATTTTTAATCCTGCTTGTTTAATGATTGTTTGGTGGGTATTTTGAACTTAATTCAATTACATTCTACTGCTCTAGTTCTACTACTTGCTGGATATTTTTTATATATACTGTTATTTTGTCTTGGAATTGTTAATTCAAGGACACCTTTATTCCATATCATAGCAGTGTTCTTCATTTATTAAAATTGTCAATTGTACACTCATTTGGCAGAATAAAAGTTTGACATTTATTAATTTGTTCTTTATTGTCATTTCAGTAGCATTTACAACTAATCAAGTTGTAATTAAACAAATTAAATAAATGACCACAACATTTCCCCCTGTTAAGTGCAGTAGTCTGAAATGAATAGCTTTATTTGGAAATATAACATATCTAATTTTTTATGGACTTATATAAAATCTTTCTTCAACAGAGACCCCAATAATGAACTGATCAAGTGTTATTTTTTTGATAAAAAGAAGAAAATGCACGAAGGTAGGAATGGAAAAGAAAGTGAAAAAATAACAGGTTTTGTTAAATGTTCTTCAAATAATTAATTAATTGACTAAGTTTTTGCAGGGTGTGACAAAAAATGTTCAAGGTCAAGCTCCTGGGGCTAAGCCCCCCCCCCCCCCCCCCCCATCTCTTAATCCTAGTGACGTCCATGTTGCTGATATTACGTGACATAGTGTGTGTAATGGACTGAGATGGAGAAAAAAACTGATTGTTTATTTTTGGGTGTTGTTGTTGCGTGTAATAGGGAGATGACAAGAGCCGTCAATCCAAAGTACCCCCCCCCCCCAACATGGATGTAGCCATCCAAAAAAATGAAGGTCATGAAGATGGGTTGCTTTGCTCATACCCTCAACATAGCAGCCCAAAAGCTGTACAGTTTGACAAGCATTGCCAACTGGTCAGGGAGGATAAGAGCTGTTGTGTTATGGCTAAGAAGAAATAGTCTTGCCAAGCCTGTACTGAAAGAGAAGCAGAAACTTCTAGGTAGGTCAGAGGTTATTAAACATACACAGGCCTAGATGAGCATTCCCTCATCCTTGATGTGATGAGAACCAGATGGAACAGCCTCTTTCTGATGGTGGAGAGGTTCATCGAACAGTACCTCGCCATCCAGGCTGCTTCAAGGGACCCAAGAATCAAGAAGGCTATGGACAGAGACAGGTAATAAAAACTTGAGTTTCAAAAACTTTTGATGGAGTGAATTCTCTTTTGCTGACAAAAACTATTCTGAATAATTTTGCCCTATTATTTCCAGATTGCTGAGAGTGTCAGATGATGACATGAGCAAGTGTGAGGACTTTGTGGACACCATGAGGGTCCTTTACACATCCACACTTGCAGTTTCAGCTGATAGGAGTGCCACTGCGGGGCAGATCCTCCCCATCCTCGACAAACTCAGGGCCAAGTTTGAGGTGAAAGATGAAAATTCTGCTTTCAAGAAAGCCATCAAGGAGAAGGTCTGGGCAGACCTCTCCCATCGTTACACAGTATGTAGTTCATTTGATTCTTTCAATTAATAATTAAAGCAATGGTGTAATGAAATACTTAAAATGTATTGTCCGTTTGTTCTTGTTCAATGTTGCTAGGAGGAAACAAACAAAGAGCTACGACTGTTCCTTGAGGAGGCTACTGCTCTAGATCCTCGTTTTAAAGGCAAGATTCAGGATGTGGCTGTTTGGACCCGCCTAGAAAATTAAGCTGTAGCCCTCTTCGCTGGAGACAAGGTTTGTTCATCATAATTGTAATGTGGACCACAGCTGGGCATATACTCAGTTTCAGTATGATCATATAATTACCATATTTTAATTATTTGTTCTGTGTATGCTTTATTTAAAGATTGGAGAGGTGACCCAGCAGGAGGGGAAAGGAAAAAAGGAGCAGCAGGAAGGAGAAGAAGTATCTGAGGGAGAAGAAATGCCAGAAGCTCCTGAGAAAAGAAAGAAAAAGCTGTCAGCCCTTGGGGAGCTATTTCAGGATCAGGACCAGGAAGTGTTACTCCAGAGTGAGATAGACACCCAAGCGCCTTCATTAGCCCAAAAGGCCAAGAACGAGGTGCTCATGTATCAGAGATTTCCAGCAGTCCTCAGCTCTGTGCATCCCCTCTTGTGGTGGTGGCAAAAGAGAGACCAGATGCCTATGTTGGCCAGCTTGGCCAAAAAATATCTTTGTGTTCAAGCCTCTTCCACTCCTTCAGAGCGAGTTTTCTCCACAGCAGGGGATACAGTCAGTGTTGAGCAGGCTCAACTCTTGCCTGAGAAAGTGGACCTGTTAGTTTTCCTTAAAAAGAATGGCTAAAGGACAGAATATATACACAGTTAAGTAGGTCATGTTCAAGTAGTTCCAAGCAAAGATGTTTACTTCAGTTTTTTTCCATTTTTATACCCCTCTATTATACAAATTTTCCAGAGAGAGGAATATTCTAGTTTGTTAAACATATGTTAAAATGTAAAGACTTCTATGCTATATTGTTATATTTAATTTTGTAACATATTGTTATATATTGAAAATAAATATTTGAGTGAAAAAAATGTTTTTTTTTTTTTTTTTTACCGTGTCCTGTCTGGCTGTGAAGCAAGCAGAATTGATGTCTGAATGCTGGTGACAAGAATTACAGATTTATTCTCAGGTGGAGCATCAAAGCGTTTGCTTTTAATGTCACGCCTGATACTTAAAACTTTATTGTTATTGTTGTTGAATGCTTTGTAATTCCGACCAGACACGGAGACAGAGGTGAAAGAGAAAGGAAGAGAAAAGGTGGAGAGAGAGGAGGAGGGTCCACAAAAATAAACAATGAACAAGAGTCTGCTTCTAAACCTGCAGAAAAAGACAAAAAAAACAAAAGGACAATAAAAAGGGACACAAGAACAATACAACAAGATCTATCTATCACTGCGTCAACTTGATGAAAAAAAACAAAAAAACAATGTATATATATATATATATATATATATATAATCAACATTGCTTAACTGAAGAATCACGATAATAAATCACAATGCATTAAGTGCCCCCCATAGTCTTAAGACATGTGTTGAACGTGCCCAAGCCCATACTTTTGAGAGCACCATGTGAGCACCTGTGTGTGTACACGCGCTTGTTTATTTAAGGTTTCTCTATAGGAGCGTCCAACAGAGAGTGTGAGGGACCACAGTTTTTTCCATTTTTATACCCCTCTATTATACAAATTGTCCAGAGAGAGGAATATTCTAGTTTGTTAAACATATGTTAAAATGTAAAGACTTCTATGCTATATTGTTATATTTAATTTTGTAACATATTGTTATTTATTGAAAATAAATATTTGAGTGAAAAAAAAAATTTTTAATTATTAAACAAAAAAAGTATCGAAAATTGGTATTGTTAGGTACCGGTATCGATTCGAAAGTACCGGTAATTGGTACCGGATTGATTCAAATGTGAAAGTTACCCATCCCTATCGTTGACACTCCATAGTCATGTGCTATCTTGAAATACCGTAACTGTTTAGGGACATAAAAGACACAATGCCCGTTACATATATATGTAACAGTGATATTGAAAGGCAGGATAAAAAAAATTTCAACTATTTCTGTACGTCATTTTGATTGCATTGGAATTTCATGTTGTCCCACATATGGCAAGTTTTGGACACAGATTATTGAGAAAAAATAATCACATTTAAAAACTGCGACCATGCTTGTGACCCTCTAAACTACCTCACCATGCGTTTCGCTTAATCTGCAATGATGTCGACATAAGCCACCAGGGAGCTGCAGGTAATGTAAAAATTAGCACCGATGGTGAGTGCATATGTTCTTTGAGTCTATTTGTTATTAAATTCTTAAAAACAGAATGACCTGTTGCAAATATTTTTTATTATTTTGATCAAGTATTGAAATAATTCAATGCAAGTAACCAGTTTGTGTAAGCACACATATCATATAAGGTAAGCAACTGCAACTTTTGAGATTTACTGTTTAATATTAAAATACATGATAGTTTGTACTATTCAAGATGTTTCCAGCCAGTGAAAGGGGCCATTACAGTGTGGAAAGCAACGGAGTAGCAAAAGTCAGAAAAAAATGCCACACATGTGGTGCTTAAAACATTTTGACAAGGTTGGCAGGTCTGGGCGTGGTGAACACAGAGCAGTTTGGTGGACATATTTAATTAAAATGCACAAAATCTTGCTTCCACATCTCAGTAAGAAATAAATAGTCAAACTTTTCTCTGATGATAAAATAAAGGATTTGTTTGAAATGGAATGGGCATTTAATAGCTGTTTTCCATTGCTAGGTCTGGAACAGTCTGGTATGGTTACTTTTGGGCCGGTATATTCTGGTATGGGTCTGGAATTTTCAGACAAGCGTTTCGATCGCAGCTTGGGCCATCACGTCGGCAGACGGGGTTACACAAACCATCATGAGCAATTTTAAAAGTTGTGAAACTATTCAGTATTTCTGTACTGCAATAAATGGTCTACAGAGCTCTCTCGTCTCTCGTCTTCCTCCGCTTATCCGGGTCCGGGTCGCGGGGGCAGCATCCCAACTAGGGAGCTCCAGGCCGTCCTCTCCCCGGCCACCTCCACCAGCTCCTCCGGCAGGACCCCAAGGCGTTCCCGGACTAGATTGGAGATGTAACCTCTCCAACGTGTCCTGGGTCGACCCGGGGGCCTTCTGCCGGCAGGACATGCCCGAAACACCTCCCCGGGGAGGCGTCCAGGAGGCATCCTGACCAGATGCCCAAACCACCTCAACTGGCTCCTTTCGATCCGGAGGAGCAGCGGTTCTACTCCGAGTCCCTCCCGAATGTCCGAGCTCCTCACCCTATCTCTAAGGCTGAGCCCGGCCACCCTACGGAGGAAACTCATTTCGGCCGCTTGTATCCGCGATCTCGTTCTTTCGGTCATTACCCAAAGCTCATGACCATAGGTGAGGATTGGGACGTAGATCGACCGGTAAATCGAGAGCCTGGCTTTCTGGCTCAGCTCCCTCTTCCCCACGACAGATCGGCTCAGCGTCCGCATCACTGCAGACGCCGAACCAATCCGCCTGTCGATCTCCCGATCCCTCCTACCCTCACTCGTGAACAAGACCCCGAGATACTTAAACTCCTCCACTTGAGGTAGAACCTCTCCCCCGACCCGGAGGTGGCAAGCCACCCTTTTCCGGTCGAGAACCATGGTCTCAGATTTGGAGGTGCTGATCCTCATCCCAGCCGCTTCACATTCGGCCGCGAACCTGCCCAGCAAGAGCTGAAGGTCAGAGCTGGATGAAGCTAGGAGGACCACATCATCCGCAAAAAGCAGAGACGAGATTCTCCTGACACCAAACTCGACACACTCCACACCACGGCTGCGTCTAGAAATTCTGTCCATAAAAGTGATGAACAGAACCGGTGACAAAGGGCAGCCCTGTCGGAGTCCAACCCTCACTGGGAACAGGTCCGACTTACTACCGGCTATGCGGACCAAACTCACGCTCCTCTGGTAAAGGGACTGAATGGCCCTTAACAGAAAGCCACCCACCCCATACTCCTGGAGCGTCCCCCACAGGGTGCCCCTGGGGACACGGTCATAAGCCTTCTCCAAATCCACAAAGCACATGTGGATTGGTTGGGCAAACTCCCATGCCCCCTCCATCACCCTTGCAAGGGTATAGAGCTGGTCCACAGTTCCACGGCCAGGACGAAAACCACATTGCTCCTCCTCTATCTGAGATTCAACTATCGATCGGACCCTCCTCTCCAGTACCTTGGAGTAGACCTTTCCAGGGAGGCTGAGGAGTGTGATCCCCCTATAGTTGGAACACACCCTCAGGTCACCCTTCTTAAATATGGGGACCACCACCCCGGTCTGCCACTCCCTAGGAACTGCCCCCGATGACCATGCAATGTTGTAGAGACGTGTCAACCATGACAGGCCTACAACATCCATTGCCTTGAGATACCCAGGACGAACCTCATCCGCCCCTGGAGCTCCGCCGCTGTGTAGTTGTTTGACTACCTCAGCAACTTCTGCCCCCAAGATCGGACAGTCCATCCCCAGGCCTCCCAGCTCTGGTTCCTCCTCGGAATGCGCATTGGTGGGATTGAGGAGCTCCTCAAAGTATTCCTTCCACCGTCCGACTATAGCCTCAGTTGACGTCAGCAGCTCCCCATCCCCACTGTAAACAGTGTGAGCGAGTTGCTGCCTTCCTTTCCTGAGGCGCCGGACAGTTTGCCAGAACCTCTTTGGAGCCGATCGATAGTCTTTCTCCATGGCCTCACCAAACTCCTCCCACGCCCGAGATTTTGCCTCGGCAACTGCCACTGCTGCACCCCGCTTGGCTATCCGGTACCTGTCTGCTGCCTCCGGAGACCCACAGACCAGCCACGCCCTGTAGGCCTCCTTCTTCAGCCTGACGGCTCCCCGAACCTCTGGTGTCCACCAGCGGGTACGGGGGTTGCCACCACGACTGGCACCGGCCACCTTACGACCACAGCTAGCAACAGCCGCCTCGACAATCGCAGAGTGGAACAAGGCCCACTCGGACTCAATGTCCCCCACTGCTCTCGGGACGTGGTCAAAGCTCTGCCGGAGGTGGGAGTTGAAGACCGTCTTGACAGGTTCTTCTGCCAGGCGTTCCCAGCAGACCCTCACTATGCATTTGGGTCTGCCAGGTCCACGGGGCATGTTCCCTTGCCATCTGATCCAACTCACCACCAGGTGGTGATCAGTTGACAGCTCCGCCCCTCTCTACAGAGCTAAAGACAAAAACAAAACGCTTACCACAGCCTCCTTATGTGACTCCAGAGTGCAGTCGCCAAGTCCAGAAGGCTGCCTCGCTTCCTGCTCCTACTAGTTTATAAATCATTTAATGGCATGGGACCAAAATACATGTCAGATCTCATTCCTGTATATACACCCAACCGAGATCCCATGGAAACAATCAGCTGGTAGAGCCACGGGTCAGAACAAAACATGGTGGCGATGCATTTAGTTACTATGCTGCTCACATATGGAATCAGCTTCCCCATGACCTCAGATGTGCCCCAACCCTATTGATGTTTAAAACAAAACTAAAAACCCTAATGTACTCATCGGCCTTTAAATGAATTGTTTCTTATCATGTGTCATCTCCACTGTAATCTGCCCTGTAACTTTGTCTCCTCCTTTAGCTTTAAACTGTAATTCCATTTGTGTGTATTTTAATGCGTTTTTTTGTTGTTTTAATATCATGTCCTGAAAACTGTAAAGCACATTGAATTGCCTCTGTGTGTGAAATGTGCTCTGTAAATAAAATTGCCTTGACCTAAAACAAGGTTCCTGTGCTGTGGAAGACATCCTGCCCGGTTCCAGTACCTCAAACATCTAATCCATCTGTCTTCAAAGACTGTAGATTTATTTGTCCTAATGTCTCAAATCATGAAAATCCTCCAGAAACTGTATTGGTCCACCTGAATGAGCAAACAACACCTTTCAGGATTCTCTGTCACTGTGGGGTTGGAGTTAAAGATGCCGTCACAGACCTGCTTCGACAAACCCACAGTCATTTGGACAAAGCAGCAGCTCAGTGAGGATCATGTTATATGATTTTTTTTACTCTGGCCACCTCCAACTTTTAGTAGCAGTCAGAGTCTGTCATCTGCAGACATATTCAGATGACTCAGCAGTTGTTGGGTGGATCGGAGTTGGACAGGAGATTGACTCCAGAGACCTGGTGAACCACTTTGGAAAATGTTGGCAACAATCATCATCTTTAGAGGAAGCAAGAACATGACCAAAACTTTGTCCATCATGGGAGAAGTGGAGGAATCTAAATATCTGGGTGTTCACTAGAAGTGACAGAGCAGACTGGACTTCCGGAGGATGCCAAGACCCTTTGGGGTTTACAGCAAAATGTTACAAATGTTCTATCAGTCTGTTGTGGAGAATGTGATCATATATGTTGGAGCAGCAGCATCAGAACCATAGATCAGCTGATAAAGAAGGTGGGGTCTGTTCTGCAGACTCTGGAGCTAATTGGACAAAGGAGAATGCTTCATAAAGTGAAGAACATGATGGACAACCTGAGCATCCTCTACACAAGACAGTAACTCAACAAGAGTGTCTTCAGTTGGATGATCTGCTGCAATACAGAAGATCCTTCTAATCCACTCTGAGGCTGTGAGGGAGCAGCTTCCCCACTTCTTCTTCAATCCACATCGTGATATCTTTTGCAATATCGTAGGTGGGATCTTTCTGTCTGGTCTGTGTCTCCAGCCAACCTTTCTTCTTTGGAGCAGTTCTGCTCTCTAACCCAGAACTTGTCTCATCACCTGAAAAAATGTCAGAGTCCAAACTTTCTTGCAGATAAAATTAATCTTCCTCTCCATGTGAGTCACAAGAGTCCATTTTTTGCAGCAAAGCCAAAGCCTCGGCAGCAGTTTAACCTCTAGGCATCTTAATATCTTGTTCCAACCAGTAAAAAGTTCTTGAAGATTGTGAATGCATGCAGTAACCTCTCTATCTCCAAGTTTAGCTTGTCATCACAGTTCAATGCCCCACCCACAGACCATCTCACCACACCCATGTGTGAAGTACTTTATGCACAATTTATCTGTGTGTGTGTGTGTGGGGGTGGGGGGGGGGGTGGGGGGTGGGGTTGCTCCTACATGCTCGACATAATGACAAAGCATGCAAGCATCTGTAAAATGTGATTTTAAAAAATTATGTTTTTAGCTTTTATAGCCTATGTTGCTTTCACAACTTGCATGATCATCTGAAGTCTTCACCAAAATATTCAGTCATACATTTTTTTGGGTAGACAAGTTCAGCTGACCAGATTCAACAAAGAGGCAAACAAAATGAGGCCAACGTAACTGACTGAGAATTTTGTAGCATAGTTTATCTACATAACTAGGATTCAACGCTGTTTGCTATCAGCTTGGCTAAATCCTGAGAAAGATCAAACAAATTAGCAAATGAAACTTATATCATGTATAAATATCCAAGATATTTATATAATCGATAGAAGTTCATACACCAACTGGCTTGGTATATATTTAATCCAAATATTAATATTTAATTTAAGAGATTTAAATTAATAGCAAAATTTATTTATTAAATCAGAAGACTTAAAGAGATATTTGCTTGTTCAATGACCAAATGTACACCACTCTGTGTTTCATTTCAAAGAAGAGTCAGGTTTAAAAAGTTAATAATTTATTACTAACAATTTAAAGATGACAATTTATAAAAACTTTGATATTAAAACTTGGTATTGAAGCAAACTGTGTCTGGTTGGAAACTAAATAAATGTGTGCATTTGGATGCATGAGTGTAATCTCAGAAGGTTTCTATAAGAGAGAGAAACGCATTCTGGGTGAAAGAGTTGTTTTGCAGCTGAGCTAAGTTATTTTTAAAGAGAACAGCGTATGGATGCAATCTGTCGGAAGTGTCTACTTCACCCAGTTAGGAGACCCCCTTTCGGATCCGAGATGTCAAGTGGGATTATAAACCTGCAAGCACGAGGTGGGTAGAAGAACCTTGGTGCGACCAAATAGGTCCTGAGATGTCTCCGGGTCACAACGACTGACGAAACTGGTTGCGTCTAAAAAAAAAAAATCAATAACTCTGAAGGAGTTTGCGTCAGCTGGTTGCAGATGGCGTTTTGTCGGAGCGATTCTATCAGCGTGACAGAACAGCTTAGTGGAGGCTTCGAGCGGCCGACCCGGTCCTCTGGTACTCTCGTCGCCACGAAGAGATTTTGGTGAGCTCAAGAACCCGCTTGAACTGAAGAGTTTAGGTTTATTTATAAAACTCAGGACACGCCCTCTCAGAGATTGAAAGCTTTGTTGTTATGGAGCAAAGACATGTGAGAGCAAGTTACCTTTAACCTGATTTCAGTGTCCTGCATGATGTGTATAAGTGCACATGACCTTCTTCACACTGTTAAACATTACTGATTATCATAAACAATAATTATTATTAGCCAAAGAATAGCAATTCATTTAAGTAATTAAATACATTTATAATTGACCATGATGATTATTTATGATGATTATTTATGAACCTTGTAATAAAAGTGAAAAGAGTTTATTAAAAATAATTCTTTTAAATCTTGCAGTGTCCTTCGTCTTGTGGATGGAACAGCAGTCAGATAAAGCAGTCAGATTAAAGATGGCTTACAGCAGACTTTATGTCTCCTATGATGGATAATCTGTGGATAGAAGTTCGGCCAGGACAGCGTGACCTAGCTGGGGAAGTGTGGCCTTTGGGTCACAAATGAGGCCATTCATGTCGCTACAATTTTCATGGTCCCCAACACTCCTCCACATTCCAATTGGCCATAAGGTGTGTGATATTAGACACCCGTAGACAATTCCGATAGGCCCCATCCAGTCTGAGATCCCTCGAGGTGAAGGCCGAAAGCTGGAATGCTTATTTGCGTCTAAGGTTAAATGGTAAATGGTAAATGGCCTGTATTTGATATAGCGCCTTCTAGAGTCCTAGAACCCCCCAAGGTGCTTTACAACACAATCAGTCATTCACCCATTCACACACACATTCACACACTGGTGGGGATGAGTTACAATGTAGCCACAGCTGCCCTGGGGCGCACTGACAGAGGCGAGGCTGCCGAGCACTGGCGCCACCGGTCCCTCCGACCACCACCAGCAGGCAACGTGGGTTGATGTTTGTTTGACTCTTAGAAAAGCTGGTTGTCTGGTATCAGCCGCAGCATTGCAGAGAGGCTTTGACAGGAGGTCAAAGGAGAAGATTGTTTCAAAAATGCTTCCTTCCCGAATTGGCAGGTTCGAGGGTCAGCGAGATGCTGAATTAGTCGGGAAGTAATTCTTGTTTTATTAAACTACTTTGTTATGGTTTCTGGCCAAGTTTGGCCAATCACAATTTGATACGTTTCTGAATATTTAACAACGTCCCTCAGAAAGTCACGCCTTCTTCAGATACAAAGATGTTTTTAACACTGTGAATGAGAATGAGTAAAACCTTATGTGAGGTGCATTTTAACCTTAATATGTATCTTCTTGTAATTTGTATGACCATGTAAACAATGATTAACTTGTTAAATCAAACACATAGTGATTTGTGATATAAATGGATCATTGTAAGAACAATATTCATTTTAAAGCCATCATTGGTTCAAGCACAGGGTATTCAAACATTTCATTTAAACATCTTGTTTATTCATCACATATGATTATTGTAAGCTTATGAGTTGTAAAAGTCATGGAGTCTTCCCTTATTCAGAGTGAAGAATGTTGACGTCTGGTATTGATGCAGAGAGTGTAGGACCTTGGGAGAGAATGTTTGTCTGGATGTTTTGTCTTCTGTATGTAAACACGCACTGAACAGAACCTTTTGGATTCAGAAGGCCAAACAGAAAGTGGATTTATTTCTGTAGACAAAAGGTTATTATGTTGGTCAATATATAGGTGATAATTGACCCTTTTGGACGTTACACAACAGTAGTCAGAGTTTGTAACCCCTCTGCAACTGTCACGTAGTGGCATTGTACTACATGGGCTATGTACAGGCAAAGGTTTTGCCCCACAGGTTTAAGGTTGGCATTTTTCCATGCAACATAAAGGAATTCTGCCAGTGCCTCTTTATTTGTTTCGTCTGACAGAAACTTTTTCCACTGTGTTCGTGTCCTCTGATCTTGTCCATAGATTTGCATTATCTGTGTTTCACCACCAGCTCTCCGTGAACGTTCTAGATTTTTAATGCCCATTTCTGGATATTGGTCAATCACAAAGTCTATCCTTGAGCATTTATGGAGCTGAGCTATTTTTATTATGTACTGCAATATACATCAGCAAGTTCTCCAAAAGTATTTGGTCTGGAACGAATAACTTGAATCACTGCCATTCCATCCAGTGGCGGTTCTACATGGAATTACTCCCCGGGCGAGGCCCCCTTTGTTTTATTTATTATTATGTGAACATGATCAACATGTGTTTGTTGTTGTTCAGGCAGGCCACAGGCTGCAGCGAGCATTTAACAAATCCTAGTTTGAATCAGTAAAAAGCGAAGTATTTTTTTCCAACCATTTGAAAAAACAAAAGGAATTTTTTTGAAACATTTAAATATTCGTTTCAATATTTCAGCCCTATTAGCTCTGCTAGCAATTAGTTGACAGAATTTAACCGCTAAAATCCCAGTTAACTGGTTCAAAAAATTGAAAACATGCATCTTGAGAGCGTACATACCTTTATCTTTCTCCTCTTTTTTTTTTTTCCCCTGAATCGGGAACCTGGTGGTTTTAGCATTTTTATGTTCATCTCTTCTATTTGACTCTTGACTCAATAAGTTTCCTTTAGTCAGGACTAAACAATTTGACCTTGATGGGGGGGTGACCACAAAATCGTTTTGTTTTTCTTTTTTTTGTTCGGCCATTTCACACAATTCAGAAAAACCTGAAAGAATGATAGGCCTGTGTTTATGATATTATGAATGAAATGTGCGTTAAATGGAAGAACATCAAGATGTGACTGACTTTAGCCATGTTAATACAGTTGATTCAGCCCCTACCTGCTCATTTCATTTGGGAAAGACCCAGAGGTGAATTCCCCCGCCGCACCCCTCCCCTTCCTCTTCTTCATACACACACGGTGCACATGAACGTTCTAAGTCAGCAGGAGCGCCTGCAGCTGTAGGGGGCGCCAACTTGCTGTTTCCAATCCAGACACTGTGATATGACAGATAGAAAACCTCGGTGCGGCGCAGATTTCTTTATTTTTTATTTTTTACTCAGCGCTTGTGAGTAAATAATCCTTAAGTACTGACTTGTTTGTTTTTGCTAGCGAACCGTCAGCACTAGCTAAAGGATATAAAACTGTTCCCAGGGAGTAAGACAAAATTTCCTTCATGTCTAACTTTCTACTCTGACCTGTGGTGAGTAGTCTGAAGAAGAGCTTCTTGTCCTCATTGAGAATCACTTCCTTGCCCATTGCATATTTTGTATTGATTTTTGCCTGGTCACTAAAGGTCTTCAGATTTTGTGCTTTGATGGGAGTGAATAAGTCAACTGAATGTGTTAACAATCTTTTGTCCATGAACTCTTGACAGTATTTTCTCCATTTTCTGAAGCTGTAAGCAAATCCTCCTTAATCTTAAGAAACACAATGCCATCTTGATCGGTGTCAAAAGGGTTCAGCATAGAATCAATGGTGGTGTAAGGGAAAATGAGAGGTTCTTACATTTTATTTAATGAGCCGTAAGGCGTGGGATTCCATAGTAAATATGAAATCCACCTTACGGTTTGGTGGGTTAGTTAAACAAGAAGATCAGATCTTTTTAATGCAGAGATTATGTAACCGTTATGTATTCACTCAGAGACAACAGAATAGAGCGAGTCAAGTTTAAAAGTTGACAGAGGAGCGCTGCGGGACGGAGCACGCAACACCCACCCCCCTCTCTGACGGCCGAATCCGCCAGGCTGTTTTCAGTCATCCCCTCACAAAACGTTTTCTAAAAGGTGTCAGAAGGAACAGGCCTGTGTCCCGCCCGCTAGTTCCCCAGTGGGATCTAACGGGGTTGTCAAGTAATCGGACGGTTGCAGGTTTGATCCCAGCTAGGGCCGGACGATTCTGGAAAGTTATCCAGTTGTGAATTTTATTTTTTTCTTCAATTTTGCAACTGTAATTGAATTCACAAATATTTTGTCAAGGGGCTTCTCTCATACTTTTCAACTTGTTACGACCTCAGCCTGGTCTAGGTTCAGGGAGGCCTAACACAGGAACGTGAGAAAAGAAAAGAAACAATCTGACACCAAGTCACAATCAAAAGAAAGTCCTTTTATTAACTAAAGGTGTCCCTAAGGGAGAAAAAACCTGTTTAATGAAAATAGGAGTTTAATTTAGGCTGCAGGAACAAATGCTGAGGGCTTAAAGTAACTAAAGGAGCAAATAACAATGGGGACGGAAACTCACTGGTTTTGAAAATAAACCAGGAACAACGGAGCTTGCCCGGAGGCCTTACCAAAAGGTCCACTGGTGAACCAACTCACCCACGCAACAGTCAACTCAGTTAAGAGCAAAGAAAACCGGAGCTCAACCGGTTTTCTTATGCGGGTGGAAATTAAACCAGCCAGGGGCAACCGTCCACAAGTTCTCCAAAACAAGCAATCTTTCACTCCAATCCTCTCTCCAGTCCTCTCTCTGTCAGCCTCAATCCTCTCTCTCTCTCTCTCTCTCCCTCTCTCAGCCTCTGAGCAGCGCTGATCTTTATCTGCTCCAGCTGGGTGATTCCTGATGGGAGTCAGCTGCATAGAGTGAAGCCAGGGAGCTGGGCGCTCTCCATGGTCCTGAAAATGGTGCAGGAATAAGGGTGCGGAGTAGAAGCTGAGTGCTGGAGAACTCAGGGTCCGTAACACCCCCATACCTAAAGTAAAGAAAAATGGTGGAAGTGAAAACAGAATAAAAACACCATTTTTCTCATAATGTGTCTCCCCTTTTTTTTTTCTCTACCAGAAACACCAAACGCCCACACAGAGACCGAGTCCCTGCCATCTGCCTAACCAAAAACTAACTAAAAATAAGCCTAGCTCTTCATGTGGATTTGGGCGGGCAGATTAAGCACGGTGCAAAAGACACAAAAAAAACATAACCAGCAAAGAGAGGTTCTCTTTCTGGAGTGCTCCCGAGAAGGTGAAATGAATCACCAACACTAACCCATGGGCCACAACACTAACAAAATAACAAATAGATTATCCCCTAAAGAGGAAATAATCTCTCCACACTAGCCAGGGGATCTCAGCCGTCTGAAAACTGATCGTGGGTGCTGAAGGATCGCGATAAACAATCAGCGATGACATTTTCGGTTCCTTTCCGGTGGCGGATGGTGAGGTTGTAGTCCTGGAGGAACAGAGCCCATCTCATCAAACGGTGGTTTTTGTTGTACATCCTGGATAAAAACACTAATGGGTTATGGTCTGTGTAGACCAACAAATCATGTCCATTACACACATATACTTCGAAGTGTTGGAGGGCTAAGATCAACGCTAGGGCCTCCTTTTCAATGGTGGAATAGTTCAATTGGCATGGGGTGAACTTCTTAGAATAATAGTCCACTGGGTGGCGTACTCCTGACTCATCTTCCTGTAGAAGGACGGCTCCCATCCCAACATCACTAGCGTCCACCTCCGCCTGAAAAGCCTTGGAGATGTCTGGAGCCAGGAGAACAGGGGCGGAGCTTAACAACCGTTTGCAGTTGTCAAAAGACACCTGAGCCGCAGGTGTCCATACAAACAGGCCCTTTGGAGACAGTAAAGACGTTAAAGGAGCCACCACAACAGCAAAGTTTTTACAAAAACACCGATAATAACTTGTCATTCCCACAAAACGGCGAAGTTCTCGCCGGGTCAACGGTTTGGGAAAATCTAAAATGGCCTGTACCTTATCAGAGAGCAATCTGACGTGCCCTTGACCCACTTCTTTGCCTAAATAGGTAACCGTGGCCCTGACAAACTCACTTTTGGCGAGGTTCACAGTTAACCTGGCCTGTTTCAGACGAACAAAAAGGCTTTTCAAAGCCAACAAGTGGTCAGCCCAGGAGGAAGTGTGGATAACTATGTCGTCCAGATAAGTACTGCATGACGGAAGATCTGACGTCACTACATTCATTAATCGCTGGAAAGTAGCGGGAGCATTCCGCATACCAAACGGCATAACTGTGTACTGTAATAAGCAGTCTGGCGTCACAAAAGCTGAAATTTCCGAGGCAGCTGGTGTTAACGGGACCTGCCAGTAGCCTTTAAGCAGGTCCAGCTTGGTGACAAACCTGGATTTTCCCACACTGTCTATACAGTCTTCATTTCTGGGCAAAGGGAAAGCATCAGGAACAGTAATGGTGTTCACCTTTCTATAATCCGTAATAAATCGGGCAGAACCATCAGGTTTCTGTTCGACGAGGCAGGGGGAACTCCATGGGCTATAGCTGGGTATAGCCAAACCATGTTCCAACAAATAGTTTGTCTCTTGTTTTAACAGCTCCCTTTTTAGTGGATTAGTTCTGTAAGGATGTTGCTTGATCGGTTTTGTATCTGTAACCCTTACATCATGTTGTACTAGGGTTGTTTGCGAAGGGACATCATTAAATAAACACAAGTGCTCTTGGATGAGAGTTGTTAACTCGCATCTCTGGTCCTCAGACAGATGAGTTAAGTTGTCATCCAAGCGCGACAGGATTTGTGAGTTTTGCAGCCGAGGACTTATGTTAGTGGCTGACCGAGGTTGAACAACCTCATCTTGAAGCGGGGTGACGGCAGCGGCTGCGCACACCGCAGCCTCACCGGATGGTTGTGTAACAGTCTGAGGAGACAGATATCCTTTTAGCATGTTAACATTACAGACACGGCTTTTCCTGTGACGATCAGGGGTGTTTAAGACATACGAAGTGTCGCTCAGTTTTTTTTCTACGAAATAAGGTCCCTCGAATTTTGCAGACAGACCATGGGATGTAGCCGGGTTTAACACAAGGACCGAATCTCCAGGAGAAAAAATGCGTTTTTCAGCATGTCGATCAAACTCAAACTTCATTTTGTCCTGTGCGCCTCTTAAATGTTCACGGGCTAGGGCATTAGCCTCTCTCAGCCTGGTTCTGAAAGCACGAACAAAACGAGTTGTACTTTGTTTCTGAAGAGAGGGTGGTTCCAGAAATCACTCTTTTAAGGCTTTCAGAGGTCCCCGGGGCGTGTGCCCAAAAACCAACTGTGCTGGACTAAATCCCAAAGATTCCTGGTTTGCTTCCCGTGCAGCGAATACAATGAATGGGACACCCTCATCCCATTGGTTTCCTGAAGAACAACAACATTTCTTTAACATTGTTTTAAAAGTTTGATGCCACCTCTCGAGGGCACCCTGACTCTCCGGATGGTAGGGGGAGGAGAGAACATGTTTAATCCCTAAGGTCTGGGTCACACTTTTGAAAATTTCAGATCTGAAATTCGAACCTTGGTCAGTCTGAATAACCTTTGGTAACCCTACAAATGAAAAGAAATGTACCAGAGCTCTTGTAACCGCCTTTGCAGTGATGGATGAAAGTGGGATGGCTTCAGGGAAACGGGTGGCTGTACACATTACAGTGAGTAAAAACCGTTTTCCCGATTTGCTCCTGGGCAGAGGGCCCACACAGTCAACTACCACATGGTCGAATGGATCTCCTATAATAGGAATCGGTTTCAGAGGGGCCGGAGCCAGGATCTGATTTGGTTTTCCCACTACTTGACAGAGATGACAGCTATTGCAAAACCGCACCACATCCTTTTTAAGTCCTGGTCAAAAAAAATGCTCTAAGACGAGCTGGTAGGTCTTTCTAATTCCTAAGTGACCGGACCACGGGCTTTCATGCGCCACTGACAGGATGTGAGTTCGGTATTTTGTCGGCACCACAATCTGTCTTACCAAACCCCAAGGGGCATTTTTAGCAGCTCGGTTACACCAGGTTCTCAGTAACACACCATTCTCAATAACATAACCAGTAGTTCCATTTATTTTCTTTCCCACATGCTCAAAGCAGTCGGTCAGAGATTTATCAGACCGTTGTTCCGCCTCCAAAGAAGCCGGACTTAGTGGAAACATGTTGGACGACACTTCATTTGTGACCAGATGAGTGGAAGAAGTTGTTTCAGTGGGATTAAGAACATCACTCTGCGAATCGTCAAACAAACTGGAGAGATCCAAAATCTCATGCGCTCTCTTAGCTTGAGATCGGGTACACACACAAGCGGGGAGCACTCCTGCGGGAGTCTCCTCACACTCTCCGGGTGCGATGTTCTCTTTCACCACTGGGGGAGGAATGACCGCACCTCCAGCCAAGTCGTTCCCTAAAGAAGAGCTACACCTTCCACAGGCAAGGAAGGGCAGACTGCTACTTCACACGACCCAGTAAAAAGTCCACTCCTTAAGTAAATCCTGTGAAGCGGGCGAGAAACAGGCACAGCATTTACTCCAGCCAACAACACGGAAGAGCCGGTAGAGCTCAAGTCATCAAATGGCAACACTTTCTGTGAAATTAACGTCTGAGAAGCCCCAGTGTCTCTTAAAATCTTAACAGGGGTCAGCTTTTCACAGCTTTCTGTAAGAGACACTTGTCCTTCTGACATGAAAGGACCAAAACCACGGTTATTTTCTCCCGACTTGGAGACAAAACCCACGGGCTGCGCAGCAGACCCTCTTTTTTCATTCCTCCGCTTGAGGATTACACAATCTCTCGCGACATGCCCCACCAGGTGGCAATAATAACAGCGAGGTTTCTGAGGACGAGGAGGAGAAGGAGAGTTTCTAAAAGGTGTTACTGACACCGGGCGAGCAGATTCACCCTGATGAACACCACCAACACAGTGCGTCAACACAAACTCATCCGCCAGTAGGGCGGCTGAGGAGAGAGAAGAGACTTTTCTTTCGTTTAAATATAATGCCAACCTCTCTGGCAAACACTTCTTAAATTCCTCCAGGAGAATTAGCTCTTTAAGATCCTGTAGAGTTTCAACTTTTGAGGCAAGGATCCATTTCTCAAACATCAGAGCTTTTTCTCTAGAGAACTCAACATAAGTTTGCGTGGAGAGTTTTACATGCTGTGACCGGAACTTCTGACGATAGGCTTCAGGAACCAACTCATAAGCAACAAGAACAGCAGCTTTTACTTTATTATAATCCATGCTGTCAGATAAAGAAAGAGAAGCAATTACCTCTTGAGCCTTTCCGGTTAACTTACACTGCAGCATAGTGGACCACACCTCTTGGGGCCAGTCTAAAGCAGCAGCCAGACGCTCGAATGTAGCTTAGTAGCTGTCAACCTCGCTCTCCCGGAAAGTCGGCACCAGAACAAGGCACTTGCTGATGTCACACTCGTTTCTCTGTTTGTCCATGGACCTCTCGTGCTCATAGTCTGTAGTAGAAGAAGCACCTCCTCTTGCTTGGTATTCCAACTCCATACGTTTCAGTTTTAACTTTGTTTCAGCCTCGATCTCACAACGGCGGATCTCCAGTTCGATTTGCTGCAATCGGGACTTTTCCTCGGCCTCATATTTCATGCGGGCCAGCCTGAGACGAAGACGTGCATTCTCCATACTAGCAGCAGAGGAAGTGGGGGATAAACTCTCTCCTGTGAGCGGCGTCTGCCGCGAAAGAGCGTCCTGTTCATCTGGGACAGAAGGGCGCTCGGGTGCAGCACCCACAGGAACGGAAGTAGAAGCTTTCACAGTCTGTCCATCCTCCATGTCCTGTTTCAGGGGCAAATCCGAAGAGTCACTGAAAGGAGGTTGTAACAAACCTTCCTTTTCCAACGCGGCCATCACAGAATCCTTTAAGTCCTTTTTCAGCAGGTTCTGGATGCCTTGGAGACCGAGGTGTACAGCCAACTCTGCCAGTTCGGTCCTTTTGAAGCTTTCGACCTGGTCCCGAGAAGGGGCAGCCAGAAACTCCTTTAAATTAAACATGCTCACGTTAGCACAAAAATCAGCAACAAAAACACGGGTACTCAAATCACACCACCAATCACGTTAACGTAACAAATAAATTAATAACAAAATAATATCCCGGACGAGCCCCCAATATGTTACGACCTCAGCCTGGTCTAGGTTCAGGGAGGCCTAACACAGGAACATGAGAAACGAAAAGAAACAATCTGACACCAAGTCACAATCAAAAGAAAGTCCTTTTATTAACTAAAGGTGTCCCTAAGGGAGAAAAAACCTGTTTAATGAAAATAGGAGTTTAATTTAGGCTGCAGGAACAAATGCTGAGGGCTTAAAGTAACTAAAGGAGCAAATAACAATGGGGACGGAAACTCACTGGTTCTGAAAATAAACCAGGAACAACGGAGCTTGCCCGGAGGCCTTACCAAAAGGTCCACTGGTGAACCAACTCACCCACGCAACAGTCAACTCAGTTAAGAGCAAAGAAAACCGGAGCTCAACCGGTTTTCTTATGCGGGTGGAAATTAAACCAGCCAGGGGCAACCGTCCACAAGTTCTCCAAAACAAGCAATCTTTCACTCCAATCCTCTCTCCTGTCCTCTCTCTGTCAGCCTCAATCCTCTCTCTCTCTCTCTCTCTCTCTCTCTCTCTCTCTCTCTCTCTCTCTCTCTCTCTCTCTCTCTCCCTCTCTCATCCTCTGAGCAGCGCTGATCTTTATCTGCTCCAGCTGGGTGATTCCTGATGGGAGTCAGCTGCATAGAGTGAAGCCAGGGAGCTGGGCGCTCTCCATGGTCCTGAAAATGGTGCAGGAATAAGGGTGCGGAGTAGAAGCTGAGTGCTGGAGAACTCAGGGTCCGTAACAAACTAACAGAAGCAAAAACATACATAACCGGGTTTGTTGTGGGCCAAATGTCTTTCCAAGAAAAACAAAACAAAATCTTGTAGACTCTTCAGGGTTTCTGCTATATGTAAAAAGTTGATGGTTAAAGCAGAATTGCAGGGCACTCTTTAACTGCTATTCTGCCCACAAATGATAAATGACCCGCACTTGTATATCACTTGTATATCACTTATGTAGCTTTACACTTCAGTGTATCATTCGTCCATTCACACACATACACATTCACACACTGGTGGTGATGAGCTACGATGTAGCCACAGCTGCCCTGGGGCCAAGGCCGGATTAACCATATGGGCAACTGGGCAATTGCCCAGGGCCCACAAACTCTAAAGGGCCCAGGGCAGCAAGGGCACAAGCAAATTACTGTATCTGTAATTTCCTGCTTCATATTAAACTAGTGTGACCGTACGTCCTGTTTTCCCCGGACATGTCCGCTTTTCACTCTGTCCGGGATGTCCGGGTTCTTGTATTGATGAAAATGCCCGGCTTTTCATCCAGGAGCAGGGATGGGGGAGCTGTATATCCTACACATTCAGGGGAGCCGGAAAGAAGTTTTCTACTTATATTACTATATTATCATTCATGGACTCTTTTCAGCAGAGAGCGGCAGAGCGATGATCGGTGCGCAGCGCTCCAGGCTGCTGCGTCCAGCGCACGGTCCATTCTCAAAGTGGCGCAACCAAAAAACTATAATTAACCCACGATCGTTCATGTCCACACATTTTCTCTACTTTCTGTCTTATTTGTGCCTGAAGCGCTCTGCCGCTGCGGAGCTCATCACCTGTGCTGCAGTGATTTCACCTCACTGACGCATCGAAACGCGCTCTCCGCTTTGTGGTCAGGCGATCCCTTTGATCTGCTCAAAAGTAACCGATTAGGTGAAAAAGTAAGAATCCAGGCAGCAGTTTTTCTGGAGAGTTTAGAGGAGATGCAGGAAGATGAGAGACAGACAGGACAGGAAAATATAGTTAAATAAAAACAAGAAAACAAAACAAAGTGTTGAAAAGTAAAATGTAGGTAGATTTATCTCCACCACGCGTTTTTACCTGCAAAACAATAAGTTATACTCATGTAATATTTATACATCTGATACAATTCAGATCACCTTCGAAACTCAGTCACACACCCAGGGCCGTTTCAAGACATTTTGGGGGCCAAGGCAAAATGCCCCCCCCCCCCCCCCCACACACACACACACACACACCACCACCACCACCCCACCCCCATAGCTGGGCTCCCCAGTAGCCTCTGTGTAATTCATACCCTCTCCAGTAGTGTTAGTTATACAGTGTTTATAAAAGCCCCTCAGACATTACTGACATGTTCTAATATTATCAGATGAAAAACTAAATTATCAGACAAGCTGTCTCATCTGCTTCTTTTCTAAACTTGCAAAAAGTAACAAAACCATTTGAAAGCCACTATTTGTGGACTCTGAAAGTTTCCATGGAGTGTGTGACAACTTATTTTTTCATTGATCCTATCGTCTAATCTCACAGCTGAAACAAGCATCGTTGATAATCTGTGCAGAGGAAGCGTACCGATGCTGTAGTAAAACAAAAGTTACAATTTATTATTAATAAAACCTTGTTGCAGCACTAAAGCAGAAAAATGAGATTTTGCAGTAAATATGCTAAGTATTTATTGTTTTAGAGCCCTTTTATTGGCAGAATCTGATATTAATTTAGTTCTTACAAAAAAATGGGTCCCAGCGTTGTGTGGCGTTGCCATAGTGTGATGTCATAGGCACAGATCCCCTGTCCTCTTGTTTGGAAATGGAAATATGGTCACCCTATA
Source organism: Nothobranchius furzeri (assembly GCF_043380555.1). Taxonomy (NCBI): domain Eukaryota; kingdom Metazoa; phylum Chordata; class Actinopteri; order Cyprinodontiformes; family Nothobranchiidae; genus Nothobranchius; species Nothobranchius furzeri. The sequence goes on from NC_091752.1 coordinate 42,465,559, forward strand.
TTAAACAAACTGTCCACCCGGGCTTTTGCGCCACAGAGACTGTTCGCTGCCAATGACTTTGAATGTCAGTTGAGAATCAGTCTCTTGTAGACTGACCAATGATGAGAGGGCCTCAAGTTAAGACTCTCCTCATTGGTCAGTCCACACAAGGTGGGTCAAAGGTTACCCTGAGCGGGTTACATGAAGTCAGGCATTCAAGTATTGAGTATATTTACTGCATATTACAGTAAAATATTCTGTATGTGACCATATTATAGTGATCCTTGGGTCGTGATGATGGGGCCCTTGAATATTGCTGCCCAGGGTACAACGAAGTCTTAATCTGGCCCTGCCTGGGGCGCATTGACAGAGGCGAGGCTGCTGAGCACAGGTGCCTTCGGTCCCTCTGACCACCACCAGCAGGCAAGGTGGGTTAGGTGTCTTGCCCAAGGACACAACAGCTGAATTCTCTGTCCAGAGCCCGGGATCAAACCTGCAACCTTCCGATTAGACATGTGTAACTAAAAGTGAAACTGAAAACATTATAAATAAATATGTTTGGAAAAAACAAAAACGTAAAATGTTTTCTCTTTTTCACCAGGACCTGACTGAGGCCACTGCAATGATTGCTATTGAGAAAACCACAGTGGGCATCTACATCAACAGAGATGCACCAGACAATGACATTTCAGATGTTGGAATCATCATTGAGGGTATGATCATTCTCCAGGATCTGGACAATGTGGCACTTGCAACAGCCATGCTCTTTGGACTTTTTCACAGTTTGAACATTACTTACCCATCACAGCTCCGCTACACTTTTGAGGTGCTTCAGAAGGTGGTAATGGAGTTGCATGCAACTCAACTATCCAGAAAATCCCAAAATCTCAAGACAAAAATAAGCATGTAAGAAAAGCTCATCGTTGTGCAAATGAGATGGTTAGCTCCATGGGAAGACATTTAAAGTTCAGTTTTGCTCTCACCTTTTAGAGGTTGTTTACATTGAGATTTTACTGCTATTAAGTTTGTTTCACTGTTAAGTGGATTGGGAACAGTTTTTTTCTGTTACATGTACACAGGGACACCATAAAGCGGTGAAAGATTAGGAAGATTCTAAGGGCCCACAGCTGTCAGGGGCCCAAAAAAGTTTCAAAGTTGAATAAAAAATAAATAAAGTTTAAAAATCACAACTACTTTACTTTGCAGTATTTTTTTTTCTCATTTAATAGATTAAACAATCTTTTAGTCTTTATGAAATGTATATGTATTCAGAGGTCCCTACTTTATTTTCACTAATTAATTTGAAGCCCCCCCCCCCCCCCCCCCAACGGCATAAAATGGTACAGTCCACCTGGCCGAGGGGCGCGTAGCAGGCGAGACCAGCTCACGCAGCAGTCAGACAGCAGAGTGCGACAAGGCTGCAGTAAATATGTCTGCAAAAACAAAGTCTGGGTCACAGAGAAGGAAAGAAAGAATAGAGAAAGGACAGGCAGAATAGAGGGCGTCAGTATGTCACACAGTTTTTCTCAAAGAAAGGTGGGTTTAGTTAGTGAGTGGTTAAATTCAACCTGTTTGCTAGCTTTGATATCCACAGTGAGAGGAACTATGTTTCATCTAATTATGGTAAATGGGTTGTCGTCCTTGTCCCTACCAGAATCAGCAGCTAATGATATGTCAGCAGGTGTCCCCTCACAACCCAATGAACCTCAAGAAGGTGGGCAATGTAGCATGTTAGCTAGCAGCCTCATTTAAGGGGGTCTGTGGGAATCCTTAAGGCTCTCTTCTCTATCAGTAGTACTACAAAGGAATATAAAAAGGCTATTTTTGGTGATAAACACATTGATATATATAATTATCATTATGTGGAAAAACAATCAGTAAAAATGTAGATTGTTTTGGATGCTGGGCAGGTTGAAGCATTGTTATTTAGTCTGTCACTAAGTATGTCTCTCAGGAGCATTATTATTTATATCACTGTAAATAATAAATCTTGCTGTATACAATCAAGGCTGAATGTATTTTTAGCTGGTTTTTTTTTGTTGTTGTTGTTGAGAAAAACGGGTTTCTAGAGACTTATATACGTATTCATGCAAAGTTATCCAACTTTAAAATTTTATGTAACCCTAACTGACTCCGGTTTGAACTGTGTGCTTATTCATTTTGTGTCTATGATGAAGCCATGGAGACTTACTAAAGAAGTCACCTTGTGAGCAGTGCATCCTTAATTTTTGTCAGTCATACAGAAATACTTGATTTCAAGAGGAAAGACAGCTGAAAATGTAGTTATGTAAAGCTTTGGCGCAACATGGAAATTTAATTAGATATCCAAATTTGAATTTTATCAAATAAAATTTTAGAATAAATAAACACATGTTAAGGGAGTAAAAGGGAAAAGGAGATTAACACCTTTCAGCATTTCCTGCCTTTTCCAGCAGTGATATTGCTAATTCTGTTGAAGGAAATTCACTGTTTAATGAGAGACAGCTGGTGAAAATGATATGTAAATAAGTAAGAATACATGTAGACGTACATAATTAAGCAAAACTGAAGCACTAATATAAAGTATATATATTATTTTTTTTCTCCCTTCGAATCTGGGAGTGTGTAACCCCATCTCCAGGTATGGACGAGCCCCCAGGGGGCCCAACTTGATATTTTTTCATGGGGCCCAAAATCTCTGGCAGCCCCCTGCATGTACACATTTTTGAATATGCATCATTCAGTAATTTTAGTTTGTTTTTTTGTTCTTTGTTTTTCCCCTAAGTGAAGAGCTAAAAAACTGTTCACTATGAAGTGTCTTATCGAGGTAGTGGTAAAGAAAAAGTTAAGTTTAGTGCAGTTATGATGCTGTTGTTTTTGGACCAAGATGTTAGTACAATATGTTGGAATATTTTATACTTGCTGTATAACTGTTTATACTATAGCACTTACATAAAAGTTTCTCATTCAACAGTTTCTTTTTGATTGAAAGAAAATTGGTATTGTCATTAAGATAGTATAGAAACATATTTACCATTTCAGTAAATATGTATTTTAATGGTAATGGAACAAAGCATTTCTGCATTTTAAATGACTTAAGTAATTTCTTTGTATTGTTTAATCTTGACAAAGCAGATTGTTTTTGTTCTCTTCGATGATGGTTACTTTTTTTTATTTTATTTTTATTTCCATGATGTGACTTGAGTTAAAGTAGAAAAAATTTAGTATTTGACTTTATAATATATTATGAAAATTGAATATGAAGAAGACATGTAGTAATAAAGTGACCCATTAGTATTAGAGTAAGTTACGGAATAGTGTTCTAACAAAGTGAAACAATAGTGTTCGAACAAAGTGAAAAAATCATGTTGCATTAAAATGTTTGAAGAGCTCAAATTACTTAAAGACAACATGTTTCTATCAATTTGTATTAACACAGAATATACATGTTTGTTTAAAATGAAAAACTTATGTTAATTCTACTGAAACGTTTTACTTGCAACTAAAGCAAAACAATTGTGTGTAACCACTTAACACCCTTGAGGAGTCTACTCAGTTACAAGTAGCTCCCCAACTGATGTTTTGGTCTTCTTATTATAAACTTCCCTGATGTCTTTGAAGCAATCAGTCCAATTGGGCACAGCTGGCACAGCGCGGAGGGATCTTCAGTGAAGGAGCTTGAGCCAGATCTCATTGTTACACCCATGATAACCGATATACACTGTGGAGGCTGCCATCTTGTTTCCAAGTATGAGGGTCACATTGTCGTGCTGGTACAGCTCCCATGTAAACAGCAGCAGGAGGATGACTGAGAGAAGAAATCAACAGAAAAGACCACATAAAACACTAGCCTGACCTGCCAGACTCCTCTGTTCAATTCTGCACAGAGAAAGGGTCTGGGAACTCTCCTTTTCTAATAACCCCACCCTGTGAGAATTCACAGCGCTGAGCAGCGTACATCACACTAGGGCTGGGGGTAAACGATTATTTTTAAAACGATTATTCTGACGATTATTTTATCGAATAGTCGACTATTCTAATGACTATTTATACAATTAATCTAATGATTATTTTTCTATTGCACAGCTAATAAAAACCAAAAAATCTCTAATAAATTCCTCCCAAAAATGGATAAATTGTTACTGTAAGAGAATAAACATTACAGCCTTCCATTTTGTATAACACTGCTTTTATTGTGTTGCGGTTGGTTATGTTCTGGTGACGTGTAGAACTTGGGAGTGCAGGCTGCTGCCTGAGAGTTGGTTGGAGACGGACTGTCTCCATGCTGCTTTGTTTTGGTCACTTATGAGCGTGAGGCGATTGGTGTTACGACTCTTCCTGGGAAGTTTGGCTCGTGTGCAAAAAGGAAGGGACAGTAATGTGGGATTTAAAAGTTAAAATGATGATCAGGTTTATTTACAACTACAAAAAAAAAAACAAATCTTTTAATCCACAGGTTGGGAATAATAAAACTAATTCTGCCTGTGGGGAATTAAAACAAAAGTACAAATACGTAGGGGTGTCCCGCTGGGCAAAGATTACAGGGTTTTGGACCAAAATAAGAATCTCCAAAGTTCCAAACTCTAAAATATCACCTTGAGTTTGGTTTAACCACCCAGTTTAAACTAAACCGAAAACCCACAACACTCTAAATGTAATAAAAGGGAGATCTGAACCACAAAAAAGATCAACTCTAAACCAAAACGTAACAGCTTATCCAAACGCAAGAAGCTGTTAGCGAAGACGCTAACAGTAGCTTTATAAGCATTAAGTTGAAGTTACCAAGTTTAAATAAACCAAAAATACCAGCAGCAAACAGACCAGCACGGAGGAGAGACTGCTACCACCAAAACAGCTCTCCTAATGTCTGAAAGAAGCTCCTTTATGAAGGGAGAAACGCTCCCGGTGATGTCCTACATCTGCGGTAGAGACGAAGCAGCGCATCTGACCCCGGAAGTTTTTGTCCGTTGCCGGGAGACGAAGGCGGGCAAAACACGAAAGGAACCTAGTAGCGGACGGACGTGGTTCCGGGTCTTCGGTATTTGGTGGAGATGTTAGTGAAGGCGGAGAAGAGGGCAAACTAGAGGAAAAACAGGCAGATTCCTCCTCTATTTACAAACTCCTGGGGATGCAACAAGTGGGCGTGGTGCGTCGACTACCGGATCTGACGACGAAGAATTTTTAGAATCGAGCCGTCGACGTCATCGATGCGTCGCTACAGCCCTACATCAAACACCATAATGCCGAGTTTGTCATAAACATGGCGACTGAAGCTGAGTTTGCTTGGGCTCTTTCCTCTATTCTAAATTACTTGGACACGTCTTAAAAACAACAACAAGTAGAAGTGCTAAAAGTCTTTCTTCTAAAGAAAGATGTTTGCGCTGTCGCCAGACACTATTTTTGACGACAGCTAAGAAACTACAGCGTTGCAGACATCACACACAGCGACGCTCTGTTTCTCATAAACAACGAAGACAGCGGCGGAGTTTGCTGCAACTCTTTCCTCTGTTCTGAATGACTTCACAACAAGTAGAAGAGCTAAAAGCATTTATTTAAAAAAATACAAAAAAGATGTTTGCGCCATTTCTAGAAGCCTTTTGTTTACTACAGCTAAACAAACTACAGCGTTGCGCTGTACAGTCGGCAGTTCAGTCTTTTTTGCAATTGGTTATTTTTGAGCTGCCTAGTCCCGCCCCTCAAGTGCCTCTCTGCCTGTGAGTTACCAGACTCTTTCTCTGTGCAGAATTAAACAGAGGACGAGTCTGGCAGGCCAGACTAATAAAACACAGGACTACCAGCTGTATCGCAAAGGGGTCATGACACTGGTCAAGCCACAATAATCTAAGCCTTAAAAAAATAAATAACTTGAAGGTTGTTGATTTAAAAATATTACAAAATTTTACAAAATAAAAGAAATTATTACCTATAAAATACACAAACATAAAAAGTTCGAACAATCGAGGACCAGTGAGCACACAAGACTACTTAGGCTGCCATTTTGGATTTTTGTCACATGTTTTTGCTTTGATTGATTAGCCTTCTCAGCCACTTCTAATCTCTAAGGAAAATCACAACTCTAGGTAACGCAATCAAACAAGTTAAGTATCCAAATATAAATGACAAAAAACTTACCACAAATGAGTCACGTTGGTCCAACCCACTATCAACAGGTCGTCTGCAAGCAAACACACCAATAAATCAGAAATATTGGTCAACCTTAATGTGTACAATTCTGTCTCTAATTCAATTCTGTGTTTTCTGCCTCGCACAACACCCATAAGGCTGGTTGCAAATTTCGGAGCTGACATTTTTGATAATGGTGGTTCAGGCTGACCACTAAAATTTCACCTGGTGGTGCAAGACCTGCTATTACCAAAGCAAATTGTGCGTAAAGAGGGTTGAAGTTTGAGGCCTGTGGTGGGTTTAATGAGTCCCGGGGAATCGTAGGATGTCCAAGGAAGATCATGCCTTTCTCGCCTCTGATTGGATGGAAAGGCTCTACTATGATTGGCAATTTCATTTAGCAGCAAACCATCTTCCCTTTTTATGTCTGCAGCCAGATCTTGAGGAGTTTTCAGAAGAAAATGTGAACTCAGCAACATAACCATTCAGTCCTGTTTTGAAAGAAACCAGTTTCAGTTTCTTTCATATAAGGAACTTGAAAAATGTCAAATGTGAACTTATAATAAATCTTGTACTTATCACACTGTCGGATTCACTTTAAATTCATTCAGAGTTATGTTTCTGTGGAGGATAAAGATCAATTCACTCTATTTACTGATCCCCTCATGCTATTTTTGTCATGGGAAACAACCCCCACCCCCAATTTCTAAGTTCAAAGCTTGAAAAAAGTCATAAAACTGAGCAGAATGTCCAGCAACACCACCATTTTGCAGCTGAGTTGTGCTTCTGTGAGGCAAACCCATCTGCCTCCTCGTGCCCCACCACCCCACCCCCAATAATGAGCTCATTCAAAAATGTGTAGGACAATGAGTTGTTGCCACAATCATGCAGATGAAATTTAAATGACTTTATTACTCGACTCACTTTCACTCTTTCACAATCCTGTCTGTAATATTCCCATCATTTATAGGACTTTGTGGAAAACACCACCGCAGCTCCACAATCAGCAGACTGCAAAAGTCAACCTCCAGCAGTTTCACAGTTTGACATCTCCATCTTTCTTTCATCCTTCTGCCTCAGTCTTTGAATCTTTTCCTGTTCCTTCATGGCAGAATTCCAGCATCGACCGATAAGTTTTACACACACATCTATGGATGATCCACAAGGGATGTTTTCAGAAAAATGAATGTTTCCAACTCTGCAGGTGCCCTGGTTGATCGTGTGAATGACCACCTGCCTGAGCATCTGTCCTGCCTTTTTATCTGCTCCGCGGAGCTCTAGGATGTATTGCTGAAGCTACTTTGCAGGCTCTGTTGGCTTTCTAATGGATTATTAGTATCATTATTGGCATTCAGTCCTAGACTGACTTTAGCGGGGGTGTTTATTGAACCTTAATGTTGATGAGGACAAGGGTAAAAAACATCAAATTCTCCGCAACTCTAAAACTTACGGCATTTATTAAAGCACAAGGTCAGTGCTCCATCCATAAGTCATATTCATAACACTGTAGGCTGATATCATCATGTCTGGACGACCTTGTTTACCTACATCAAGGTCTGGCATACAGGCTGATCATTAATGGTTAAGGATGTTTCACAGCTATCCCTGAGACAGAAAATGGAAGTCAAATTGCTTGTTTAAAATTGGATTCTGCTTTTAAAAACAGGTCAATCTTCCTCGGTCTGTAAAAAAACAAATGTATTAAATGTGCTAATGTGATTTTCAATGGGGCACTCCTCCTGCAGCTTTGGACAGTTTCCAGCAAAAATTAAATTGAAACACGCAGCTTCATTGAGAACAGCGTTCCATGACCTTTGCAGCAGTACATCATGTGACATTGACAAAATTTACAAAAAACCATGAGCAATTTGCTCGTAGGACTCAATGTGATTTTTTCACTAAACTCTTCTCATCCATAAAACACTGTAGAGACGCAAATTTAAATGTTTAGGGAAGATGGCAGGTGGCTCGGGAGTAGACGTGTGTATGGGGAGCTCCCCTCCGACCTCACCTTTTACCCTGCAAAAAACATATTTAACTGTTATTACTAACATCTGAAAAGAGCTACAACAACCCCACCGAGATGTTGAAAGGTAAAATACAGATTTTGTTTCCAAGTTGCTTCCTGGGTATCTCGGAGAAGATCACTTCAACCTTCCCATAGTGGTGGATCGAACTATGGAAGGCAGAACGAGGGCCATCAGCTCCAGAATACACAACTACGAAGTGAAGGAGCTAATACTTTGGCTTTCTAGAGAGAAGGCTCCCCTACAGTATAAAGGACACACCAGTTCATATTTTTCCTGACTTAACTTCAGCCATAATGAATAAACAGAAGACTTTATAGGTCATCTGTGAGCCAAATCTATTTATTGTAGATTCTGACACCCAGCTTCATTGTAATGGTCTGTGAAATCACCCGCATGTTCACTTTACCGGCCAAAACTGAAAAGTTCCTGAGCAGTAAGGCTGAAGGCGGGATTACCTCCGGCAGTGCCAGTAAGCACCAATGAATAGACTTATATCCTTTTTGCCTTGGTCATAGCTTTGATTAGTCAAGATGCAGTGCATAGGTAAGTCCGAAGACAATGTACATGGACAATGTAAAGTAGGCTCTCAACTGAGATGCGAACAAATAAAACACATTTTAGTGCAGCAGCTACAGATACAAATTCTGCTACACCTATATAAATAGCAGTGTGTGAAAGGGGGAAATCCAGTACCTTCTAGTATGCCAGCTAGCTATTTCCTATAGCAGAGGCGCTGTCACCCAGCACCCAATGGGCATTAAATTCAGCTATGCTAATTGACCTTTCACCAGCCCCGCCCCCAACACGGCCATTGTCCAATAACGGATCATAGCAGCTTTTACTGTGTGAGGAGGCCCGACAACTTCAAGCAAGACGGATAGCGTTGCACCCACTGTGTCTTTAAGTCGGACAGTCGATACCCAGAGATATTCTCTGGAGGAGGTGTTTTCCATTTATTCCCAATGACAAGGCAAAGATCAGAGGTGGAAAGTAATGAATTACATTTACTCACATTACTGTAATTGAGTAGCTTTTTTGTATATTTATACTTTTTAAGTCGTTTTTAAAAGCTGTACTTTTACTTTTACTTGAGTAAGTTTTTTAAAAAGAATTGTAATTCGCTACAATTTAAATCGTATCCGTTACTGAGTAAAAATAAATTATAGGCTTAATAAATTAAAAATATTACGTGAAGCAGCGTCGGAACGGAAAGAGACACCTGCATGAGCGCCACGTCTAAACCGTTGGGGGTGTGTGTCTTTTGCTCAAAGACATCAGTTCAGTTGATCCACTCGCTGTTTACCTCCTCTCTCCCTCCTCTCCTGTGGGTTTGAACCCGCACCTTCGCGCACCGGTGTGACATCATCAGAAATCTGCTCGGTTCGGTAGCTGGACTCGGTTCCGTGTTTGAATTGTGTTTCTCTACCGCTCCGCACGGAAGCGGCAAAATAACGTTTAGCGCTCATAACAAGCGGATTCTCAGCGCTCTGCTCATAAAACAGAAGAGCTGCAGGCCTCTGTGAGTTAAAACATCATGATACTGTTCAGGTGTAAACATTGTGATCCATCCCTGTGTTTGAACTCAGAAGATGCTTCTTGATGCCACAGGTATGTGATGATTTATCTTGTTTCTTTATTTTACTCCAGAATAAGAGATTAAATTATTACTAAAGCAGTTCAATGTAGTTAAATTAGTCATTCAAAAGATTCTAACATGCTGCAGTGTGTGTGTGTGTGTGTGTGTGTGTGTGTGTGTGTGTGTGTGTGTGTGTGTGTGTGTGTGTGTGTGTTACATATATAGGACTGCATGAGACGGCGTGGTTTCATCAACTCCATGCATGAGGCTCACGCTGGTGAGGAGACACCATTAGTTCTAGTAACACCTGGGCTCCCAAGGCCTGTTCTGACAGGATGGACGTTACGGGACCTTTAAGGCTTCCAGATGGATGATTGGAGGATTATTTAGGAGGATTGGAATGAACAAACTGATTTCAGTGGTGAAGGGTTAAATGAGTGAGTGAACCCACCACCAAGGATGAACTCTGCTAACTTTAAAAATCAGCTGCTCTAAATAAGCATGAAGGTCAGAGAGGAGGTCCAGGATGGACATGGATAAAGGAACTGTAATGTAGAGATAAAGCAGGGCAGGGCCAACGTTAGCAGCTGTCATACGGTCCATCTGAAATGTTTGACTTTCATTTAGCTTGTTATGTGACAGGTTACAGCACAGTCTCATGTTAGAGTTTTGTCATGAGAACATTGAGAAACCTCACACACTGATGGCATCTAAAAAATTATTTTTTCTCAAAATAAAGAATAATTTTAATCACAATTGAAACTTAGCATCCAAGAAAAACCTCATCCAATCAATGTGCACGTCCTGTTCTCACTGATTGGACACACGAGCGAATTGTGAACTGGCATTGTGATTTAGCACTACTTAGATGTAGCCATCCTCACGCTGACAAAAATGTAGCTAAGTAACTTTTACTTTGAGTACATTTTGTTTACGATACTTTTTACTTTTACTTGAGTAAAAATTGAGGCAAGTACTTTTACCTGTAATTGAGTAAAAAATTATCAAAGTATTGGTACTCGTAGTTAAGTAGGACATTTTAGTACTCTTTCCACCTCTGGCAAAGATGTATAGCATCAAAAGAAGTCCCAGGAGAGGGGAGGAGTCAAAGGCTCCCTCTTTCTCTCCTTCATGCTCACACAAACACATACAACCTGTTACGTCCCCGACAGGTGTTGTTAAAATGTGAAGGATGGGTTTTATACAGGTGTTGACTCATCAGATAGATTCAGTTCAGCTGTGCTCCTCAGCAGCCCGGGTGAGAGTAGAAGGAGGGGCGGTGCCAGGCTGATTCACTAGAGCTGGGTGATCCTGACTCCCGCTCTTCACTGGTCGGACTGGCAACCGTAACACAACCAAAGACTTACAAAAATGCACGCCAGACACCCACTCATGCTCCCCATACACACCCTATTCACTCTGGTCCCGGTACTGCTGCACAAAGGGTACAGCCATTACCGGTTCGCAGAGTTCGACCCTTTCTGCTGGGGTGCTAATGAGCAGGCTCCCCCGCCCAACGCTCAGCAAAGCAACCCACCACCCCAGACCCCAACCAGATGGCCAGATCCCCCTCCCCTGTTTATAATAATACTCATGATGGACCAAATCTATAAAGTTATGAGTTTGCTGCACGCCCCAGAGAGCAGAGACAAACCAGAGAGTGAAACCATCGGCCAGAGCAGAGAGATTGAGGAAAAGCAGCGGGGGGGGGGGGGGGGGGGGGCTCAGCAGGTGAGTTAGCGATGCTAGCTTAAACTCATGTGTCAACATCACAATATTGTACAGATTACTATCATGTACCAGACAACTAAAATAGTATCGGGCAGTAGTAATATTAATACTAATGAGCATCTCTCATGGTTCTGACAATGATCCGAGCTCCAGAAATCAGCATTCAATTTTTTAAAACCCTCTACTGATCTCCGGAGCCCAGCGGGGACCTCCCTGACCTGGTACCGACCGATGTCGGCTACAGGAGTCCGTCTTTTCAGCTGCACAAAATGCCCTCAGGCACGGAGATACAGGCATTGTTTCTCTTATCTGGAAACCTGTGGACTTGATGTCCAGACAGGCTGGAGTTGGTACAGCCTTCACAAACTATAGTTTATCAACATGAACACAATCCAGAACTAGTAAACACAGTGTGCGTGTGCTAGTTATAGCATAGGTCTATGGTAAAGATTTCTGCACCCAGAAAGAAACAGGAATTACGTCACAAGATGATTCAGCCGTGGTAAAAATGTGAGAACATTTTTGGCAGGTTTTGTATTTTTTTAAATGAGTTTTGAATGTTAAATGTTCTTTAAATGGCATTTTATACGTTTTAGAAGTATTTGTTCATTTAAAACAAAATTGCTTAACACTATGAAAAACTGAGTGCACACACCAGACAAAATCTCCTGACCCTAGAAGAGAATTCTTTTCTTCCAGGTGGACCATCTGCTTGATCTCTCTCTCTCTCTCTCTCTCTCTCTCTCTCTCTCTCTTTCTCTCCCTCACATACATACGCATGCACGCACATGCGCGCGCGCACACACACACACACACACACACACACACACACACACACACACACACACACACACACACACACACGCTCATAATGTCTCCTGTCCTCTGCAGCTGAAGATAAGACACTGAGGTGTGATCTGCAAAGCTGCTGGACACCACCAAGTTAAAATCTTATCACACCTCCAGATCCTCACGGGTCATATCTTGTAGCTTCCCCCCCTCATCTCCTTCCTCTTCTCATTCTCTGTCTTCTGAGTTGTCTTATCTCTTGGACTCTTCTGTCTTGTGTTTTGATGTTGTTTTGAGGTCTGTCTGTGGTTATCAGCTGACCACAGTGCCTCAACAAATTAATTCTTCCTGTGGCTGTTACAATGGTTGTGGTGGGACACAACATTTTTACAATTAACTGAACTGCTGTCCTAAGATAAATACTGCCTGTCAAAACAAAAATTCGCCACTTGGATAATGATACACCTGGACAAAGCAAACACGTACAAGCCTCCTATTGGATAAGTACTTCTTGGGTGATTATCTTTCTGCTGGCAACAACTTATTTAACCCCAACGGGTGCAATGAGTTGCTTCTCATTAGTGTAAAAGCATGCTTAATAGATTTTAACAGGAATAAAGACGAAAGCTATGTTTCCATTACTGGAACTTCAGGGTAAACTCACCAGAACCTCCACTTGACCTGGCTGGCTGAAAAGTTATTTTCAGGAACCTTCTTAGTACCTGATCAGAGATAGGTACTGTTCCAGAGTGAGGGTAAGAAGAGAGGCAGATGAAGTGATGCACCCATCATGTCTAGTGCCTACTGTACAAGCCTGTGGGGGCAGTGCTATGATCGGGGGTTGTTGCAGTTGGTCAGGTCTAGGTTCAACAATAGGATGTGCTCCAAGAATGAGGTCAGCTGACTACCTGAATATTCTGAATGACCAGGTTATTCCATCTTCCCTGATGGCACGGGTATATTCCAAGATGACAATGGCAGGATTCATTGGGCTCCATATGGTGAAAGAGTAGTTCAGGGAGCATGAGACATCATTTTCACACATGGATTGGCCACCACAGAGTCCAGACCTTAACCCCATTGAGAACCTTTGGGATGTGCTGCTGAAGGCTCTGTGCAGCAGTCAGACTCTACCATCATCAATGCAAGATCTTGGTGAAACATTATTGCAACACTGAATGGAAATGAATCTGGTGACATCGTAGAATCTCATCAAAACAACGCCACAGCAATTGTGTGTCGTAATCACAGCTACAGGTGGTCCAATTTAATATTAGAGTGTGTGACCTTTTTTTGTGGCAACTTTTATTTTGGCCAGTTAGTGTATAACACTGGGGGATTATGATGATGGATGGACGCAGTTTGGAGGACCTGCAGTCTTCCATTTTCTCAAAAATCCCTTTAAAAGTCTTTAAAATAATCCTGGAGTTTTAAACATCTCAGAATTTACTTAGTACATAAATTGTTCAAAACATGTTTGGTATGTGTTTTTACTTTACAGTTACATTTGGGAGTACAAAAATACAGATTTTAGACAATTTTAATGCTTTTATCAAGCTGAAGTAAAAACAAATTAGTACCGAAGTACTTATTTGAAGGTTTAAATTGACCTGTGTAATTAAACTTTGTCTTTGTCATCGAGTTTCGGACCTGCGACCTTTGTGCTGCGAGGCAACAGTGCTAACCACTGCGTCACCATGCAGCATTAAATACAATTTATAATAATAATAATACAATTCAACCATCAAATATTATATAAAACTTCCATTCCCTTTATAGAATGAATGTGAACTCATTTGTAATACCTTTCTTGTGACCTAATGAGGCCCTGATTACATTGTAAACAACATAAATAGTAGAGTCAGAACATAAAGCAGCACTCAGCCTTGGTAAAACACACCCTCTTTGCTTCAGGCCCATGAACATGGCTTATTATTGTGACTAGCTTCTAATTAGACTCTGTTAATACTCTCATTCATCACTATCAGAACTGTGGACCCATTACAGTGAGCCGGTGTGTGTTTGTGTTGCTTCACATGTGAGGAAACACCAGCTGAGGTTAATGATCCCTGCTGTTACACTCGTTGGTATTAGTATGCCTTCATACCACATTCTGAATGTTCACAAACAATTTTTCTTCCAGTTCTCAAGGCTGAATAAAACATGAGGTTGAGCTGTTTCTGTAAGTGTGATGCAGCAGACCAAAGTGAGCTCGTGTACGCATATCAAGGTCGTAATGAAATACGCCCACCGGCCACCTTTTGATGTAACAATAAGGATAAGAGTGCTGAGTGAGATGGTGGTGAGAAAATATCGTGGGGAAGCGAGGTGGAAAATAGCGAGGCTGATGAGACGCCCAAACGGTAAGCACAAAAATTGGATTTGACTGAATTCAAAAGAGCTGGATGCTTTGAGGCGAGTATTAAGTCCCTTTTCCGAATATTTCATCATGAAGGCCAGTTAGCGTGTCCACTCTGCTGAAGTGGTAGGCTAGGTAGGACTTGCGAAATGTGTGACATAAGAATTGATTTAGTGGCCAATGTGCTGAGAGCAGCTTTGGTTTTCATTTAAGGGTCTGGTGGGCTTGTAAGTAGAAAGGTCACCCCTTGTTATCCCAGCCACAGCAGGAAAACAAACTGAAGTGAGTAAGAATCTCTGCTCCCTACAGGAACTGGTGTTCTACTTCCTGAGCTACTGCTGTCCACCGTGAGCAGGTTGTCCAGTAATCAAATTGTTGCAGGTTCGATCCCAGCTCTGGTGGCTCTCCCACCAGAGAATCCTGCTGTTGTGTCCTTGGGCAAGATACTTAACCCACCTTGCCTGCTGGTGGTGGCCGGAGGGACTGGTGGGGCCTGTGTATAGCAGGCCTTGCCTCTGTCAGTGCACCCCAGGGCATCTGTGGCTACAAAGCTCAGCATCACCAGTGTGTGAATGAGTGAATGACTGATTGTGTTGTAAAGCGCCTTGGGGGGGGGGGGGGGGGGGGGGGGGGGTTGTAGAATCCTAAGAAGGTCTCCAAGTTTAGGTCCTCCACCACCACCCTTACCCGTGGTGTCCCACAAGGTTCTGTGCTGGGGCCTCTGCTCTTCCTCCTCTACCCTCTTCCTCTTCAGTAGAGCCCTGCACTGAAGCCCTAGGCCCTCGGGTCGGCCCGGCCCGACGGCCCGAGGGCCGGGCTCCGGGCCAACGACTGTGCAATCACCTCGGACACGGGCCGGGCCGGGCACCTTTATTTTTAATCAAAATCATAAAAAAAAATTAAAACACTTAAACGCAGCAGTAGAGCCCTGCGCGCGACTGTTTTCTTCATCCCGCTCCTTCCCGCTCTCGCTGAATTTCTGACCATTACCGCCTGCAACCGCAACGTGTGTGTTACACTCCAACCCGCACCTGCAGCGTGCATGTCTACTCCCGCCCGCACCTGCAGCGTGCATGTCTACTCCCGCGCACAACCGCAAAACTCGGAGAAATTATTACCTCACAATAAAAGAGATGTATTGAGTTTGCGTCCTCAACATGTCATTTTATAGGTTATCCGCTTTCACCGCAGCGCTGCGCTCCATTTCAATCAGGCTGTACAGCAGGCTTTCCCCTCGTAGCGATATTTTCCCTAACTCTGATTGCTTCATGCTATAGATCGTTGGAAAGCTGCTTTTATGTACTCTTATGAACCTTTGGAATTATTTGAATCTGATCAGCCATTCAAAGGTTATAAAACGGAGCATTTTGGATGACAAACTCAGCACGTCTCTGAATCTGTGTTGTGGTTCGTTGCGCTCAAGTCAGGGAATCCCGGTGGCTACCGTAATGTATTGTATATGCATGGAAAGCCCAATTTTTAATCTTTTCAGCACTTTTGGAATTTTAACGATATCTTGAACTAGAGCAGGGATCGGCAACCCGCGGCTCTTCCATCCATCTGATGCGGCTCTCTGTGCTTGTAAAATAATGAATGGATATTTTAATAAAATGCTTTATATTTGACTGAATTAATTTTACATCTGTAAGTCAATTCTATGTGAAGATTGTCTGCGTAAACCTGAACAGTTCCAGCCCAGTCTTACTGTGAGACCGTGTTGGGTCACGCTTGTGCGTAATCATATGCGCTTATGAGCTGAAGAGGATGTGAGATTCTGGGCTTCTCCTCAGACGGCTCCCGGATGTGTCGCCACATTGGAGACAGGAACAAGCGCTATTGAGCCAAAGTTTCATAATCAGGGAACATTTTCTAAGTGACAAGTCTCTCTGAGCGACAGGGTTTGGAAAACACTCGCTTCAGTGGGAGGAAGCTTCCCACATGCGCTTCTGCGACGCTTGGATCCTGCACGTCTTTTAACACATCGGTCAGGATTGACGCATTTTGTTTTCATTTAGTTGGTTAAAAAAAAGTCGGGCTTGGGCTCGGGCCGGGCCAGAAAATCCTGAAAACCTTTTCGGGCCGGGTCAGGCTGGGGCTCCACCCCCTCGGGCCGGGCCGGACACGGGCTCAGATTTTAGGCCCGTGCAGGGCTCTACTCTTCAGCACATCCTGAGCTCCTTCAAAGGAATCTCCTACCATCTTTATGCAGACCACATCCAACTGTACATCTCCTTTAAGCCCCATGAGATGTCTAAGCTGCAGCTGTTACACACCTGCTTAGACTCTATCAAAACCTGGATGGCTGGGAGCTTTCTACAGCTGAATGAAGATAAGACTGAGATCCTCATCTGTGCCCCAGACAAGCTGGTTCCCAAAGCCAGAGACTCTCTTGGTCAGCTTGCTTCTCACACCAAACCTTCCGTCAGGAATCTTGGTGTGACCTTTGACCCAGCTCTCACCCTGGATTCTCATGTCAGTTCTCTCTTCCTTCTTCCATCTCAGGAACGTTGCTAAGCTGAGTCCCATTCTGTCCCACTCTGAACTTGAGACAGTTCTCCACACCTTCATCTCCTCACGCTTAGACTACTGTAACTCTCTTTTCACGTGTCTGAGCAGAACCTCCCTGAACCATCTACAGGTGGTTCAGAATGCCTGTGCTCGGCTTCTGACCAAGTCCTCCAAACACACCCACATCACCCCGCTTCTCCTCCAGCTTCACTGGCTGCCAGTCAACTTCAGGGTTCATTTCAAGATCCTGGTTCTGGTCTATAGGGCCTTACATGGACGAGCACCATGGTGATCTTCTTAGTCCCTACACCCCCAGCAGGTCCCTGAGGCCCAGTGATCAAAGCCTACTGGTTGTGCAGCACCAGGCTAAAGACCAAAGGTGACAGATCATTTGCTGCTGTGGCCCCCAGACTCTGGAACTCTCTCCCCCTGAGCCTGAGATCAGTGGACTCAGTGGTCTCCTTCAAAAAGCAGCTGAAGACTCACTTGTTCAAGCTGGCCTTTGTATGACCTTCTTCACCACTCTCTCTTTATTCGGCTCTCCCCACCTATTCCACCTTCCTCAGGATCCACTGATTTCCCTCTTTCCTGTTCACTCTCTCTCTTTCTTAACATTTTTTTAATCACAATTGTCTATTTTTTGCTCATTTTAAATATATTTTGAGCCATTTCTAAATTATTTTTGATAGTTTTACATTTTTTTGTTTTTTGTGAAGCGCCTTGTTATTTTTATCTTGAGAGGCGCTATAGAAATTATATTTTCTTCTTATTCTTCAAGAACTACCCAGAGAGCAAAAGGGCGTCACAGTTGAATACTGTTCACAAGGCCAACACATTCTCACACCCTAAGCGTCGAAAGATGACGCGTGTGACCAAGCGTCAAAATATGACAATCAGGATGCCTCAGCGCATCGGGATAGGACGCGCTGTGCCAGAGCGTCGGTATACAACTCCTGCCTTGCGACGGACATTTGACCGATTTGTGACCTACTTAACCTTCCCCTCACCCCCATTCTAACCTTTACCAGCTTGCACATGCAAAGCTTAATTGAAAATGACTCAGTTAAGGTTAGGATCGGGGTGAGGGGAAGGTTAAATTGCTAGAGGTTCGAGATGAAATGTCCGTGTCACCGCGGGCATCGGATACGGACGCCCGCGGTGACACGTGTCCCTGCGCGTCCTCTCCCAACGCGCTGGAGCACCCTGATTGTCATATTTTGACGCTTGGTCACACACGTCATTTTTCTACGCTTAGGGTGTGAGAATGTGTTGCCGAGGCAAAGGGATGGTGGATATTTAATATTCTGTCAATTTGTTTTGAGCTGGTAAATTAAATGCTTCTCTTTATTGAATGAATCGGCTTCATTGGACAGCTTGGTCCGGGCTAATCCATCCTGCTCAGCTGAATCTGCACCAGAGGTAACAGGCAGCAGCTTAGATGGAGTTGAAAAAAAATGTGGTAAAAACAAAACAAAAACAACTTTAAATCATTTGTTCTTTTACAGCTAGTACTGCTCTGTCACAAATTTACCCTTTTTCCAAGGACAGGAAAATAAAGGCTATCGGATTATTCAATTTATCGACCGTGTTCCACCTAAACATCCTTTGTAAATATTTTTGTGCAGCTACTAATGATTCTTAAAACATTTACAAGTAATGACGTGTTCACACTTTACATTAGGGGAAGCAGAAAGTGTAATAGATTACTTGTAGATGTACAGATGTCATATATTCATGTTTTTAAGGCTACAAATGATTCCTAAAACATTTACATGAGGTAATGAGGTGCAAAAGGTTTAACAGTGATATGTGATCTGGGACAGGTGAGAATCAGGAGGTTTACAGTGAAGAGCTTGTAGATGCTGACCAGTTCTGGTGTCTGAATCAGATCAGAGAAATCTAACACATGATGGGATGGGCCTGTTCATCTGTCAGATGTTTCCTGGTAGATCTTCTATGGCTGAAGAGTTCAGATCAGAGATGTCCCACAAAAGTTCTAAACCTTCATGCATTCACTTTCTTTGATATAGGTCTATTGATGTTTATAAAAGTGTTGTAGAGTTCTTCTTTTATTCAAAAGAAAGTAAAAAAAAAAACATGAAAAGAGTTGATAACTGTCTGGATTTTTATTTATTTATTTTTACATTTTTTTTTACATTTCGCCAGTATTTAAAACATTTTAAATGTTTACTCATTTCTACATCACTGGTGCATCATAATCTTATATATAACAGATGACAATTGTGATTTTAGAAAGTTACAATGTTTTATAAACATTACCAAATGTGTTAGTGTTTGTAAATGTTTAATCATTATTTAAGCATTTGTAAATGTCAACTCAAGCCTCTATAAATTAAGGATAATATATATTACCTAATACCTTGTAAATGACCTGTTAATAACTTACTAAACATTTATACATGTATTTGTAAATGTCATCACAAACCTTTGTAAATTAGTCATTCATCATTAAAGATCTTGCAAATGATCAGTTAATGACTTACTAATGACTTAGTGAACACTTAATAATGATGTTTTGTTGTTAAACATTTTTAAGTGTTACTGAAATAAAGTAAAATTTCATCTTTACCTCCTGTACATTCAATTACATTTATAGCAAATGCTGCAAGTCTCCATGTTTTCTGTCTTGTTTTTTTTAAATTCAAATAAGCTAGCCATATATGAAACCTCCCGTTAAGTGTGTACATTTTATTTCAATGTGATTCCAGCCAAAACAAATTCCTTGTATTTTTCTGTCAGCAATGGCTAATTTACAGCTCTGTGAGATACTGACTGTAGTAGAAGGAACCTTCTGGAGAAACGTTTACATAAAAAAGAACATTATTTTGGGGTGATCAAAGATTATGTGAACCTTAAAAGCAAAATGAAACAGATAGGATGCTTTTCAGTTCTTCCAGCTGAATTTATCAACACCAGTCCAAACAGTGACAGCTGTTGACAGAAACCTTTGCTAATAGGTGTGTGAATGTGTTTCTTGCTGGTGCAAGGGTGTCAATGCTGAAGCCTGAGCAGTGAATAACACACACACTGTTACAAACAAGTAGTGCATTAGTAAGGGCCATTACCTCCATCTCTGCCCCTTTGAGAGCGAGCGCACATCCACAGGATGTAATGGACTGTGTTCTGCTGAGCTATGATGGTAATAAATGAGAGAACGAAGAAAAGAACGAGGCAGGAAATGTCAGCAGAGTGTGAGGAATAAGTTCACTGGTTTATTCTGCCACTTGGTTTGTCCTGGTGGAAGCAAAGAAACTGCGTTTAATTATTTAGTTGTAGGTTCAAATCTGAAATACTGTGCAGAACTGACACCGTTTTTTTTTATAGGTTCCAGAATTCATGGTGATATTTTATATTGTTTTAACAGCCTTTCCTTTTAGTTAAAGGGCTGGTCAAGCCTGCCTCAGAGTCCTTTTCCACCCACATATCAATTTAGAAAATTGCAACATTAGTAGGCGTTGCCTGGTGGGCCGAGAGGGCGGAGCCACGGCAGTGACGGTAATGAGACGAAGTTAGCTTTTTTTCACTCTGAGCAGTCATTAGAAGTGGAGGACGTTTCTACCCCTCTTTACCCAGACAGTCGAGAAGAAAGGGACCAAGTCTATTTGGAGGAGACAAGTGGACCTGAGCCTTATTGTTTTGAGCTTGTGAGTTGCCTGAAACCACTGGAGCCGACCAAACAAAACCAACTCTGAATGGTAAGTAGCCGTTAGCCATAGCATTAGATTAGCTGCAGGGTTCGTCCCCACAGCCTTAGAGAGCTATTATAAGTCCTGTTTTAGATGTTTATCTGCTTCAACACACCGCAGCAAATAGCTGAGCTGCTTAAGAGCTAATCTAACCCGTTAAAGTAGGAAAACCACTGAAACATGTCATAGCAGCTGTGGCGTCACGAAAGGTCCTCTAATTTGTGGCAAAGGGCACATCTACCCAGCTGGGTCAAGCTGGGTCATACAGTACTTTTAAATCCATAGATTAACCCAAGGAGCTGTGATGTCTGCTCAAGATCATATCCATATCTGCTGATGTTCCATCCCAGGAGGAGGACACTTCAAGTCACGATGATAATAATTAGATAATAATAATTAATAAAACTCATTGATTTTATTACTGTTTAATATAATCATCATAAATGATCACTTGGTTCAATATAATGGTATTTTAATTACATGAAATGAATTATTATGCTTTGGGATAATAATGATTAATTATGATTATGGTTGATGACAGTAAAATATGTGTTCAGCAAAGAAGGTCAGTTCACCTTATCCAGCTAACACAGAGTCCAGATAAACGAAAACTGCAGCCTTTTCTGAATAGCTGAAGGACCTGTTTTGCTGTGTCAGCTGTAGGCAGCTTTTAGCTTGTCAAAAGCTTGTCACGAGATGCGTTGTGAGCAGAGTTTCCCTCCGATGGCCAGTCAGAGTTAGCTCAACTAACAGAATGCTGAATCTCACAGAATGCTGGAATGCTGAATCACTCCGCAAACGACTCTGTTTTAATATTCTTATGTTGTGATTTTCTTTGGCCAATCGGGACGTGCCATGTTAAGAGGAGTGTAATGAAGTGGGAGGTTATTACACTTTAATTAATGAGCCATAAGGCGTGGGATTCCATAGAAAATATAGAATCCACCTTACGGATCGAGGGTTATTTAAACCAGAAGATTGGATCTTTTTATTGCAGAGATTAGGTAACCGTTATGTATTCACTCAGAGACAACAGGATACAGAGAGTCAAGTTTAAAAGTTAAGAATTTTATTACTAACAAATTAAACTAGACTGACTTTAAAACTAAATGTATAGTGTTACTAAAAATGGATGAGACGGTGAATGGATGACATGTGCTGTAAATCAGAACCAGCAAATCCGAAGAAGTGATTAGTTCTGACGGGAACTGAGGATGCTGTTTTGCATTAAGCTTTGGTTAGCTTCAGAAAAAGCATGAGACACCATCAAGTCGGTCTACCTGCCTTGTGGAAGTCCTCTGTAGATCAGGAATATCGAGGTCCAGTGAACTCTCTCTGGAAACCGGGCCGGTAGGAGAAGCCGCGGTTCCGATCAGACCCGTCTTGAGTTACCTCCGGCACACGACACATTATTGGCGTCTGGTCAGACTCAAGCCTGGGTCGGTGGATGGAGCTTTTATTCTGAAAGGAGCTGTTGTTATTCCATGCTTTCGTTCTTTTTAAACACAGAAACAGTTTTGTTTACCTGTTTTGTAGCTACAGATGTTCAAAGGAGCTGTTGTTGCCGCTGGTTGTTATAGCGACTGGATTTTTCAGCTTGTCGTTGGTTCTTTCGGTTAAAGAGTAAAAGGTCAGGATTGGCCACTCCGTCGCTTGCTCTGGAACGCTTTGAACTGGCGTTAGAGCTGACGTGGCATAGTTTTATACCTCGGATGTTATGGTTTATTGTCGAATGAAAATTATCAAACACCGTCAGAAGCACGCCTCCGTCAGATCTGTAAGATTCTGATTGGATCAGTGAAAGGAATGTGGTGTGTCCTTTTAACACTACGTGAAATGAGTCCTGTTGGAACACTTAAAGTCACAGTACTTATTATTACTATAGGATCATAATACAGTAATTAATATTTTGATTTCACAGGTCGGTCACATGGTATTATTGACTAACAGTTGTTTTGATTAGCTTTATTGAAAATAGAGTTCTTTGGCTTTTAACAAAAGAAAAGAAAGGAGTCTTCATCTTCTGTCTTCATTGCTGGAACGTAGACAGTTTAGAAGCGAATGCATGACCTTGAGGCTGTTTCATGCACTCTGGCATTGTGTCAGAAGGGAACAGTGGTTAGAGGATAATAACCCTGAGAAATGGCTCCTTCATCACGTTACATGTGTTAACAAGCCAACCTCAGAACATCACACCTTCTTGAAGATACAGAAAATATCTATGTGAAAAAAATACTTTAACTTTATCTTATGAACATTGTGTATGAGTGTAGATGATGATTCACGTGTTAAACCAAACATTACTGATGATAACATCAAAATGTTTCACTGGAGGACTGAGCATGCGCTGACGGCCGATCACCGGACACATGGCAGCGTTTGAAGCAGATGGCAGCTCATTAACCAACTTCCACAAACAATTAAGATGCATTTTCGCCTCATTTGTTCACTGACAATGCAAAATAAATAAATAAAATCTGGTAAATATAACTCACTCAACCTGGAGGTAAGTGGAGAAACTTTAGAAAGTTTGCAAACATATATTGACGAAGTTTTTGAATTTTTTGTCATGGGACCGAAAAAATCAGCAGCTGAGACGGAAACACCTGGGACCAAGAGGAGCCATCCCCAAGACTCGCCCGAAGCCTCATCTCCCCGTAAGGATGTCCTACATTTACTAGAATCCATAGATAAACGGCTGCTGCGATTTGAGGGGCGACTCTACCTGCTTGAGGATATTCACAAGGAGTTCCAGGACCTGCGAACATCTCTCAAGTTTAGCCAGGAGCAGGTGGAGCGCCTTGCGGCGGAGAACGCATCTCTGCCGGAATCGGTTTCCTCCTTGACTGAAGGATTTGATCGGATCTCCCAGGAAAACAAAGCTCTTATGGAGACAGTTCTGGATCTCCAGGCACGCAGCATGAGAGATAACCTGGTGTTTGCAGGCCTTCCAGAGATGACCGGAGGAGAAGCAGAGGATTGCGAACAAACCATCAAGAACTTTCTCCACACACACATGATGATACCTGAGGAAACTGTTGGAAACATCATCTTTCATTGGGTACATCTCCTTGGAGCCAGGAGAACAGACAGCAGAAGACCTCGCCCCATCTTGGCTAAATTTGAGCACTTCAAGCAGAAAGATCTTGTTAAAAGGAGCTTAAAGGTAAAGACTACAGTGTGAACGATCAGTTTCCTAAAGAAATTCTGGATCGCCGCCTAGTTCTCTTCCCACTGCGCATGAAGATCATCCAGGATGAGAAGCGGGCTGTGATTTCCGTAGATAAACTGTTTGTGGACAGTAAGATCTACAAAGAACGAGGAGTAACAGACTGGCTTTATTAGACAAACATCAGATACAACTTTATTATTATTAACAGCATTCACTGGGTTTGAACATGTCAGGATTTATAGCTGCTAGATCCGTGTTTAGATATGTTCTCTAGGGCTGTAGCGAAGCCTCGATGACGTTGATGACTCGATTCTAAAAATTTGTTGATGTCAGATCCGGTAGTCGATGCACCACGCCCACTTGTTGCATCCCCAGGAGTTTGTAAATAGAGGAGGAATCTGCCTGTTTTTCCTCTCCACCAAATACCGAAGACCCGAAACAATGTCCGTCCGCTACTAGATTCCTTTCCTGTTTTGCCCGCCTTCGTCTCCCAGCAACGGACAACAACTTCCGGGGTCAGATGCGCTGCTTGGTCTCTATCGTAGATGTAGAAAATCACCAGGAGCGTTTCTCCCTTCATAAAGGAGCTTCTTTCAGACATTAGGAGAGCTGTTTTGGTGGTAGCAGTCTCTCCTCCGTGATGGTCTGTTTGCTAGGTAATTTTGGTTTATTTAAACTTGGTAACTTGAACTTAACGCTGGTAAAGCTACTGTTAGCATTTTCGCTAACAGCTTCTTGCGTTTGGATAAGCTGTTACGTTTTGGTTTAGAGTTCATCTTTTTTGTGGTGCAGATCTCCCTTTTATTACATTTAGAGTGTTGTGGGTTTTCGGTTTAGTTTAAAATATCACCTTGAGTTTGGTTTAACCACCCAGTTTAGAGTTTGGACCTTTGGAGATGCTTTTTTTGGTCCAGAACCCTGTAATCTTTGCTCAGTGGGACATCCCTAGTTATTTGTGCTTTTGTTTTAATTCCCCATGGACAGAATTAGTTTTATTATTCCCAACCTGTGGATGGAAATATTTATAATACTTTGTTGTAAATAAACCTGATCATCATTTAAACTTTTAAATCCCGTGTTATTGTCCCTTCCTTTTTGCACACGAGCCAAACTCCCCAGGAAGGGTCGTAACACCACTCGCCTCACACACATAAGTGACCAAAACAAAGCAGCAGACACCATCTCCAACCACCTCTCAGGCAGCAGCCTGCGCTCCCAAGTTCTACACGTCACCAGAACATAACCAACCACAACACAATAAAAGCAGTGTTATACAAAATGGAAGGCCTGTAGTGTTTATTCTCTTACAGTAACAATTTATCAATTTTTTGAGGAATTTAATAGAGATTTTTTTGGTTTTTATTAACTGTGCAATAGAAAAATAAACACTAGATTACGTAATTGTCTAAATAGTCATTAGAATAGTCGACTACTCGATAAAATAATCGTCAGAATAATCGTTTTAAAAATAATCGTTTACCCCCCAGCCCTAATGTTCACCTGTTTCCTCACCACCTCACACCCACAACACTTTTTCTTTTCTTTCTTCCGTTTTCCTTTTCTTAACCGCTATAATTCCTTTCTTTCCTTGTTTTTTCTGCTTCTGGATATTTACATCTGCATGGCACAATTAGCTATTTATTTTTCTACACTGCAGCAACACACACACACACACACACACACACACACACACACACACACACACACACACACACACACACACACACATATAGAATCCATACAGTCACACACGATAAGTAGCCTAAGGCGTTTCATTGTACAAAAACACTGTTGGGCATGTCTTATTATTATTATGTATACTTTATCATTATTAGCATTAATATCTTTATATTAATATTGTTAAAATATGATCATTATTTTAATATTGCTACTATGATTTATTATTAATATTGCAAATGATAATACTGATTATAACGATACCCTTATTATTTACTCTTTATTATTTACAATCAGATTAATGTATGCATTTAATTACTCATTTTATCTCATACACATGAAGGCGTCATATTCTAGCTACTCACACACACACATTTATGGGTGCACTAAGGCTTGTCTCATGGAACGTACATGGAGCTGGCTCCAGAGAGAAGAGATAAAAAATGTTTTTGATCAGTTAAAAAGAGTGCAAGCAGACATAATATTATTACAAGGCACATACCAGTAGAAAGAGATTTTGTGTTTGTCTGCATGGAGTAAAGCTATGGAACTATTTGAATGTGGAGCTGAAGCAATGTCCAAATATAAAGCAGTTCAAAAGGGCTTATAAAAGAAAGATTATCAGGAGTATAAAGATGAAGAGAATTTTTGATTTGTATTATATTTTGATTTATGGATTCATAAGTGTCATGTCAAGTTGTTAAGTGTTTGGCTATGAGATAAAGACACAATAATGTGACTGTGTTCTGGGTGAGATATGTAATAGTTGTAACAGTTAGTAACAAACTAAATGGAAATAAACTAAATAAGTTATAATCTGTGGGAAAGTGATGGGAGTTTAAAAGTATTCAATTCAGTTCAAAATTCAAAAATACTTTATTAATCCCAGAGGGAAATAAGAGTTTCAGCACAAACAATTCTGAGGTCAGACATACATACATAGACACATGACAAGAATTGGTGACTGTGGTCATTCGCAACCCGAGTTGTGCTACCGTAATCAAGAGGGTTTATATGAGGATAGAGTCGGGGAGGGGAAAAAAGCACTTTAGAGTTACCCTCCACAGAGAGGGCAGCTTTGCTATGCAAAAAACACCTCAGACAGATATGCACACAGACTTCAGACATTACACAACATAAGTGTCCACTAGGTGGGGAGGTAGGGTTGGGACTCTCCTCACTTCAGTGCATGCAGACGAATGGAGCAGCACTCATCACCTCCGTTTGGACAGGGGAGGGAGATAATGGGTTAGAGAGCACATTGACCCCTAGATAACGTTCCACGGCCTTCAACGGTCACAGTCCCGCCCAGGCTGGGATAGGGAGAAAGAGTTTCCATAGCGATCCACATTTCTTCTGAGGGGGGAGTTATCACTTCAATCTCACAGGCTCCAAGGCACCAGATTCAGATAAGAATTGTTTTGGGGACAGGCAGAGATAATTTCCTCTCTGCGTTAGTGTTCTGTTGGTCTTCAACCTCTCTAGATCCAATAATGGCGTAACTAATCTAGCCCAATCCGTGCTGATCCGTCAACTCGCTCCTTGATGGAATCCACTTTCTGTGCCAGAGCCTAAATCTCAGCCAAAGTTCCAAGCTTACGACTCATCAGGTAATAAACATTATACTGATCTCACATAGAGACAGTCAACATAAAACAGATTAGATGTAATGCCGTGAGATTAGGCGGGAGTCCTTTCCCAAAGCAGATGGCAACATTTTCCTTCCTTTGCAGGGGTTTTCAAACAACAGACAGGAGTTTTAAGTTGCTGTTCATGCTCAGAGGGAGCTGTTGTCAGCTGTGTGCCCTAAGGTCAAACACAGATCTTTTGTTTTGGATAATTAGTTTAAATCCAGGCAGTTACTAATTCATTACAACCTCAGAAGTGTTTTATTGCTGCTACATCTGGAAAAAAAACTTAAGAGAGAAAAGAAAGGATTTGCTTGGATATCAAGGTTTGAAAGAGTCGATAAGTAAAGATTAGTTCATTCGAGGGTGCAAATGTGTGTTTGTTCACACGGTTGAGTTCATGTGCACCAAATGAAAACAGACCCACAATCTGATAACATTTAACACACAGGTTGGATTTTCATTTGGTTTCTTTTAGCTCTCTGTGGTTCGGGCAGCGTGACGAAGAGCAGGGGTCAGCGTTTATGGATCAGAGATAATTGAAAACAATAAATGTGGCCTTCAAAGCAGAGAAAATAAACCCGGCCCATCTGCAGATTTAATGTTTAGACAAGTGTTAACTTTGGCACTGAGTCAGGGAGGGCAAGCTGCCAGGAACACACCTAGGTGTATGTGTGACTATTGTATACTGTATATCCACTCACATCATAAAGGATGTTGGTGGGCCTTTCAATGGACTCATAGAATTCCAGGATGTCGCCCAACCAATGCTCAGAGATCACGTTTATTATTTATATACTCAGCATAAATGAGTACAACTCCTTTAAAACATGAATTTCATCAGTAGCTCAATGAACAAAAGAACAATTTCCAGAATTTTCACAAAGCTGGGTTTTATTGAATACTTGTTTAACTCCATGAAATTAAAGTGACAATGTGTAGTTTTTACCATAAATCTCTGAAAATATCCATTGAAATGTTGTTGTAAATGAATTAAAAATATCCAGTTGTTGAAAAATATTGGTGGTTTCATAACATATAACCATAAATATCAGGTCTAAAATACCTGGGAGCGGGTCTATGTCTCTGGGTGACGCCATATTGGATGCCATGTTTCCCTCTACAGAAGCCCGTGAAGACAATGCATTTACTGATTTGTAACAAATGGTTACAAATTTTTAAGCATTAATAAACATTGTTCTTTTACACATTTACATCTTCACTCATTGCAAGTGATGAAAGGGAATCTGGAGTTATAGTTATTTTGCTGGAGCTTTCACTCCCAAGGATTTTTTACCCTAACCCCGGCTTTCCACAGCAGCCGTCAGCAGCACGTTACTGCAGCAGCACGTCATAGCTGCTGATAGGAACGGCTGTGGTCAACAGAACCTTTTCCACTGGAGCCGTCGGCAGCCGTCAGCAGCGCGAGTCGGCCGCGTCTCAGGAGCAGCATGTCGCGGCCTTTACGCGCCGGTTCTATTTCCTACGCGCGATGCCTCTGAAACGGGTCAAGTTCGACATTTTTGGGGAAGGAAAGACAGGAAATCGGACGCGGAAATGGAGAGAAGCTCCCGAGATTTTCAGAATAAAGAACGTATTGCCTTCCGGTCGCTTTACTTTAAAAAGGTTACTAACTGTGCGGCCCCGTGAGAAGTTATCACCTAGCTAGCGGTCTCCTTTGTTTTTCAGGTCCGTATTGGCGATTATAAAACGGACAGAACATAAAAACACAAACATTTTGGAGCCATGTTGTAGTTTTCTCCTGCTTGTTGTTGTGTTTACTGACGAAGTCACTCGTGTGACTTCGTGCTCTGTCGGTGACAGCTGCTCTCCTGCTGATTCTCGTCTCGTGGGAAGGGCCAAGCAGCAGCTTACGCGAGCAAGACGTGCTGCTGCAGTAACGTGCTGCTGACGGCTCCCGTGGAAACCCGGGGTAATGGCCATCTGTTGGTAAGGTCTTACTTGAACACAAAAATAATGCTTACTTGCAATGATTTTGGTACCTACTGGCCCTATCGCGAGGGAAAATACACACTGCCACTTTAACCCTTTAGGCCCTAGGCCTTTTTTCTTTGAGCCCTGGCACCTCCCAATTGGGGGCCTTTGGAGTTTCATGTCCCAAGTGTCTGTGATTGTTTGCATTTCCTGAGCACAGCTACAGCTACAATCAAAACAGATTAGATTGTAAACAAAGCAATTTTGGGTTTTTGATACATTAAGATAAAATTATACTTGAACTTTATTTTAGAAGAGCAGCCCTGTGTGAAAGTGCTGACAGGATGGAGGTTGTGAGTTCAAATTCTATTTAGGAAATTTAGTCAATTGTTTTATTTATCCCAGGGGTCCTCAACTAAATTTGTTCAAGGTTTTCTTTTTTCCAGCAGACACCAGTGACGGTCAGATGTCATTGTATCTTAATTTATTACAATTTAAAATGCCCTTGTCCGTGGTCTGACTTGCAATTTGAATAGGTGGGGTCTCTGACCAGGTCCAGCAGGGGTAATAAATACATCTTGACCGTGACCTGTGCATTCCCCAAGTGGGTTGAATCTCTACCAGCCCCTAATGACACGGCGAAAACAACAGCTATTCTCTTGATGAATCACGTCTTCGCCCGGTTCGGTCTGCCCACTCGGGTTGACTCGGACAGGGGTACTCACTTCACCTCGGAAGTGATGGAACACCTTCAGAAACTGTTGGGTGTGAAGGCCATTTTCCACATTAGCCATCGCCCCCAGTCTTCTGGCCAGGTCGAAAGGATGAACCGAACGGTTGTTGGTATTTTGAGGAAGTACGTGTCCTCTAACCACCCAGACTGGAATGTTGGTCCTCATGACCATACGGGCCACCCCTCATGAGTCTACTGGTGTCTCTCCGTTTGAAATGATGACGGGTAGATGAATGACCCTACCACTTCACCTGCTGTACCAACCTGTTCATTCCGAGACCGACCCGGCTTACACAAGCGAACAATATTTGCAGGACCTGAAGAACCATCTGCCTGCAGCGTTCTCGTTTGCACAGACAAATCTGGAGAAATCAGCTGAAGGCAGGAAGGCTTATTACGATCAGAAGACCTCACATTCTGAACTCAACATAGGTGATGAGGCCTGGTTCTACATTTTCGCTCCTAAAACTGGTAACACCAAGAACGCCTCTGGGAAGCTGGCTAAGAAACTTTTGCCGAAGTGGTCAGGCCCATCCCTGATAACTGATGAGCTCTCTCCAGTCGTGTATCAGATCAAGATCACCCAAACAAACAAGAAGCCCATCTACAAATGGGTCCACGGGGACCAAATCAAACTGCACAAAGGTTGCACTAATTTGGTCAATGTTACCGCCAACAACTTACCGACTTCGAAAGGGGGGTGATTTCATGCCTCGTCGGTTCCATAGCTCTCTATCTCAAGTTACACAAGTTTGTCTATGTTTGTGTGTGTGCATGGTTGTCTTTCCTGTTTATACATGACGTGCAGACTTGGGTGATTTGAGATGAACATGCTGTGGGTTCCTGAAGTCAGGTGATCAGGTAGTTAACAGTAGATGGGTTAGTCCACATATTACTGTTATCCAATTTTTTTTTATTATTATTTTCACTAATCGTAATTCCTTATGGGTACATTCACATGTAGGTTGATTACTAACTTCACTGATTTACATTGTTAGCTCTTTGACAATCATATCTATCTTTTTATAAAACTTTACGACAGTGATTAAGTTTGAAAACTTTATGATTAACTTTGTTAATTTACCTTAATGAGCTACAACCAATTTTCACCCTCCATTTTGATAAAGAATTTACTTAGTGCAGTGAATTCTCCCATACCAGTATAGGGTTTTATTAATTTTATTCCTTTGTCGCACCACCTTTTGCATTACACGTAGAGGTAGTGCACCCATTTCTTCACTTAAAGGTTAATTCACATAATTTCTACACATAGTACATGCAGGTACTCACAGTGTTAGGTTTCTTTTTGTTTGTTAATTTGCATTAGACGCCATTTTGTTGTGTCTACATTGAGGTGCCCTGTGCTGTGCTCTCTCCTGTCCTGAGTTTTGCTGATGATACTCATTTCCCTGGGGTAGGACTCATGACTCGTCATCAGATTCCGCTCCTCCTGATGGGTGTTCCGGCTCGTAGGACCTGGACGACCATTTGTTCTGGCATGGCTGCTGGGATACTTCGCTCACTGGGACCTGACCTGCCTGCTGCTCTTACCCGCACTAAATCATGATAAGTGCTATTACAAAGATCAATATACTGTTTGGAATTATTCCCTTTCCGTGGATACATAAAGTTTTGCTCCTGCTTCAAATTATTACCCCCACGTGGATACCTTACTAATTTGCTGACTTGTGTGCTTCCAAAGGGATTTTGCAAGACTGTTGAAACCATAGACTGTTCTTCGGAGTGGGTTTCGTACCTCACCACTGTTGGCCTCTTCCTGGGGAACTGCACCTTCCCCTGTCATCGGAGTCCCTTTAGGACTCTGGTTTGTTCAACGCCAGGTGCTCTCTGCGCAGACCACCGTACCATTGAAAAGGGGGGGTGTAGCGTGATGACGGTTCTCTGATTTGTGCCACAGGTCACATTTGCCCAGCTGGGTCAAACAGTACTTTGAATCCACAGATTAAAGCCCAAGGAGCCACAATGTCTGCCAAGATCATAACACCAGTATCTGCTGTTCTGTCAGAAGAAGGACACTTCAAGCCATGATGATAATAATTAAATAATAATTAATAAACTTATGATTTTATTACTGTTTAAATAATCATTAATACATGATCACTTGGTTCAGATATAAAGGTATTTTAATTACATGAAATGGATTATTATGCTTTGGGTATTATAATGATAATTATTATAATGATTAAAGATGTGTTCAGCAAAGAAGACCTTCACCCTTGGTCAGCTAACACAGAGTTCAGACAAACAATAACTGCAGCACATGTTTTGACGCATGACCAAGCTTTCTTCCGGAGAGAGAGGGGGAGTGTTCTGAGAGAGTTTGGTAAAAACTAACCATCACAGATTTCACATCCAGTTCTGGAACCAACACCACGAGGAAAGGAGAACGGCCGTCTCCTTGACCCTCTGCAAGCTGTTCTATCATGCCAACAAGAATGGCAAAACTAACCAGCTAACGCAAGACTCTCCCAGAGTGATTTGATTTCTGAAGTTAAGACGAAACGTGCATCTGCCAAACGCTTTGTACAGCCGTGTACCCAGGACATCTCTGGACCGGACGATCGGACACTTGCTTCTACTCTGCCAGCCGAAGTGCCACCTTGGATGAACCCATCCTCCTGACGTCCGGATCCACAAAGGGGGTCCTGTTTTGGGTGAGGTAGAACACGACAGATGACGTTTGATGCTGTTTTCTCTAAAAATAACTCAGTTATCCGCAAAACATCATTTCATCCAGAACAACTTCCATTCCCTCTGAAAGAAACCTTCTGAGAACTGCATTCACACATTCAAAACTCATCATTCTCAATTTTAGCTCCATCCAACACAGGTTTGCTTTTAAACATTTAATATCAAAGCTGTTAAGGATTGTCATCAAAATTGCCATTTATGAATTGTCATTTTATGATTGTCGTTTTAAATCTTTCAGTTTCAAATTGTTAGTAAATAAATTTCTTCATTTTTAAACTTGCCTCATTATTGAAACGAAAAACAGAAAAGGGTTTCATCCATGCTTTCGTTCTTTTTTAAACACAGAAACAGTTTTGTTTACCTGTTTTGTAGCTACAGTTTCGCCGACGGCTGCCGGCTTCTTCAGGCTGACGCTGATGGTGGCGCGTCACTTCCTTCTCCGTTTATCTGCAGGCAGCAGAGGACGTTGTCGCCCTCTACTGCCCGCTCTCCCCTCTCCGACGATGCAGTCCCATGCGTGGTCCAGCGTGTAAACTCCGTCGTCCCTGTTCATGGTCCCACATCCAC
Source organism: Nothobranchius furzeri (assembly GCF_043380555.1). Taxonomy (NCBI): domain Eukaryota; kingdom Metazoa; phylum Chordata; class Actinopteri; order Cyprinodontiformes; family Nothobranchiidae; genus Nothobranchius; species Nothobranchius furzeri. The sequence goes on from NC_091752.1 coordinate 42,498,764, forward strand.
GTCTCCTTATCTCGATTGCTTCCTTGATCCATCTTTTGTATTTTTGTTGTTCGGTGGTTATGATCCGTGGGCTGTCCCAGTCCATTATATGGTTTTCTCTTAAGCAATGATCTGTTACGGCTGACTTTTTTATTGTACTTTCTGCTTCTTCTTTTGCTGCTCTTGTGTGTTTACGATTTGCCTCTTTCTCGCACTCCTTTCTGTGTTCTATTGTCCGTGTATTGAGTTGGCGTCCGGTTTCTCCTATGTATGTTTTATTGCATATTTTGCATGGGATTTCGTAGATGACTCCACATTTTTGTCCAGCTGATATTTTGTCTTTTGGGTGTACTAATCTGTTTCTAACTGTTGTGTATGGCTTTGTTGGTGTGTTTATGTTGTGTTTTTTCATTGTTGCTCTTATTTTTTCCGTTATGCCTCTGATGTATGGTAGGGTTATCACTGGTTTTGGTTCTTGTCTTTCTGGGTTTCTGGTTCTTTTTTTGGGTTGTTCTTTGCTTTCTGTTTTTGTTTGTTGTTTTCCTTTGTTTATTGCCCATGTCGGGTATCTGCAGGTCTTTAAAGCGTGTTGTATGTGTTTGTCCTCTTGTTTACGGTCTCTCTCTTCTGTTATTATGTTTGCTCGGTGATATAATGTTCTGATTACTGACATTTTGTGTATGGTGGGGTGTTCTGATGTCCATAATAAATATTGGTCTGTGTGTGTTGGTTTCCTGTATGTGTTTATGTTTAGGGTCCCGTCGGTCTGCCTGGTGATTTTCATGTCCATAAATGCTATGCTGCCTTCTGTTTCTAACTCATAAGTGAATTTTATGTTGCCCGTGTCGTCAATATTGTTTAAGTGTTGTGTTAGTGTTTCTGTTTGACCTTTTGGTATGATTTCCAGTATGTCGTCTACGTAGCGTTTCCATAGTTTTATTTTGCAGTTTGGGGGGGGGCGGTGGCTATGGCTTTTTGTTCCAGGTCTTCCATGAAAAACTTGCACAGGGTGGCTGATAACGGGTTACCCATGGCGAAGCCTTCCAGTTGTTTGTATATTGTGTTTTCGTATGTGAAGTAAGTGGAGTTAGCTACCAGTCCTATCAGTTGTGCTATGTCATCTGCTGTGAGGTTTGTCCTTTTATGTAAAGTTTTGTCTTGTCTGATTCTGTTAACTACTATGTCTATGGTTTTTTGGGTTGGTGTTTTTGTGAACAGAGATGTGACGTCATGTGAGATGAGTATGTCGTTGTCTTCTATTGTAATTTCCTTTAGTTCTTTTGCCAATTCTATACTATTTTTGCAGTGTTGGTCTGTATTTCCTAATAACGGGCAGATGATTCTGCTGATATCTTTTGCCATGTTGTATGTTGGTGTACCTATGCTGTCAACTATTGGTCTAAGTGGGGTGTTTTGTTTATGTATTTTTGGCGCTCCATATATTCTTGGTGTTATGTTTGCTGTAGGAATCCAGTGTTTATACATTTTTTCTGTTATTTTGCCTTTTTCGTGCAGTGGCTTCAGTAATTTTTTCATGTTTTTCTTAATGTTTTCTGTTGGATCTTTTTTAAGTATTTCATATGTATTTTTGTCTTCTAGCATCTGTTTCATCTGTTGTTTATATTTTTCTCTGTCCATAACTACTGTGGTTCTTCCTTTATCTGCCGGTAGAATAATTATCTGTTCATTTTTGGATAAAGCTGTCATGGCTGATTGTTCTTCTTTTGTAATATTGCTGTGTTGAATTTGGCTGTTTTTTAATATCCCAACTACGTTATTTCTGAGTTCTGCTTTCTTTCCCTCATCTGTGATCTGTTGACATGCTAGTTCTGTTGCTACAATAAATTCATCATATGGTATTTCTTTTGGTGTGACTGCAAAGTTTAAACCTTTCTTTAATATGCTCTCTTCTGCTTCTGTTAGTTTGTATTGTGAAATGTTACATACCCATGAGTTTGGTGTGGAGTTGCCTTGTATTTCTCCCCTCTTTTTCTTGTTTATGAGTCTGTTTAACTTCTTTATGTGTCTTTCTTTTACTTTTATGAACTCTTTTTCCTGTTTTTCCATCATGTGTCCTTTAATTAGTTCCTCCATTTGTTTATCAAGTTTGTAATTCCTTTTCAAGTCCAGGTGTCCTCTTTCCAACTGTAGCTACAAACAGGTAAACAAAACTGTTTCTGTGTTTAAAAAAGAACAAAAGCATGGATTTAGAAAGACACAGCAAGAACACACCTAAGATGTTCAAAGAAAAGGGTTTCATTTCGAGTTTATTGAATTAAAAGAATCTTACTGAATCTTCTGTTTAATAAATAGACTTTGGTTATTAATTTGAGCATCTTAAATTGATATTTCACACCATTACAGGGGGGCTATGTAACAGAATGAAATGACTGTTTTTCCCCCTCCTCTGACACAGGACTAGTCTGCATGAGATATGGTCTCAAGGTCTCATGCATTTGCTTCTAACCTGCTTATTTTCAGCTCAACAGAAGAATGAAGAATGGACTCTTCTTTTAATTAATCAAAGAACTCTATTTTAATGAGCTAATCAAGCAAAGTGTTAGTCAATAAATAAGATGTGACCGATCTGTGAAATCAAAATATTAATTACTTTATCATAATCGTATAGAATATAATGAGTAATATTACTTTAAATGTCCCATTAGGACTGATCTTACGTGCGTTAAAAGACATGACACATTACTTTCACTGATCCAATCAGAATCTGACAGATCTGACGGAGGCGTGGTTTTGATGGTGTTTGGTAACTCTGTCAACTTTTCATTCGACCATAAACCAAAACATCCGAAGTATAAAAAACTATGCCACGTCATCTCTAACGCCAGTTCAAAGCATTCTAGAGAAAGTGTCGGAGTGGCCAATCCGTAACTCTCCTCTTCAACCAAAAGAACCAACGACAAGCTGGAAAATTTGAATACTGTTTCAGTTTACAAACGGGAAACAAATAGGAACTACATCATCATGGAGAAGAAGTGGTTTATTCGTACAAGCTAATCTTTGAACATTTGTAAATTAGAAGTAAGTCGTACATTGTTTTTGTTTGCATTGTTGAGATCATTTTTGTATTTATTTTTGATAGAAATACAAGTCTTGGGGTATCAAACACTCATTGATTGGATTGGATCACAGATCGGACCAGTGACGACATGTTTAGCCGCATGCTGTCCAAACGCTGGTTGTCTAGGTGGTATCCTGAAAACAACGTGGGCTACATTGATAATTAGAAAACATTTTGAGGAAAACCTGGTCTGATGCTAAGAGACGGCACCCGTCCCTGTTTGGATGGAGCAGTTCTTCTTTCTAGGAACATGGACAATTTTATTAGTCCTGCATAACAACCCAGGGTCCAGACCAGGAAGCAGAGTTGTGGTTTAACACACCCCTCTGCAGCTTCTGTACTGTTCTGGAAGCTCCACCCACTCCTGCTATCATACATTAGACTTTGTGCTGACTTATGGCATAGAGTGTGAGGAAATAACAGTATTTCCACACAATCCAATCCTGTCGGTCCACTTTTTGATAACCTTTGAGTTCATTATAACTGAGTTCTCTAGACATGAAAGTAAATTTCACTATAATTGATCACTATCTGACAATGCTAATGCATCTTTTAAGTCAACTGTTCCATCTTTACGGTCTTCCGTATCTCAGAGGAATGTAGCAGAGGGAACTATTTTTATTTCTGTCCCTTCACAAATTGATGGTCGGGATTGGGTTAGGTAGTTCACAGGTGTCAAACTCAGGCCCTTAAGCCAAATTAGGCCCGTGGTCTATTTTTATTTGGCCCACGGGATCAAATATCAAATGTATTAAATCCGGCCCAGTGGTCGATTTTGCCACAAAGAATACAAATCCCATAGTGCTTTGCAGCATTAGCGCATCAGTTTAAGCACCCTCTCTTTTCTGTTTACAGTCGTTAGCATTCATGCTACTATCAGCTTCAGCAGCATTACCCCCCCCCCCCCCCCCCAGTATCAGACAAACTGAAACACTCCTCTTCTTCAATTTACCAACTTTGAAGCCCAGAAATGAATGAAGATTTCAGCCACACAGTAATCTGATTGCGGCTGACAGAGAAAGTGCAACAAATAACTTCCAGATAGAGATGATTGAATTCCAGTTTAACGACACAGTCAAGTCAGAGTATGACTCTGTGGTTGCTGCAGTTTTTATCTTTCCTCCTCGACTCACCGACCTTACTGCATGGTCAAGCTGCTCAGGTTCTCTCCATTTTCAGCAGCACAAACCTATGTGAGCAATTGTTTTCTGTGATGAAGGTGAACAGAACACAGGAGTTTCACTGATGAATCCCTTCCTCAGCTCAGAGCCAACCCCAGAGATGCGGGTGTCTGGCTGGAACAGGTGAGCATCACAGTAAATCAGAGTGGAGCAAATCAAGCTTGAATTTTAGAGGTTTTATGCACCTTTTCTGCACCTATGCATTAAAGTCAATATGAGAGAATTACTATTTTTTAAATCATTTTCTAATTTAGCTCAATTATTTTCCTGGTTTTCACTCCTCTCTTTTCTGGTCAGTGATTTTCAAGTTCAACTTTATTTATGAAGCACTTTCAAATGCCCAAAGGAACAAACAGTGCTGTACACCAACAAAAACACGGCAAATCACACATACATTAAAGGGGCATTATGGAAGTTTGACAGCCAAAACATGTATAGAAATAACAAATGTCTTCTTCATACCTTCTCCTGCAATGCCCTGGTCCTGTAGAATGAGCCCTGGCATTTTTACTGTGATTGCCTGTTTTTCTGTAAAATCACAGAAAAAGAGAGCTGCTCGGGTCGAGCAGGCTGCTTCATGCGCGTTCACGCTCAGGCATCGCCCGTAGCATTTGCTATCCATAGTTTTAGCAGCAGAGAGTGAGGCAGTGCCAACTCAGCGACTTTGTCGCTGTTCCTAACGCCTACTGATGAACCTAGCTACATTTCTGAGGACCCTTAGCTACTTTCTTCTAGATATTTCCTGCAAATTAGGAACAAGATAGCCATTTTCACTCCGAACCGTTTTGTTTCAGGTGTCATCAACGATATAAAAGTTACAGACACAGAAGACGTTACTGGCCCTGTAGCTCACCTAGTAAGACGTTGGACTCTCGTGCAGGAAATCCGGATTCGATTCCGGATGTGAACATAATTTATTTAGAGTTTCTTTTTTACATTAATGGTATATTTTCTTACAGTAAGATGCCCAAATTTTTATTTGAGACTCGCCGAACGGCATTGAATTCACAGATAAAAAAGATGTGGGTTCAAATTTCATTTTGGAACAATTTTTCAAGCAAGGGAAGGGAATGATCTGAGAATACAGGAGGACTGACCCATCATAAACCTTTGTCGGCTGTGCTGAAGAGAAAGGTACAGAAACAAATTATTTAATTAATTAGCTGCGTGTTCTCCTGTCCTCTGTCCTCCGGGCCCCACACACACACACACACACACACACACACACACACACACACACACACACACACACACACACACACACACACACACACACACACGACTGTCTCAGCTGTTATTTTTGTTAAGGAGTGTGCACGTACAACATGCACGCCTCGTGCACGAGCCTACCATTGAAGCTGCCATTACGCTTTTGGCCTGAGGGGGCAATCGCGAGCATAAAAATTCAAAACTCCGTAAAGTCTCTTTAAACCATTAAAATGCCATAAAACATTCCCAAGTACCGTTACAGCAATCTAACCCAGTCTTGTTAACGCCATCAGATAAAATAAATCACAAGAGATAAGCCACCCTCATAATCCCGGGCTCATTGTCCAAACGCCAGTGACTTTGGTGAATGTGTTTGTTCTGATCTAAATTGTATACAGACATGGCTAAAAAATGAATGTATAGCCTTGTTCTGGATTGGGAAGAGTTACAGATTGAGGCTTGTCTGTGGGGTCTTGTGAAATAAAGTCTTAAAGCTTCATTTATTTGCTCCAACAAGCAGAAAGTGCAACTGAAACTGATTATAAACAAAGTGCTGCTGCATTTAGAAGTACAAGATGAAACCTAGAATGAAGAATGATTGATGATTTTTGTCCATGTCATGCCACTTTTGCGCTAAAACATCAAATATGCTCAAGTCATCATCATGTCAACAAATACAAGTCGATTCAAGTCACAAGTCAATGGAGTTCGAGTCAGAGTCAAGTTGTAAGTCTTTATAGAATTTATTAAGTCGAATCAGAAGTCATTAAAATAAGGACTCGAGTCTGACTCGAGTCCAAGTCATGTGACTCAAGTCTACACCTCTGAACATTAATAATCTTAGTTTTAAACCATGGCTTTAAAGATAGGTGCATTTTTCGACTTATCTTCAGTTATTTGAACTGTAATGGTGTTCTACAGATCAAATGGGAAATGTTTTGCTATTTGTTTGTTTTCTTGTTAAAGTTATGAGATTTTGCATATTTGCAGACAACTTGTGCTTGGACAGCTTTGGTCACAGAATATTGGAAAATCCCTTCTGAGTTAAGCCGTACAGCTATAATAACCCTGACACGAGTCCATGCATGATAGCAGGAAAAACCCATTTCAAACAGAAAAAGAAACCGTAGCTCATTGTCTTTTAGTAAAAAAAAAAAAAATGTTGCATTTGCCTGAAGCAAAAACTGTTTCAGGAGGCGTAGGACCAGTTAATCACCTATGATTGGTGAGACAGTTTACTTGTGTAAAGGGAGCTCGTGTTTCATGCACTGCAGCAGTCGCGCTAAATGCAAAATGTCAGTATTCCACTTGATGAAGCTAATTAATTGTGAAAGGATAAATCATGGTACAATTACTGCTGGATTAATTGTGCAGCCCTGAAACCACACAACACTGATGTGATGAAAGACAGAAACAGTGAGATGTACTTCAACAGGTGAAGCTCAACAGACACAAGGCTGTAAGAGGATTGGGAATGTTCCAGATAGCGGGCCCATGAGCACCAATGTCGCAGGACTAATTCAACATTCAGACAAAGTTAATTTCTTAGCGCTGAGGATGGATGAGGGAAAGATCCCAGTGGAGGAAGATTAGCCCTGAATGGATGCCCCTCCTCACCAATTAAAGCCACAAAACAGCCTGTGAAGGAGAAACTTGATACCACAGCTAATACTCTCTCCTCACATTGACACTGTGTATCCTGCTCATTCAGGAGAAAAACCAACATATCAAATTCTCTAAAATATGTTTTCTGTCTGTAAGCTCACCATTACACCCGTCTACGCACCCTAGCTCTTGCCACGTTGACTATCTACAATCAGATACAACAACATGACTCATGCTCAGAAAGAACCTGATGCTGTGAGTCCTCTTAACATGGAAGGAATGAGTAAACTGGACACAGAGAACACAAGCTGGGACAGACTGTTGTGTGTAATGTTGTATTTCTAACTAGAAAGTTCTTGAAGGAAGAATTCGAGGAAGACTGCCAGCTGTTTAGTGTGTTTTGCTGCAAATTACATGTATTAGCCGCCGTTTAACCCATTTGAACTTTAAATGGCATTTCTAGATCAAAGCATACTGACACAGTAAGCTCTGAAATGTGACTGTTTTTTATGATGTGCATTACCATGGTTACTAAATCTGAGACCATGGTCTTGATTCGTAAAATGGTAGAATGCCTTCTCCAGGTCAGGGATGAGGTCTAGCCCCAAGTGAAGGAGTTTAAGTATCTCGGGGTCTTGTTCGTGAGTGAGGAAAAACTGGAGCGTGAGATTGATAGGCGGATTAGTGCTGCATCTGCAGTGATGCAGGCGTTGCACTGGTCTGTCGTGATGAAGAGAGAGCTGAGTCAGAAGGCGAAGCTCTCGATTTACCAGTCGATCGGACATTCCTACCTTCATCTATGGCCATGAGCTTTGGGTAGTGACTGAAAGAACGAGATTGTGGATACAAGCGGCAGAGTTTTCTCCGCAGAGTGGCTGGGCTCTCCCTTAGAGATAGGGTGAGAAGCTCAGTCATCCGGGAGAGACTCGTAGTAGATTCGCTGCTCCTCCACATTGAGAGGAGCCAGGATCCCTCCTAGATGCCTCTCTGGTGAGGTTTTGCGGGTACGTCCAACCGGGAGGAGGTCTAAAGATAGACCCAGGACACGTTGGAGGGACTATATCTCCCAGCTGGCCAGGGAACGTATTGGTATTCCCCCAGAAGAGCTGGCCCAAGTGGCTGGGGAGAGGGAAGTCTGTGCCTCTTGACTAAGGCTACTGCCCCTGCAACCCGACTCCGGATAAGTGGTTGAAAATGGAAGGGTTACTCAAAATACCAATAAAAGTAATAGTACACCTTCCCCAACTGAACCAGTTGAGTTGATGTATGATGCGTGGGTGTATGCTTCTATAAGCTCTTTTAGGGAAATACCAATGCTGGCAAGTTAGCGTAACACTGCCGCCATGGTGTGTCTTATAAACGTGCCGTGACAGCATGGCATAGTGAGAATTTTGCAGCATTTGTGCTGTCAAACGTGGTAGTTTATATTACATCAATGCCATACTTGTGAATGCATTTTAGGCCTTGGCACAATAGAGGAAGGTATCATGATCACGTGGGGAGTTACTACTGAGCTCCGGAAGGGAAATATATTAAAAATGACAGTAAACACGGACTGTCCATTTAATTTTTTCACAGATTCTGCTGAGACGGCAACCTGGAGCAATGCAGTGCTCCTGGAGCTTTTCTCAGTTAGAGCTGGAGCTCAGATCACCACAGATTGCACAGGGACTTTGGAGGACAGACACCTTTGAGATGCAGCTTGTTAAATAAACTTAATGAGCGCAGCTTGAATCACAATGAAAAGCAAGTTATGTCTAAGATATACAGAAGTCTGCATGAGTCGTTCATCCTCTGACTGAGGCCAGCTGCAGTGTAACAAGGGCCTTGGGAGTGAGCACATCCAACGGCATGTTTTGGGAGGGGGATTTCTCAGCCTCATCCCAAGTGCCGGTGCCCACTTCCAATTTTAAACTGCACTTAGACACTGAGGGCTGTGAGTGCAAGTGGGGTGGTGTGGTGGCATCAACTGGCATAGGTCAGACGATGCCCGCTCACCACAGCCATGGAATAGACCTCATCAACACTCACTAACACCATATTGGAGCAGGCGGAGTAAGACTAGGGGTCTTAGCACACCTCTGTTGTCGCTTGGCATCCTGGGGCTGGAGGCTAGGAGGGAGAACCGGCCATCCGGTTGGGGTCTGGGGTGGTGGGTTGCTGTGCTCAGCGTTGGGCGGGGAAGCCTGCTCATCAGCACCCCAGCAGAAAGGGTCGAACTCTGGGAACTGGTAATGGTTGTATCCCATGTGCAGCAGTACCGAGACCAGAGTGAATAGGGTGAGTATGGGAAGCATGAGTGGGTGTCCGGCATGCATTTCTGTAAGTCTTTGGTTGTATGTGTATGTGTAAACATGAGGGAGGGAGTGTGTGACTGTGTTTGTGTATGACTGTATATGTCAGGTGGGGCCTTTGACTCCTCCCTTCTCCTGGGACTTCTTTTGATGATACAGATCTTCGTCTCCCCTCTCCCTGCCACACCTGGTGTGGAGTGCGGTGCCTTGGTCTGCCTGGGTCGTGGCTCCCGGGTCAGCGAGTTTAAGATTTTTGGCATCTGCCTGACCAATCCCGGTGGCTGCCTGGTGGGGTCTGGGTCCCTGGGCTCTGCTGGGTCCCCGGCTGGGGTGGTCGCCCCAGGGTCCCGGGTCGCTTGGTCCCGGGCTCGGCCGGCTAGGGGGTGGGAGGCTGTGGGCGGGCCTGTGGGCTTGCCGCCGATATCTCTCGGGACTCTGCCGGCTGCTGGTTGTGGCCCCCCAGGGCGATCCTTTGCGCCTCTCGAGGGGGGCGGGGGCTTTTCTGGTCGCAGTCTCCCTGGGGTTCCTGTGCTCTGGGACAGTTCCTGGATCTCTGAGACTTGGAGCTCCTTCCATCTCCTACGCATCTTTGTGGGCAGATCTGTGGCCCCTCACACTCTCTATTGGACGCTCCTATAGAGAAACTGTACACATACAAGTGCAGGTACACACACAGGTGCTCACATGGTGCTCTCATAAGTATGGACTTGGGCACGTTCAACACATGTCAGCTGTGGTTGGCACTTAATGCACTGTGATTTATTATCGTGACTGTTCAGTAAAACAATGTTTTTATATTTCCTCATCAGGTTGACGCAGTGATAGCTTGCTCCTGTTGTATTGCTGTGTGTCCCTTTTGTTTTTCTTTTTTTCCCCTCGTCTTCTGCAGGTCTAGAAGCAGACTCTTGTTCATCATTGATTGTTTGTTTTTGTGGGTAGTGACTGAAAGAACGAGATCACAGATACAAGCAGCTGAAATGAGTTTTTTCCACCGGGTGGCTGGGCTCTCCCGTAGAGATAGGGTGAGAACTCGTTCATCCGGGAGGGGCTTGGAGTAGATCCGCTGCTCCTCCACACAGAGGAGCCAGTTGAGGTGGCTCAGGCACCTAGTTAGGACGCCTCCCTGGTGAGGTTTTCCAGGCACATCCAACCAGGAGAAATACAGGAAGACTCAGGACATGCTGGAGGGTGTCTCTCTGCTGGCCAGGGAACGCCTTGGGATTCCCCCGAAGCAGCTGGTCCAAGTAACTGGGGAGAAGGAAGTCTGGGCCTCTCCATTTAGGTTGTTGCCCCCATGACCCGACCTCAGATAAGTGGCCAAATATGGATGGATGGATAAACAGATGTAACTGTGCTTTGTATAAATATGCAGCACAATCATCTAAACCTCTAGGATAACACGAAGTTATTAGTTTAATTAGACAATTTTTACAGCAGCAATAAAAAACTGAACAGAATAAAGTTCCAAAAAATCCTTTAAAGACAAGAAAGCTGACAAACAAATATTTGCACAATAAAAGACATCCAGAGGAAAATAAGCGGTGGTTTCTAGCAGATTACAGTCAGAGCTCCAGGAGATTATACATAAGCAAACACTTCTTTCTCCTGTGTCAGGACCACCAGCTGCCTGCTGAAGACCTCACAGCTGTGAAACTCATGACTGATCAATGAGTGTGTGAGGAATACAGCCAGCTGCACTAAAACCTGCTTTAGTCTTTACTGAAGCTTCATGTAAAACTATAAGACAACCTCTAGTCCTGCTAAAAAACCCTTAACAATCCATCATCATGCTGTCTGTTTCTCACAGAGGTTGGGTTCTGCATGATTTCTGTATGGTGCAGGTTGGTTGCAGTCACAAACAATTTGCATAAAATACCAGAATCAGGAAGATTCTGATGCACTGTGATCCAGTGAGAAGGTGGTTTTAAAGCAGTCAGGTTAAACTCATGAAGAGTTGTGGTTTAGCTTCAGCAGCTGCTGTGGAATTAACATTTAAATTAAAACCAAGAATCGTTTGATCTGAAGATAAAGGGGCATAAAACACAAAAGGAAATTTGTTAAAACAAAGACTAGAAAAGATTACTGTCTGCATCACAAAATAAAAATAAACGTGAGCTGAATTTCACAAGCTGAACATCTGTTAGAGCTAAAGTCTGCTTTTGACATTGTAGTGGGATATAGTTGTATATTCTTACACTGTTATTAGGTCCAGATATTATAATCAGAAGAGGTTGTTTTTATCTTCAGGGAGTTTTATTTAAACACTTTGTATTGACTTAGAGACAAGAAAAGAGAGAGTTGGGATTGTTTAAGAATCTTTAATTTCTATAATTATAAATTCAAACAATCATCCAGGACTAACTCTCAATGATGGATGCATATGGATTTGAATGTTGAAGTGTTGGGGTGTGTGTGTGTGTGTGTGTGTGTGTGTGTGTGTGTGTGTGTGTGTGTGTGTGTGTGTGTGTGTGTGTGTGTGTGTGTGTGTGTGTGTGTGTGTGTGTGTGTGTGTGTGTGTGTGTGTGTGTGTGTGTTCAGAATCTCCAGGCTGAGGTAGGCGGATCTGGGTGTCAGATGTTTTGACCAGGAACCACGAGGGCTTCAGAAGCTCATGACATGAAACGCCATCTTGCCGAGTCTACGTACCGTGTGGAGTCTCCCGCTGTCAGATCAGGAATGTCAGGTCCTCGGACCTCCTTGGTACTGGACTGATGAAACAGTGTTGCAGCATAACAAAACCCGTCTACGGATAGCTCCCGGCAGTAGTGGCAGGTCTCAGCGCGTTCAGCTTTTATTTTGAAGGAACCGTCATCTTGTTGTTCAAACGACAGAATTTCCAGCTTGACAGTTCTCAGCTTAAAAGTAGAAAAATACAGCTGGCCAGACTGTAATCTCCTTTAGCGATGATGATTTGAGAGCTGGTTGAATCTACGTTGAGTCTATGATGTAACTCTGTTGGAACTCAGATGGAACTGCCGTTAAAATGGCGTTGCTCTGTTTTATTAACTTAGTTGTTTATAAATCTTAGCAAATCGGAGTGGACAAATTGAGTAAACACTCCAGATTCTGCCCTGCAACAGAACGGAAGATCTGATTGGATGAGAACAATGTGTCATGCGTTCTTATCTTCTGTGGATCAGTATGTATGGCATAGTTAGTCCTGTTATTCAATAAACACATAAATCATTACATTTTGATTTCACAGATCGTTCACCTGATTATTATTGATCAACAGTTGTTTTGATTAACTTTATTAGAAATAAAGTTCTTTGATTAATTAATGAAAAGCATTCTTCGTCCTTCTTCTGTCTTCTTTCCTGGAATGTAAGCATTAGAAAGAAGCACCCGACCTTGGCGATTCATGCACACTGTTACTGTGTGAAGGGGCAGCTGTTAAGGGCAGACAATAGTATCTTCATAACGCTACAACATCATTACATAACTTAATACTTATTGATGGTTTGTGGTGTGATGTGGTGTATGTGCGCATGTGTGTGTGTGTGTGTGTGTGTGTGTGCATGATATTATGTTTTGGATTTTATTGCAGATAGAAGATTTTCTGGATTTCTGTAGGGTGTCAATGCAGCTCCCAAACACTGGTGTAGAACATAACTTTGTATAAATCTAAGACAAAATGCTCTTATTTATAATAAATATGTGTGAAGAGAACTACAGGGAGTGCAGAATTATTAGGCAAGTTGTATTTTTGAGGAATAATTTTATTATTGAACAACAACCATGTTCTCAATGAACCCAAAAAACTCATTAATATAAAAGCTGAATGTTTTTGGAAGTAGTTTTTAGTTTGTTTTTAGTTTTAGCTATTTTAAGGGGGTATCTGTGTGTGCAGGTGACTATTACTGTGCATAGTTATTAGGCTATAACTTAAAAAAACAAAACAAATATATACCCATTTCATTATTTATTTTTACCAGTGAAACCAATATAACACCTCCACATTCCCAAATATACATTTCTGACATTCAAAAACAATAACAAAAAAACAAATCAGCGACCAATATAGCCACCTTTCTTTGCAAGGACACTCAAAAGCCTGCCATCCATGGATTCTGTCAGTGTTCACCATCAACATTGCATGCTGCAGCAACCACAGCCTCCCAGACACTGTTCAGAGAGGTGTACTGTTTTTCCTCCTTGTAAATCTCACATTTGATGATGGACCACAGGTTCTCAATGGGGTTCAGATCAGGTGAACAAGGAGGCCATGTCATTAGTTTTTCTTCTGTTATACCCTTTCTTCCCAGCCACGCTGTGGAGTACTTGGACGCGTGTGATGGAGCATTGTCCTGCATGAAAATCACGTTTTTCTTGAAGGATGCAGACTTCTTCCTGTACCACTGCTTGAAGAAGGTGTCTTCCAGAAACTGGCAGGACTGGGAGTTGAGCTTGACTCCATCCTCAACCCAAAAAGGCCCCACAAGCTCATCTTTGATGATACAGCCCAAACCAGTACTCCACCTCCACCTTGCTGGCGTCTGAGTCAGACTGGAGCTCTCTGCCCTTTCCAGCCATGGGCCCGTCCATCTGGCCCATCAAGACTCACTCTCATTTCATCAGTCCATAAAACCTTAGAAAAATCAGTCTTGAGATATTTCTTGGCCAGTCTTAACGTTTCAGCTTTTTTGTGTGTCTTGTTCAGTGGTGGTCGTCTTCCAGCCTTTCTTACCTTGGCCATGTCATGAGTATTGCACACCTTGTGCTTTTGGGCACTCCAGTGATGTTGCAGCTCTGAAATATGGCCAAACTGGTGGCAAGTGGCATCTTGGCAGATGCACGCTTGACTTTTCTCAGTTCATGGGCAGTTATTTTGCGCCTTGGTTTGTCCACACGCTTCTTGCGACCCTGTTGACTATTTTGAATGATACGCTTGATTGTTCGATGATCACGCTTCAGAAGCTTTGCAATTTTTAGACTGCTGCGTCCCTCTGCAAGATATCTCACTATTTTTGACCTTTCTGAGCCTGTCAAGTCCTTCTTTTGACTCATTTTGCCAAAGGAAAGGAAGTTGCCTAATAATTATGCACACCTGATATAGGGTGTTGATGTCATTAGACCACACCCCTTCTCATTACAGAGATGCACATCACCTAATATGCTTAAATGATAGTCGGCTTTCGAGCCTATACAGCTTGGAGTGAGACAACATGCATGAAGAGGATGATGTGGACAAAGTACTCATTTGCCTAATAATTCTGCACTCCCTGTATTAACAACAAAAATGTTAAAGCTGCAGACAGATGCACATTAGGGTCACCTTGGTAAGAAGGTCACCACAGTGACACAGCTCTTTAACTAAAACAAAAACCACATGTTTTTTGTTTGTTTTTTTTCTTTTCACTCATTCGGAGCAACAATGGCTGTAATATGTCAGTTAATAGTAATATTGGGAAAATAAAAATTTTGTGTAATGATGTTTACTTTGATAGATTTCATTTTGTAAATGTACATGACAAATCTTCATACCCCAGGGTTACTTGTGGAGTACCACAGGGTTCATTGCTTGGACCAATTCTTTTTAATATATATATGCTCCCAATTGGTAAAATCATTAGGCAGCATGGGATAAACTTTCACTGTTATGCTGACGATACTCAGTTACTGTATATTTATCCATTAACCCTGATGAACCTAATCGGTTGGGTAGATTACAGGCTTGTCTTGAGGACATAAAAAATTAGATGACTATAAACTTTTTGCTTTTAAATCAAGACAAGACGGAAGTTCTCATCTTTGGACCAGAAATCCAGAAAACGAAATTGCTTATTCAATCACCTGACCTGAATGGCATTACCGTATTTTCACGACCATTGGGCACACCGTGTTATAGGGCGCAGCTTCAGTTACGGGTGTCTTTTTGGTGTTTAACACATACAAAAGGCGCACTGGGTTATAGAGTGCGGGCACGGTAAAACGTACTGGTAAAACATCTGTGCGGGCTCGGGACTCGGAACATATCAGTGCAAACCAGACATTGTGAAAATTATAAACAGCCAAAAGCATGCTTCACTTTACTGGTCTAGTTCTGGTTCAGACCTGGTTTAGAGCGCACGTGCACTTCCTCATTGCGTGCGCTGACGGCTCGTGCTCTTCTAATGGGCTCGACACACCGGAGGCAACTTCGCCTCTCCTCCATTCATTTTCAATGAGACATGCGCAACAAGGCGATAATCGCGGGTCTCCCTCCTACTAAAGCCGGGCGTACACCGGGAGTGCTGCAGGAGGACACACAGGGATTTATGGGGGTTGGATGATGAAAACGAAATAAAGAAAGTAGATAGGTGTTTTGTGATCAGTTTAATTTGACATGAACACGACAAACACACTTTCTTGACAATCCTTGTGAGTAAAAAAAAACTTGTAGAAATAAAAACAAACAGCGTGTGTTATTAGGGAAATAGCGGGCGAGCAGTGTTGATGCATGATTGCACATGCGCCGTGAGCGGTTCTGGTACTTTTTGAGTCGCAGCTGCTCGCAGCGCCGCTTCAAGTGCTGATGCGCTGTGTTGAAGTTCAGAATGTGTTTATCGGTAGTTGGTGGATTTAACCCCATAAACTTTCCACATGAACAAAATCATATGTGTGTTATTAATAGGCCTAAGAAAATAGTGTGATTTGAAATGTGTTTTATTAACACTCTGGGGTCCATGGACGCGTATCCGCGTCTTTTGAACAGGTCTGATTTGGGACGCTGTAGCAGCAAGACTGCCTCCCTGAGTTTCGGGTTCAATTCAGCTTTAAAAAGGAGATTATAAACTACACCCCAGTTTTAAATTGTGTTAATAGGCAACGTAAAAGCGGAGTTGTACTAAACTAAAAAATGACCTATTTTTAGACAATCTGATAACTTGTCAAAACAGCAGTTTAGTAATCCGTGAGAGGGAATGTGCTTGTGAATATAAAAAAAAAACCACAAAAACATGAGATCCTTTTGCTGTTGGTGGAAGTCTCACATATTCAGTTGATAAAAAGTATCATTATGTAGCTGAGAGAGAGAGGAAGGCTGCACGAGTAACGAGATGTGCGCAAAAAGGAGCCGCTTTGCGGGGAAAGGAATGGCGCGAACGGAGTAACAACAAACAATTAGACAGATATTGACGGTTAACTTCATATTTTGGAGCAATCCGGACAGATATATTGTCTCTGCAGTTTAGTAGGCTTTGTGGTTCTTTTGCTTTATTAGGCTTTAATAAAGGATGATGAGAAGGATAAATGTCCACCAGGCAGTTCAGATAGTGCTGTTTTTTGAACTGGAAGCAGAGGAAGTGGACGGAGACTCACAGCCGGAGTCTGAGGCAAATAGCGAGGATGTTGATGACGATGAGGCAGATCCACAGGTCTGTCTTCGCTCACGTCCGCAGGTTCATGCCATGCCCCTTGTCTTCTACTACGTTTGCGTCTCACAACACAATAGGCACACCGCACCATAGGGAGCGGCGTACATTTTGGGGAAAATTTAAGACTTTTATGTGCACCTTATGGTCGTGAAAATATGGTACATTAATCTCCGAGAACAAAGTAAGGAACCTTGGTGTTATCTTTGACCAGGATATGTCATTCAAATCCAACATTAAACGAGTTTGGAGGATTTCCTTTTTTCACCTTCGGAATATTGCTAAGACTAAAAGCATCCTTTCCAGGAGTGATGCTGAAAAACTAGTTCATGCATTTATTACATCAAGACTGGATTACTGTAATTCATTACTCTCAGGAAGTCCACAGAATGTAGTCAAAAGTCTTCAGCTTGTTCAAAATGCTGCAGCTAGAGTTCTGATGAGAATTAAAAAGAGAGATCATATCTCTCCTGTCTTAGCTTCCCTATATTGGCTACCTGTTAAATTCAGAATATATTTTAAGATCCTTCTTCTCAAATATAAAGCTCGTAATAATCAAGCTCCATCATACGTCAGTGATCTGATTGTTCCATACATTCCTAACCGAGCACTTCGCTTTCAGACTGCAGGTTTACTGGTGGTTCCCAGAATATCTAAGATTAGGATGGGAGGCAGACCTTTTAGCTATCAGGCTCCTCTCTTGTGGAACCACCTCCCAGCTTTAGTCCGTGAGGCAGACACCTTGTTTACTTGTGACTAGGCTTAAAATATTTTTATTTGATAGGGTCTATGGTTAAATATGATGTTAGCCTAGATCTGGACAAGTGGGGGAGTAGAGGGAGGTGGAGTGGACAGTCGGTAAAGACGGCTCTCCTTTGCCCTGCCTCCAACATGCCTCCATCTAAAAAGGCTAGGTTATCCAGAGTTATCTCTGTAGTTATGCTGCTATAGGCTTAGACTGCTGGAGGATACACTGACCACTTTTCACACTCTACTACTTTC
The DNA here is from genome assembly GCF_043380555.1 of Nothobranchius furzeri. Lineage (NCBI taxonomy): Eukaryota > Metazoa > Chordata > Actinopteri > Cyprinodontiformes > Nothobranchiidae > Nothobranchius > Nothobranchius furzeri. The sequence goes on from NC_091752.1 coordinate 42,516,465, forward strand.
TTCTACAATCTGCTCTTTAACTGTATTGTTTTCTGCAATTTCAGCTGTTAACTTTATTTTCTCTCTAAGTGTTTTTCTCCCCAGAAGAAGCCACAATGATGTTCTGCTGAGCTGTGGTGGCCTCATGGAGGGGGCCATCGTCTAGCACACTGCAGCTAACCACTAAAACATTCTCCCTCTCCTGATAATAACTTTTTGCTTTCCTTGACGTCATGGACGTAATTTTCACTTTAGATGTGGGGGGGACGGGGGGGGGGGGGGGGGGGGGGGTCTTTACAGTATGTTCAAATGGGAAACAGGCTTCAACACAAACGTTTCTACTTGGTCCTAGAGCTCAACCAGTGTCAATTTAATATAAAGTAATATTGCTTTTGGATGGTAAAAGTGCAGGGGTCAAAACTTGAATTTGGAAAAAGTGGGGGGGACATGTCCCCCCTGTCCCCCCCCAAAATTACGTCCATGCTTGACGTTGGATGTGCTACTGCTAGTTTACCCATTTAAATATAGATTCACTAGGATAAATACAATAAAGTTTATCTCTCGCCAAATAGAATATTTACTAAGAAATCACAATATAACTATAGACACATTGCTTGGTGTGTGTGTGTGTGTGTGTGTGTGTGTGTGTGTGTGTGTGTGTGTGTGTGTGTGTGTGTGTGTGTGTGTGTGTGTGTGTGTGTGTGTGTGCAGGGGCGGCTCCAGGATTTTTTTTCTGCAGTAGCTTAATAGTTGCTTAGTGACAGAAAGGAGTTGCAAATCCTAAAATTGTTCCAATTTAGCCTGAAGTTGTGTACTTAATTAAAAGAAATGACTCTGTATGACTTTTTAATAAGAGGAAATTAGAAAGAAAGAAAGTAACAGGAAAACATACTAATATGATCATAAATAATACTAGATATTAAAGTCATTGTCTTTTCATTACACAGTGAAAAATATTGCACTTTTGGACTGTTTTAACACTGTAATTTAATGTACCAAAATAAACACAAATCACATGCATTATGGTCAGGGAGGGTGTAGTTACTCACCAACTGATGTCAGAGCAGAATAATGCGTCTGTTGTTGTGGTTCAAGGCGAAAGCATCGATGATGTCCTGCTCATCAAGGGCTCTTGCACGTTCTGCGTTGATGGACAACAAAGCCAGGTTGCTGTTTCTTGAGTCCCCGCTTTTGCTCCTCAGGTATGTTTTGACGCGCCGTAAACATGAAAAGCTCCGTTCACAGGTTGCAGATGTGACAGGCAGTGTGAGTGAAATGCATAAAAGTCTGTGCAGATCAATGAATGCATCCTTGTATGGATGAAGAAGGGAGAAAAACTCCTGTGTGGGGTTTACAGTTTGTCCGTTCCGTCTTTTCTGGTCAAGCATCCGTTGCACTTGGTGCAGTTCTGCAGAAAGGTTGTCTTTGCTTACTCCATAATGCTGAGCCATGGGTAACAGGAGATCCATTTGAAGAAAGGACTGATGTTTTGGATTTAAAGCAGATGTGCCTTGTAGAACGCCACATGCTTCAGGTGAAAAGCGTCTTTTCAGTTCACTGACAAGTCTATCGATGACAGGGTAGAAACAGTTGTGTCTAATGGCATCAGGAGAGTTGAGGGCTGGACGTCTTCCTGTTGGAGCTTCAACTACAAAGCCTTCTAACTTTCCCGCAGTTTGCACATGTCGCCTCTCTGGTCTCATCTCTGTGAAGATGCCGGCCTTGGTTGACAGGGTTTGAGCTTTATCCCAAATGTCATGCCAGAACTTTTCGTTTGCCTTTTCAGAGAGAGATGCAATTGTGGACTCAACAAGGTCTGTAGCAGATGCAAGTTGAAGATCTGGAGACTGGAGGTGATCAGACAAGAATTTGATGGTGCGAAAGAGATCCTCAAACAGAGCAAGCTGCACAACAAACTGAAAGTCAATCAGGCCCTTTAGTGATCTTGCTTCTGTCTTCCTTCGGGCATTTGGCTGCTGCATCATATCATCAAGTGACGCACAGATTGCTGGCAGAGTTTTCTGAATGGCTAACAGTGCAGAATACTGACAAGCCCATCTAGTTTCAGACAACTTTTTTAGTTCAAACAGCTTATCTGCAGCTTGAAGCTCCTTTTGTTTCTTCATGAAAATACTGTGCACAACAGAGCCAGAAAAAAAATTATGCAGCATCTGCACAATTTCAAAGAATTCTCCAGCTGGTTCGACATTATTCACACAATCCACCAAGACCAGATTTAGACGGTGGGCATGGCAATGGACATAAAGAGCTTGTGGGACCTCCTGTCTAAATTTTTCCTGGACACCATTATTACACCCTGACATGACAGCTGCCCCGTCATAACACTGGCCGATACACCTGTTGTGATCAATGTTGCATTTGCTCAGAGTCTGTTTGATGGTTGTCAGAAGGGAGTTGGCATCTAGCCCATCAGCTGGAGTAAAGTGAAGGAACTCTTCCCATATTTCATCATTATGCACGTACCGCACAGCCACAGACACCTGCTCCTTCTTACTCACATCTTTACTCTCATCAACTATCAGTGCAAATACGCCAGCCTCTTGTACTTCCCTGCTTATTTGCTCCCTGACCATATTTGCCATGATGTCAACCAGTTCATATTGTATGTCATGATGAGTGTACTTCGCATTTTTGGGATTATTGGCAATTTTTGATTCAACTGTTTTGTCAAACTTCCCAATGACATGTAAAAGTTCAATAAAATTGCCTCTGTTAGATGTTTCAGATTCCCTGTGTCCTCTCTGTGCAATGGTCTGACATGCAGTATAGCGTAAAGCTTCCACAACTGCACGCATATATTCCCGGTTTTCACGTACCGTTTTGGAATGTCCCTCGCTGAGTGCATTGCTTATTTTGGAGCCACTCTCTTTTCTCAGCTTAAATTCAGACCACGCATCCATTGCATATTTATGGCCAGCACTGACATTGTGTGTGTGGAATGACTGTGTAGCTTTAACCCATGTGCTGAACCCATCCTGGGTAAACGCGGTCTCTTTCCGAAACTGCCGGCCTGGGTGAGCAAAATGTCTGCATGCAAAGCAAAACACACTGTCCTTGTCGGCCGAGTACTCCAGCCAACTATATTGCTCATACCATCGGCGGTTAAAGGACCGCATTTGTATGCCGCACTTTTTTGCCGGTATTTTACCAGTATTGGGCGACGTGGTCCTTCATGAGGGGTTTGGCTGATATCTGATGAAGTTGAGTCGTTGTTTGTTCCACTGCCTGGGACAGAAAGAAGCGGGTCAGGGCGCGTCTCTTCACACAGCGCGGGCACCTGTTCTCCTCTGTGCTCATCACATTCATCCTCGACCCGTGGATCCTCGCTGCTGTTAAAATCCGTGGCGTGGTCCTTTTCAATGGTGGAAGTAGCTGCATCATCCGTCTCCGTTGATAATCGCGGTCGTTTGGGTGGAATAAGATATTTGTCCATGTTTGCATCAGGCTGCTTTGTAATAGCTATGCGCTAGCAAGACAAATCTCAGTGCTTCTTAAAGCATGGGGTCAAATCGAAGTCTCGCGATAGCACCAGTGAGGCACGTCTTTTTTTGTTTTTCCAAGAAATTTGTTCTCCAAAACTATAAGTAAAACTACCGCTTTTTATGTTAGATTAAATATATATATTTTAAATTATTTAATGTAAAAACTTTATACAATCTTTGTTACAACATAATCAGGGTTGCTAAGCAGTTGCTTGGTCAAATCTTGTGGTTGCTATAGCAACACCAAGCTACCGCCTGGCGCCGCGTCTGTGTGTTTGTGTGTGTGTGTGTGTGTGTGTGTGTGTGTGTGTGTGTGTGTGTGCCTGCTCTGTCTTCTCGATCCCCAGTGAGTCGTGGAGGATGGCTGCTTATACTGAGCCAGGATCCTCTGGAGGTTTCTTCCTGTTAAAAGGGAGTTTTCCTGTCCACTGTCGCTATATGCTTGCTTAGTATGAGGATTACTGTAAAGTTACTGACACTAGTCAGTGACTTGATGCAATTTGCTGGGTTCCTTATATAGGAAACATTTTTTCTGATTGGCTTAATGAGCTGACCTGGATTGGAATGTTTATTATGTGAAGTGCCTTGAGATGACTCTTCTCGTGATGTGGCGCTATATAATTATTTCAATTCAATTCAATTCAAGTTTATTTATATAGCGCCAAATCACGACAAGAGTCGTCTCAAGGCACTTCACATAATAAACATTCCAATTCACAGTTCATTAAGCCAATCAGAAATAATGTTTCCTATATAAGGAATCCAGCAAATTGCATCAAGTCACTGACTAGTGTCAGTGACTATACAGCAATTCTCATACTAAGCAAGCATGCAGCGACAGTGGAGAGGAAAACTCCCTTTAACAGGAAGAAACCTCCAGAGAATCCTGGCTCAGTATAAGCAGCCATCCTCCACGACTCACTGGGGATCGAGAAGACAGAGCAGGCAGACAAAGACACAGACACACACACACACACACACACACACACACACACACACACACACACACACACACACACACACACACACACACACACACACACACACACACAGAGAGACACACAGACACAGACACACACACACAGACACACACACACACACACACACACACACACACACAGAGAGACAAGTAATGTGTCTATAGTTATATTGTGATGTCTTAGTAAATATTGTATTTGGTGAAAGATAAACTTTATTGTATTTATCCTAGTGGATCTATAATTAAACGGATAAACTAGTATTAGCACATCAAAAGTCAATGAAAACAAAAAGTTATTATCAGGAGAGAGAGAATGAATTAGTGGTTAGCAGCAGTGTGCTAGTCGATGGCCCCCTCCATGAGGCTACCACAGCTCAGTAGAACGTCATTGTAGATTCTTCTGGGGAGAAAAACACTTACAGAGAAAATAAAGTTAACAGCTGAAATTGCACAAAATAGTACAGTTAAAGAGCAGACTGTAGAATAAAGCAGTAGAGTGTGAAAAGTGGTCAGTGTGTCCTCCAGCAGTCTAAGCCTATAGCAGCATAACTACAGAGTTAACTCCGGATAATGTATCCTATTTAGATGTAGGCATGTTGGAGGCAGGGCATGGGAGAGCCGTTTTTACCGACTGTACACTCCACCTCCCTCTACTCCCCCACTTGTCCAGATTTAGGCTAACATCAGATTTTAACTATAGGCCCTATCAAATAAAAATGTTTTAAGCCTATTCTTAAAAGTAGACAAAGTATCTGCCTCACGGACTAAAGCTGGGAGCTGGTTCCACAGGAGAGGAGCCTGATAACTAAAAGATCTGCCTCCCATCCTAAGTTTAGATATTCTTGGAACCACCAGTAGACCTGCAGTCTGAGAGCGAAGTGCTCGGTTAGGAACATATGGAACAATCAGATTACTGATGTATGATGGACCTTGATTATTAAGAGCTTTATATGTGAGAAGAAGGATCTTAAAATCTATTCTGAATTTAACAGGTAGCCAATGTAGGGAAGCTAAGACAGGAGAGATATGATCTCTCTTTTTAATTCTCATCAGAACTCTAGCTGCAGCATTTTGGACAAGCTGAAGACTTTTAACTACATTCTGTGGACTTCCTGAGAGTAATGAATTACAGTAATCCAGTCTTGATGTAATAAATGCATGAAGTAGTTTTTCAGCATCACTCCTGGAAAGGATGCTTTTAATCTTAGCAATATTCCGAAGGTGGAAAAAGGAAATCCGACAAACTTGTGAAACCTGGGATTTGAATGACATGTCCTGGTCAAAGATAACACCAAGGTTCCTTGCTTTGTTCTCGGAGATTAATGTAATGCCATTAAGGTCAGGCGATTAGCTAAGCAATTCCCTTTTCTGGATTTCTGGTCCAAAGATGAGAACTTCCGTCTTGTCTTGATTTAAAAGCAAGACGTTAAGATTCATCCAATTTTTTATGTCCTCAAGACAAGCCTGTAATCTACCCAACCGATTAAGTTAATCAGGGTTAATGGATAAATATAACTGAGTATCGTCAGCATAACAGTGGAAGTTTATCCCATGCTGTCTAATGATTTTACCAATTGGGAGCATATATATAGTAAAAAGAATTGGTCCAAGCACTGAACCCTGTGGTACTCCGCAAATAACCCTGGAGTATGAAGAAGATTTGTCATGTACATTTACAAAATGAAATCTGTCAGACAGGTAGGATTTAAACCAGCCTAACGCTGTTCCTTTGATCCCTACAACATGTTCAAGTCTTTCTAAAAGAACATTGTGATCAACTGTGTCAAAGGCAGCACTGAGATCTTACAAGACTAGAACAGACACAAGATTCTTATCTGAGGCCATGAGAATATCATTTGTAACTCTCACTAATGCAGTTTCAGTACTGTGATACTCTCTAAAACCAGACTGAAATTTCTCAAACAGAGCATTAGTGTTTAAATGCTGACATACTTGGATGGCCACTATTTTCTCCAGGACTTTGGATAAAAATGGAAGGTTAGATATTGGTCTATAATTCATTGGGTCATCTGGATCCAGAGAAGGCTTCTTAAGTGAAGGTTTGATTACAGCCACCTTAAAATCTTGTGGTACATACCCATTTACTAAGGATAGATTGATTATATCTAGAATGGGGGCAGTAACCAAAGGAAATGCTTTAAATAATTAAAATTGAATTGAACTGAATTGAACTCATCATTAGTTTTTTTTACAGTGCAGGTTTCATAGCCTCTTTTAGAAAACAATGCCATCAATTTGCCACAATGCCGTGGCGGCATCAGAGAGCCTTAGGTCGTATTGCGATCGAAGCCGCGCTCATTAAGTTTATTTAACAAGCCGCGTCCCAAAGGTGTCTGTCCTGCACAGTCACTGTGCAGTCTGTGGTGATCTAAAGCCCCATTCCCACCTGTACCGGGTCGGCCCGGGCCGGGTAGCCCCAGTCGACCCAGCCTGGCCCGGTTGATTCCACACATCCTTGCCTTAAGCCCATGTGGGCTGATTCTACCCACCAATCAGAGGCTTGCTCTAATGGAAGGTGTGAATGGGCTGATTCTACCCACCAATCAGAGGCTTGCTCTAATGGAAGGTGTGAATTTGCTGTCAGCAGTGGGCGTGTTGGCCCTGGTCGGCCTGAAGCAGTACCCCTCGGGAAGAGGGCCGAGAATGAGCCTTGGTTGGCCCGGGAAAATTCCAGGCCACCCAGATATGTAAACAACCTACGCTACCCGGCCCGGGCCGACCCGGTACAGATGGGAATGGCCCATTAGATCCAGCGCTAATGGAAAAAAGCTCTAGAAGTGCTGCAGTGCTCCAGTTTGCCATCTCAGCTGATTCTGATCACAAAAGCTAAACTTATGGCCCGTGCTTACTTTCATTTTTAATATATTTCCATTCCGGAGCTCGGTGGTAACTCCCCACGTGATCATGACACTTTCCTCTGTTGCGCCAAGCCATAAAACGCATTCACAAGTCTGGCGTGGCGGTAACATTACTACCAAGTGTGGCGGCACGAATGCCGCAAAATTCTCACATTGCTGCCACCATGACAGCAGTATTACACTGATTTTCCGCCATCCGCCATTGCTGTGCCCCCGAAAGAGACTAAAGAGATATAAGAATGGGATTTTGTAGAGCTAGTTTAAAGGTTAGGATCACATTGGTAACCCATAGTGGGACAATAAGGTCACCATCAGGGGTGGACTGGGACGAAAATTCGGCCCTGGCATTTTTATGAGAAACAAGCAGATTTGAAAAAGGATAGAATAGACTTAATTATAATAGTGCATAGAGAGGCTGAAGCATCACCTTTTTGTCAAGAAAATGGCAGCAAAGAAGATTTTAGGATCACTACCAAACATAAAATATCTGATGCTAAACTCAATGATCTACTGTTCCGTTCATTTTTTCCCACTAAATTAAATTTGGCCCCAAACCAAAAACTGCATTAGAGGATTTTCAATAAACCCAAAGCTATAAAGTTCATAGTCCACTGGTGTTGGACAGCTACCCAAACATTTCATTGTTTTTTCACACAAGAAAGCCTGTTGCAAATTACACAGGACACTCAGTATAATTGTTATTTTATGATGGTGGACAGGCTCATAATGGAGATGCTGCATTCTGACATTAAAGTGAGCGCCAACGCTGATGTCTCCAATAAAGATAAAACATTCGGACACCACTGGCATTTCAATCAGCAGCTATTTGACCACTAGGGTAATCATTAGAGCTGGAATTGTGGGTCATTAACCCCTTCATGCTGTGCAAACATCAATAAAAAGGGAGGGGAAGTGGCACGGTGGGGGGTTCTGCTGAGCCAAGACTGTGATGTTCTGTCATGTCCAGTTTGTTATTGGATAAACCAGTTTTGATATGACCAACTCTGAAGTCCTCTCTCCACTGAATCACTGATTTTATTAGAATTAAATTCATAATCTCTGCAAGACTCTAAGCAACCAAATATGGCTGCAAAAAGAGGAGTTTAGAGTGTTTCTGAGAGGCATGGTGATGAATAATCCATGAAGGCTTCTGAGAGCTCCCTAATGCATTGATTATTTCACAGTCAAAGCTGCCAGAGTCACGCAAATACACAAGACACAGATAGAAGAGACACACCAAAGGCAGCCCGTCACCTCACGCTGCGGATGTCGCCAAAAAATACCCTCGCAACTGTCTTCTTTGTCATCCTTCCAGACGGGGACTCGTCAAGCCCGTTTCCTTTGCAGTTTCTGTCTCCCTTTTGGCCCCGGGGCTGGGAACTCAGCAGCCAGATCACCTGGCAGGCAGGAGGAAGCTTTCCACACTCTGCTTTTATCTACAACTTTTAGAAAAGTGGAAATTTTACAGTCAAAATGTATTTTAGGGGAGAACAGACCTAAAAACAGAAATCCGCCACAGCACTAAAAACACTGACAGGTGATGAGAAAAATCAACGATAAAGGCTTTAAAGCTGCACCTAGAAACTCTGGGTCCAGACATGAGTTTGGATGTTACTTTGATGCGTGCAACTTGGATAAAAACTGTTGCATCTAAAGCTAGTGTTCCCATGGCAACAGTGGCAACATCACTATTTACATAAAATTTGTCTACTGGGATCTATAAAGTTGTCTCACTCTGACTTTTTCCAGCCTAATGTAAATTTTGATCTTTAAGATAAATAAAACTCACTTTGGGAAACAGTTTTATTACCTCAGCTCTCAGTGAACTCAGCAAAGGCACAGAGGAAAATACTAATATAACACTCTGTTTACAAATGGTTTTTTTTCTTTTGGTCCCTGGAGGATGCTGTACAAAGTTGTGAGAATATCTATTTTAGTCAGGATGATTGATTTAAAACTAAAGACACTAGGACAAACATTACAGCCTGTGTCTCACTGTGCTGTTGGCAGAACATTGTAATAAAATATTTTGAGGTTAGATTTGACAGGGCTCTTTTAACATCAAATACTTAAAAATGAGGAGTGGACACCAGAGATGGACAGCACACAGGGGGGCTATTAAAGTCAGACATCAAAGTCAACTCTGGAACTGAGCAAAGATTGTGTCATATGTGGGGTTCAATGTGTATTCATCACCAGAAAGATTAAGTCCACACAAAGTGAAAGGCTTTTGATTTGTTTTGTATCTGTCACACTGACCCGGAACCTCGTTTATCAACCGTACTTATGAACAGATCTGTGAGTATTTCGTGTGTAGGAACTAATTGACGCATTGTGTGGTATTCATCATTTTGTACCTGTTCGTGGAAATGTACAGACCATGTGTGGGAACAGCATCTAGTGGTAGAATGGAGAAACCGCAACGCAGCAACGGCTCAGTCATACACATTCCTCATCCACTAATCATTTTAACCATTAAATAAATATATCTGTGGAAAAACAGCTGAGTCACACAATTGATGCTGAAACACCCAATGGGAATATGACATTGTAGAATGGTTTTGTGTTATTTGTAATCACATTTGTTACTCTTCCCATTTTTATGATGTTCTTTATCGTTTTTTAAATTAATGAATATTTGTAATTTTATTTTATTATATTATATTTGTGTCCTTGTGAAATGCCTCATAATTTAGCTTGAGATGCGTTAGATAAAAGATCGTTTCTATATTATTATTTAGGCTTTGCCAGAGCTCTTCTGGAGTTAACGTGTTTCAGTGAGCGCACTGACAGGAGATCCTTCTGGATCTATGCTGTGATTTGGGACCTATTTTGGGGCAACAGATGAACCGCACAAATCTGATTCCAGTCCATATTCTGTTTTACTACGAGAACCCCCAGAACCTCCTCTGCTCCCCGATCACACGTTGCCAAGGTAACCAGACGGAATGACAGCTAAGAGGCTGCAATCTCTGACATAATTTCCAAATAAAACTAACCAGAACAGCTCCTTAAATGTAAAATGTAAATGACAAGCAGTTACGCTTCAATTTATCATAATAAAGTTTTTATTTACTCCTGACAGGAACATCTCTTCTGTCCCGACCGCGTTTATAACCTTTGCAACTTGTTGGATTCGGCAGCCAATGTCTCGATTTTGCAACAAAGTTTTCTTTGCATGTTCTACTGTGCTGAAGACATAGCGTGACCATATATGGTTAATTGAAGGCGTTCCTGTATGTAAATGACTGAGAACGGACACAAGCACCCGGGTACGCACAGGTGGGATTTATTATGAGATGAGTGCAGAGGAACGTGTACAAGAGGCCACCGCGTGGTTCATAAATCAGGATTTTGACAGTTCGTACGAACATTCTAAATTTCATTCATAGGAAGGAATTTAGGAATTTTTCTACAAACGTTTGATACACGAGGCCCCTGGAGTTTTGGCAGAACCTTTACATCTGAAAGGAAAAATCTTGCTCATTATGAACTAAATAACAGAACAGTTTGAGGTAATCATCTAAATAACTGTTATATAATAGAAGAATAGACACACCACACTTCAGGAGTCAAACATCATCATGAACTTGGTTTGGGCTCTACTAAAACTGTTCTGGGGAATATGCTAAAATGTTCTGGTAACATTTAAGTCATAAAATGTCTTCAATCATTTGCAGTTTATTCCAAATTTATTCATTTCACCTTTATAAATTCTGGGACTGTTTTGAGAGAAATGTTTGAGAAAAATCTTTAAAAAACCTTTGAGATATTTTGAAAAGTTCCTCATGAATATTTATCTCAATTCGTTACCAACAATTGCAATCCAGTGAGATTTTGACTTCGGAAGAATTTATATAGAATATGGGGAAAAACTTCACAATCACAAATTATTGCACTTCTATTACAAAATAAAACTGTGTTTTTACAATTATAATAATGATTGGGGGTGGGGGGGTTGTACTATTATGTCTCCCAGGCTGACACCTTCTCCTGCGTAGTTCTGCTTCTCCTCAGTTCATTGTTTTCACCTGTGCCCAATTCCCCACGCACCTGCCCCTCGTCTCCTATCAACTAGCTCCTGTGTATGTAACCCTGTCTGTGTCTCTCTGTGTTGTCGGTCCATTGATGTAGTCAGCGTTGTTTTGTTCCTCCCTGCCTGGTCTCTAGTTCTCTGCTCAATGAGTGAGCTTTTGGTTTTGTTCTTTGCAGCGTCTTGATAATCGGTTTTGGTTTCCTGCCCTTTTAGATGTTTATTTGGTTTTTCATCCTTAATAAAGGATTTTACTTTTATCTTCACTCCTGCCTCTTGTCGTCCTGGGGTTCAGCATATTGGGACCAACCCTCCGGATCTAAACGTGACATCATGATCACGTTTGAAAGCTCAGAAGACATTTTTTCTAGAACTAATACAGAGTGAATGTGGGCATATCGAAACCTTCCCTATTTAGTTGATGCAAGCTGAAAAGTGATACATGTGAGACACGTTTGACAATGATTGTCAGGTGCAAGAGGCCCATGGGGCCAGATCCTGGACAAGCCCCCATTTGTTTCAGAGACACAAGGTCTGACAGAAATTAGGCAATCTTGGGAAGGGTTTTAATCAAATTTCAATGCTTGGTTCTTTTCTAAACACAGTGTAGTAAATATTTGATTTTACCCTTTAAGCAAAAAAATGGGTTTTAATCAAGTTGTGTACTAATTATGACAAAATTAGGAGATTTACTTTTTGAGCTCTGACAAGAAAACTCTTGAAATTTGTTTGAAATTATGTCATAACCGTCATTTGACCCAGCCAGAGATAAAACATAACACAAAAGCATCCTAAATTCTGTATAATTCTTCAAGAAGAAATCTGAGTGTGAGTGTGTATGTGTGAGTGCATCAGGAGGCTGTGTGTGACTATTCTTTACCATTAATAAGCTATAGTGATGTAGATGGGAAGTTCATATAGTATTAATATTTATCCCATGAGCTCTGTGTTCCTCTTTTGATGGAACAGTCAGCACTTGTTGGATGGCCTATCTTCTTCTTCCAAGACCGATCAGGTGCAATTAGCATGTTGATGGCAATGCAGGATGCTGGATGCTATTGCTGCAGCTCAAGCACAGACAGCATGACAGTGTGAGCCAGAAGGAGCAGACTCTGCATTGCATTATTCAGCAGGATGATCGTGGATGCTGGCGGGGGAGCCGCTGCGAGCACAGCTCTGTCTGGCTAATGGAACTCAGCAGTGATGATCGACACATCACTTCAGCTCTAGTGCAGCTGTATAGGCACGTAAAAGTAAGTGGAGCAGCATCCAGAATTCTGTGCAGTGCCACTGGCTCTTTTAGCAGTCCATCCTCATTGACTGCGGTGATGTATTTACATCTGAGAACATCTGTCACCCGGACCCGGTGATGCCACGAATAATGAGGGAGTGTGTGAGATGGACACAGGAGCCCCATGAGGCAGGAATAAGCACTCAAGGGTTAAAGATGAATTAAACTGTCTTCCCCCTGTTAACATGTAGTTACCACATTTATTTGTCGAGCACATTTAAAAACATGTCAGCTGACCAAAGTGCTTGACAAGAGAGAAAGACAACAAAATTCAACAGAAATGGTAAATGGCCTGTGTTTGTGTGCCACCTTCCTAGGGTTCTACAATCCCCTAAGGTTCTTCACTACACACTCAGTCATTCACCCACTCACACACACATTCACAGGCTGGTGGGGTAGCTACAGCTGTCCTGGAACGCACTGACAGGTGAAGCCTGCCAAACGCTGGCACCACCGGTTCCTTCGACCACCATCAGCAGGCAAGGCTGCTCAAGGTTAAAGAGCAAGTAACACCTAAATTAACTTCTTTTTTTTGCTGATAACCTGGATAGATGAGTGTCTATTGGTGCTGTAGATGTGTGTATCCATTGGTGTGGCATTTTAGTGCAACTTACTTTAAATGTAATATTGCTGAACACCCAGAGATCTGCTCAGTCAGGCAAGATAAATTTCAACATTTTCTACATTTTAACACAATTTAATTCTCACATTTATGAAAGAAAACAAAAACACTGTTTTCACTAATCAAATTACAATTAATCATCACAATCTATATGTTTAACAGATTCTGCGAACACTGTAGCAGACTCTGGTCCAGGTTTAGTGGTTACCAATCTTCTGTCCTTGAGGATCCCTTGGCTGTGTGGTAACCTCACATTCGACAACCGAGACAACCAATCTCATGCAGTAGCTATTTAGGGGGGGAGAAAACAACAATCACTGACTTAGATCTCTGACAAAAGTTAGATTTAAACTTAAAGGTGTAGCAATGGATGTTTCTGAAGAACCGCCCACTCAACGTTCTTTAAAATGCGCATGCGCACCCCTCTACCAGTCCGTGGAGCGTGCTCGTGCACGCGCTGTTTCCAAGCAACTGCTGGCTTTGCACCTGTTGACGCTAGTAAGTTCTTTTTTTCCCACAATGTCGGATTCTCCACCAGTAAGTTATATTCCATGTAGCATTACGAGCATCTTCATATCTAACTATAGCATTACAAAAAAGCTATCAATTAGCATATAAGTTATATTGTTTTGCTGATTGGTTTAAAGCTTTCCTGAGGAAAGTCTGGTTGGTTCCGATACGGACGACGAGCCCGTGCCCGGTCCATCCCGACCAAGATTCAGGATGAGGGGTGCACCGAGAGACCGAGTGAGACGATCCAGGACCGGAAGAGCCACAGCTTCAACAACCCGCGGCAGCCGAGAGCAGGAAGGAGGCGGCCGTGTCAGAGGTCGACGTCGAGTTCGAGGTCGAGCTAGAACCCATGGGGGTCTGCTCGCTGACCTTACACGGGATGACTTAGAAAGGGTCCAACAACTCCGGCAACAGTTGGTGGCAGTGGAAGAGGTATGCGTGCACCTCTACTAACTTATCATAATAAAAAACGCCAAAAGCAAAGCCTTTATTTTACATTTGCTCCATTACGAGTCCAATTATTTCATCTGTATGATTATCCCGATTTTGAATGTGTGAAATGTTATGTGGATTTATTCTAACGTATTCATAACATACTCTGCTCCATCCAACATTATGAGTTACATTGTGCTACAGTGAATACACAGAAACATGTTGTGAATGTACTTCCTTCATTTTATTCCAAACATTTTGCACTCAAGGTCCTTTTGCCTGTAACATGTAGTATCTGAAAGTTTTATGAGTCCATTAGCCAAGCACAACAATTTAAAAGTGTGATTTTGCATTCACAGGCTAGGATAAAGAGACTGACGCTAGAAGAGTGCCAACAGCTTCTACAAAGATGTATCACACGGGAACCTAGTCTCATCTTTGACCTGATGATTCTCACCCCTGATCACCCACAACCTGGACCTTGTCCTCCACAGTCACCCAGCTGGTGTGTCTGTCTACAGTGCAGAAATATGGCAACACCGCTGGAACAAAAATGCTGTCAACAACAACCACAGAACTGTGCGTCACTGTTGCCACACATGGACTTCTACATCTTGAATGAAGGTGCATTGAGACTGGCCAGACGAATCTGGAACGACCTTAGAGCAGAGGCTGACATCCGGGATCCAGGAGAAAGCCATAGGCAGTTCCGCTATGCAGCATACAGGAACTTTATTGTCTGGCAGTGTGGCCTTCTGGGACCTGGTGTTAGAATTGTTATACCTTCATGTTGTGTGTGGAAAATTAGAGATGGTTTCCCAGATCCAAATGGACAGTATGTAGGCTTTCTTCCATCAAGAGTGTAAAACATTTGTAGATGCCTAATAAATCTTTTTGTAATTTACCTAAAAAAAAAAGACCTCAAGAGCTTTACTTGCACACTCATAACCTGATTAATTACACGGTTGTATTCTGACACTTCAAATATGTAATATTTCCAGGTTTTAATTAAAAAAAAGTCTTCCATGGTTTGTTAGGTGTTCAAACACAACTTTATTTACATTTATAAATACATAAACAATTTACCTCAGCAAAAATGTATTAAAATAATTTATGCAGAAATATAAACAAACGGTTAAGAATTTTTTTATTAGCTCTTACGTGTAAAATCAATGTTTTATGAAAGGCATACATCCACCAGAAAATGTTTGATATGGCACATTATGTACAGTTGAAATGGAAGCACATACCCTTTAGATGTAGGTACAGTTGTAAACATCAAGTCGTCACACCCTGTCCTGTCTCCCCATTCTGTTCAGTCATGCTGTTAATTGCTCCCACCTGCCTCTCGTTTTCCAATCACCCAAGCTCCCAGCCCTCATGTATTTAAACCCTCTCAGTTCTGTGTGTTTTGTCGGTTCATTGTTTCCATGTCCTGCGTGCAGTTACTATTAAAATACCTTTTGCATGTCCAGATTGCCTGCCTGCCTGCTTCCTCCCCAGCATTTGGGTCCTCACAAACGGCTCAACTCACCTGCACCGTGACAGAATGAACCGACCTCCCGAAGGATCCAGTGGGGAGGTTCTCCCCTGGGAGCACCTGCTCCGATGGCTCACCCCGAGCCACCAGCCGGCTTCTCCTCCTCCAACTCTGCCACGCCACCATCGAGCCTCGGCGTTCCTCTTCACCCTCCCGGAGCCAGATGAGAGGTTGGACTGGGAGATGCAGCCGGACCGATCCTGCTATGTGGGCACCAGGCTGGCTGTGTGCTCCCCCGGCGTTGGTCCACGGCACTGGGAAGGAACCCCGGCTCCACCAACACCTCCAGCACGTAAAAAAAAAAAAAAAAAAAAAAAAAAATGTAGCTGGAGGAATCACATTCTGTACTACATTTATGCCACAAGTAATGTTTAAAATCTTCCTTGCTTACACATCTGCTCCTCCACCCCGCCATCAGCTGCCTGTGGTGCGCCGCTGATGACCAGCCCAGGCCCAGGTCTCACCTCTCCCTGCCCGCCCTGGATCCACCTCCACCCACCCAGACTTAAGCTTCCCCCTGCCCGCTGCACATCCAGCCGGCCTCTGCCCTGCCCCCTCTCTCACCTGCATCACACCCAGGATCAGGCTCCCCCAGCCCGCAGCCTTCTCCCACCCACACAGCCTCTCCAACATCATCCACAGCGCACATACAGCTTGAATCTTTTTACAGAGGTTCTTTGCACCATGCCAGATATCCAGGCTGTGTTTATCAGCTTCTCTGTAATACACACACACACACACATAAATAAATACATAGCTAACACATGGTAATTGGTATGCCTTTTTCTATGCAACATTCTTACGCACATGCACAACTCAGTTTGTTTGCTGGGAACTTACCGATCCGACAGTGAATCCTGAATTGTTGATACATCTGGAGGCTTTGGTCTTGACCACTGAGTGTGAGTCAGCGGAGTGGAGGTGATGATATCATAGCTGTAACAAATGTAGAATTTTAAACATATTAGTTCTTTGTTTATACAAAATCCAAATATAACAAATATTTCATATGGATGTCCACAAATATTCTTTAAAGTATATTCTTCTGAAGGTCATCCAGCTCTACATTTGAAACTACCTCTAATAAATGTATGCTATACAAATATGACGTTCCTTTACGTGTTTTACTTTGTTGTTTGATTCATGCATCAGGACATTGTCTGTAATGTCTCCGCTCAAAGATGTGTTCAGATTCAGATGCAGCAGCCCCCTGTCCGCATGTAAAAAAAATAAATAAAATAAATGGTGCTTTGCGGATCGATGAGCCGACTGTTTCCACTACACTCTCGAAGGATTCAGGATACAGACGGCGGAACGGTCGGAAGGATTCTGTGTCAGCAAAGCGCATCTCTTTGGGTAGATGAGCATAAAATCCTAGACCGCTCCATCTTTGCAGCCACCGTACACATACTTTCCGAAACTTGAAATGACGATCGTGGGGACACATCAACAATAAAACAAGTAGAAGCATTTCCCCTATTTACAGCTCTCTCGCCGTTTGTTTATTTTTTCACATGCAGACAGGGCGCTGCCATGTTGGAATCACGTCAGCAGAGAACGCGCTTTGTTTGGCCAGTAGAATATTTCAGAAGCTGATGTGTGCACACAAATATAAAACAGGTTTTATTTTCATACAGTTTTTCTAGCAGTAATCTCAAATGAAACTATGATATAAAGGGCAGCACAAAGACGCCAATAATATCAAGCTCTGCCTTAAAGTGCTGAATGAGTGTGGGGAAAATATTCCTAGATTTGTATCCCATCACTTGGAGGATTTACCACCTGTTACATTCTCCAGCCTGGATGTATGCTGTTTGCTGCGGCGGATGGAGCAATTGTGTACGGAGGTTAGTGCTTTGAAACACGTAGCCAAACTTCAGGCAGATGTCTGTGAGCAAGTTCGGGCTGAAGCTGGAGAAATTAACCAGCGAGTGGCCGCACTGGGGAGTCAGTCAGGCGACCTGGCTGGTTCTGCTATTCTAAAAGGGCAGGGACCAAGGACGGGTCCTTTTCTGCATCCGAGTAATAATAACTCAGAGGAGCGGCTGGAGAGTAATGGCGGCCTGGCCGAGAGGCAGGGAGTTGGCGTTTTGGCTGACCAGAGGATCGGGATGGGCCCTGTGGAGGCATGCGCCTCTGTGACTTCACGGAGTGGTGAAGATCGGACTTTGTTAGCGGCCTCTGGTTCTGCGTTTACAATGAATATGGTGGAACCGGAGCCTCTCACACGCTCCCCACAGTGGAGTACAGTCGTGAAGAAGGGCAGGCCTCGTCAGAAGCCGGAGAAGGTTGCTGCAGGGATGCATGTTCCTTCCGCGACTAGACATAACAAGAGGCGTGGAGCCGGATCTATTATTGGCACTGGAACTGTGAGTACTATAAAAACTGTAAAGACAACAGTAGTGAGTGTGTTTGCCACTAAATTTGCCCCAGAAGTTGATGCAGAAACGCTCTCATTGTATCTTAAAGAGAAACTTAACAGAGACGTCACCTGTCTGAAAATTGTTAATTTACGGAGCAGGTTTGGCTCCTTTAAGGTTACGGCTGAGTGTGATGACATTGGTGAAATGTACAACCCTGAGCTTTGGCCTGAAGGGGCTCTGGTCAGACGGTATTATGAACCACGGAACCCCCGCTCTCTCCGCTCTTCTAATTTGACTCCAGCAGGGGAGGTTTCCCCTGGTCCTAACACCTCAGCATAAGCATGTCTCTTCGGGTGCTGTCCTATAACTGTCGTGGCCTGCATCTGGGCCAGGATGCAGGGGATAGAGCTCGACGTATTGTTGTGGACAGCTTGCTTGAAGAATGTGAAATATTGTGTTTGCAAGAGACTTTTTTACCTAAACAAGATCTGGACAAACTTAACTGCCTTAACTCTAAATTTTTCGGAGTGGGGGAATCAACTACTGATCTCAGCACAGCTATAGTCAGGGGTAGAATATCAGGAGGAGTGGCTTGCTTTGGAACAAAAGAATTGATGCCGTAATTAAGCCACTTAGACTGGATGTAGATTGGTGTATTGGCATACAATATATTCAGAATAACATTAGTTTTGTTATCCTTAATATTTATACTCCATACGAAATTGCTGGAAATGAAGGGGAATATATTAGTAGGTTGGCTTTTATTAATGCATTTATTCAAAGCCACAGTACTTATAGTATATATGTTGTGGGCGACTTTAATGCTGATCTTTCAGATAAAAAATCTCAGTTTGCTAAACACTTAATACAGTTGTGTGAAGACAATGATCTTGTTCTATCTAGCAAAGTGCTGTTGCCAAAAGACATTTACACATATATTAGTGAGAGTTGGCATACTACATCATGGCTGGATCATTGTATTAGTACAGCTGATGGTCATGCAGCTTTGGATAGCATGTCTATAAAATATGGGGTAACTGTGTCAGACCATATACCTTTTGCTTTCTCTATAAATGTGGAACAACTGCCTAGTACAATGGGAGTTAATTATGTCAATAATTATGATAATATAAATTTAGAATGGGCAGCATTAAGTGACAAAGACATATCGGGTTATAGTTATAATACAGATCAATACCTGAACAATATCTCTGTGGCTAAAGAGGCTATCCTGTGTGAAGATGTCAACTGTAAGATTCTTAAACACAAAAGTGATCTATGCTCTATGTATGAGGATATAGTGGATGCTTTGTATGAAAGTGGTAGACCTTTTCATGTCAAAGGTAAGAATAAGCAGAAACCTCATATCAGGCCTGGCTGGAAAGAACATGTTGCCATGTATCAGGATGAAGCGCGGGTAGCTTTTAAATGTTGGGATATGGTTGGGAGACCTAGGCAGGGTGTGGAATTTGAACAGAAAAAACATGCAAATGCCAGATATAAGTATGCTGTTCGTTTTATATCAAAAAATGAGCAGATCATGAGGGCAGATTCAATGGCCAGGAAATTTATGAGTCATGATGTCAAAGGTTTTTGGAAAGATGTGAAAACAGTTAATAATTGCAAATCATCTCTACCAGGTGCTGTTGAAGGTGTTTCTGGGGAAGATAATATTGCAGCATTATGGAGACATCATTATCATGCATTGTTTAATTGTTTGAAAGGTGACCAGCATGAGGATGGCTCTGTAATTAATGATGAATCTATATGTGTAACGACCCATGAGGTGCATGATGCTATTCACAAACTAGCTGATAATAAGGCTTCTGGTCTGGATCACATTAGTGCAGAGCATTTGAAATATGCTAGCCAAAGACTAGCTCCCCTTTTAGCTCTTTGATTTACAGGGTTCATGATTCATGGCATACTACCAGACTCAATGATGGCAATTCTGCTTGTTCCAGTCATTAAGAACAAATCTGGGAAGGTGACCAGTATGGATAATTATAGGCCGATTGCACTAGCCAGTGTTTTATCTCAAGTTCTTGAAAGAATCATATTTGATAGAGTCACTGTGTACCTCAGTTCCTTGGATAATCAGTTTGGCTTTAAGCCAAAACATGGTACTGACATGTGTATATACGCACTTAAAGAAATGGTCAATTGGTACAGAAATAGAAATTCTTCTGTCCTTATGTGTTTTATTGATGCTTCTAAGGCTTTTGATCGTGTAAACCACAGAAAACTTTTTATTAAGTTAAAGCTACGGGGGGTCCCTGGGTTTATTGTGAGAATCCTGTCTTACTGGTATGCTCATCAGAAGATACAGGTTAAATGGGGTGCCAGCATCTCTGCACCATTTGGCGTTAGTAATGGGAATTCTGTCTCCTATCTTATTTAATCTGTATGTTGACGATCTGTCTGTGCAGCTCAGAGCCTGTAACACTGGATGTTTGATGGGTACAACTTTGATCAACCATCTGATGTATGCTGATGATCTGGTGGTCTTTAGTCCAAGTAGTGCTGGTTTACAGCAGCTCCTAAATATCTGCTCTGAATATGGTGTGCAGTACGATATTCAGTATAATGCTGTTAAAAGTGCTATCTTGATATGTAGAACCAGGCAGGATAAAAAGCTAAACTTTCCTGTGTTCAAACTGTCTAATAATGATCTTAATGTGTGTGAGAAGGTGAAATACCTTGGCCACTTTATAACTGATCAAATGCGTGATGATGCTGACATCCACAGACAGTGCTGTAAGCTGTATGCACAAGCTAACACTATAGCTCGTAAGTTTGGTTTTTGTTCACCTCCAGTTAAGGTGGCTTTATTTAAAGCATATTGTACTCCGCTTTACACAGCCCAACTGTGGTCATCCTACAATCAAAGCAGCATGAACAAGCTGCAAGTTGCATACAATGATGCCTTATGGATCATACTTAAAATACCCAGAGGGGGCAGTGCCAGTCAGATGTTTGTAACAGCAGGTGTTTGTACTTTTAAAGCTCTTTTAAGAAAACTCATATTCACTTTTATAGGCCGACTGGATAGCTCTGCCAACAGTATAATTTTAGCAATCACTGATCCTACTGTGAGCAGTTGTCGCTATTTCTCCAGTATAAGGAAATACTGGTTGAAGTGTTTGTGTGGTTAACCTTGTGTGGAACAGTTTATAGTAAAGCTTTTAATTACATTTAGATTTTTATTCAATTTTATGCTGTTATCTTTTTATTCTATTTATCTATTTTGTTTTATTGATCTGTTGTTTTATATGTATTTTATCTGGACCTAAGAGTCTGTCAATAAAGATTATCTATCTATCTATCTATCAAATGCATTCCTCCAAATAGCATGCCGAACTTTAGCTTACCTGTCGAGCAGAAAAACAGGCAACCGCAGCATCTGTGGACAGCCCAACCGTCTCTTTCAGCAAACGCCAACGTTGAAAGGAGTCTCCTAAAAACACTCTGGTCTTATTTCTCACTTCAGAGGCCTTCTCGTAGACTTTGAAGACACCTTTTCTCTTGCAACTCTCAGCCATTTTCAAAAGAACCCGTTGAGATATATGTGCGCAACACGTTGAGATAAAAGAGTGCGCATGCGCAAGGAGAAAACTGACCTGGGGCGAGCACGTACGACGGACTCACGCTTGCCAGAATGATTGACAGTTATGTGGACCAATGGTTGACGTGATCCACCCAGAAATAAAAGATCAACTGTTATACCTTTAATGTTCAGACTTTTTTTCTCAGACGTGTCAGAATAAATAATCAAGGCTTTTTTAGATTGTTTCAACTGTTCTTTCATGTTGTTAAAGGGTTTGGCTATGAAACAACACAACCACCTTGGGTGTGTAGCATCTAGGAATGGTCAGTTTTCATCTACAGTTTGACCTTTTCAGTAAACAGTCATCTGCAGACATGAATCTGCCTCTCTGCGTCTCTTAATCTTCCAAACTGCAGGAAATCAGTTTCATCATAATCAATTTCCCTCTGGGATTAATAAAGTATTTTTGAATTGAATTGAATTGAAAGATTTGCCACTGCATGTTAACACTCTGATTGTCAACATCATGGTCCTTTCTCAAGGTTCCTCTCTGCCAAGCTGCGGCCTTATTTATCCACTTGCTTCACAAGACAAAAGAAGAACTTTTACAACTCACAAGTTAAATAATCATTAAATAATAATATGGTTGAATGGCCAAATGTTATATGAATAATAATATCAGTGTTTGAATAACCTGTGCCTAATTCAATGAAGTTGAAATGAATTTTAATATTACAATGAAGCATTTTATGTTATGATCAGTAATGTTTGAATTAACAAGTGAATCATTTTCTACACTCATACACAATGTTCATTAGATAAAGATAAAGTATCTTCATGCATATAGATATGTTCTTACCCACAAATCAGAGCATCCTGTATCTGAGAAGGCGTGATGTTCTGAGGTTTGTTTGTTAACACCTCTTAACATGGCACGCCCCGATTGGCCAAGTAAATCATAATATGAGAATATTAAAACAGGATCACTTGCGGAGTGATTCAGCATTCCGTTAGTTTTGAGCAAAACTCCGGACTGGCCATTGGAGGAAACTCTCTCTAACCACTGCATCTCTTGCCAAGCTTTCGACAAGCTAAAAGCTGCCTGCAGCTGACACAACAAAACGGCTCCTTCAGCTATTCAGAAACAGCTGCTCTAGACACAAACTATTTCATCTATCTGTTGTGATCTGGGAGACGACTCTGGACCAACCTGGTCATACTAGTCTACGAACCTCAGTACCTTGGGGTCACCTGACCCCCAGACATCTTGGATCCGAAGGAGTCTCCTCAGGGGTACATAGAACACAGCATGATTGTGTCTGATGCCGTTTTGATAAGAACCAACTTTCTAGTTTAATGCAGACAAAATTCTTTTCACACCCAGAACTCAGTTCTTCTGGATACAAGGTTCTGATAAACACACACCATTCAATTATCATACAGCACATTCCATCCAGTTATATTCATCCATCACACTCTGCTTACTTAACTTGTCTTGTTTTTAATTTGTTTAGAAAATAAATTGTTTACCTTTTATAAACCTGACTCTGTCTGAATTGATATGAAGTGTGTTTGATCACTGAAAAAGCAAAGAATCCTAGAATCTTCTGATTGAACATTCAAAGACTAATGAGGTTGATATCCTATATTTATATAGAATATCACAGCTTATTGGTCATAAGTAAAGGTAAAGTATTAAGCTGAAAAGCAACAATATTAAACCCTGATTTCTTACAAGTCTTTCTCAATGTCAAGGCACCTGGGCATTGCCTTGGGGTGAGGGGGTGGTTGGTGGATTTGACAAGTAATTAAAATTGCGCCCGCATTTTCTAAGTTAACACACATTTATTTTAACAACGGTAATTTTTGCATCTTTACTGTTCCCCTGCTTCAGCCCTGTCACCGGACAATTAGTTTTTCACACAGGGCAATGTAGGTTTGGATTTTGTTCTCTCCTTAAATAATAAAAATTATCATTTCAAAACTGCATTTTGTGTTTACTTGTGTTATCTTTGACTAATGGTTAAATGTGTTTGATGATCAGAAACATTTTGTGTGACAAACATGCAAAAGAATAAAAAATCAGGAAGGGGGCAAATAGTTTTTCACACCACTGTACAGTGCTCAGCATAACACAAATATGGGGCCATCGATGGCAAATAAGATTTATTAATTTGCACACACAAAAAAGTGATTTTCCTAAAAGATCCATTCATGCCCATGTTGCAAAAATGAGTACAGCCCAATGATAGTCTTAGGAGAAAAGCTAGACTTCGAATGAACAGGCAATTAACCACAGGTGAGTCTAATGATTCATTTGAGAGGGGTCCAGCAGACAGGTGACTATAAAAACTTAACAAAGAAAAGCATGCTGTCAGCACCAGCTCCATGCGGAAGAGAAAAGATGCAAAATCTGACAAAAGAAATAATTTCTTTACACAAAAAGGTGAGGGCTACAAGAAGATCAGCAAAGCTTTACATTTCAGTCAGAATATGGAAGCAAAGGTGATCCAAAAGTTTAAGAAAGATGGAAGTGCAACCATCTTACAGAGACATCCAGGCCGTCCACAGAAGTGAACATCTGGACAGGAGAGTCTTCTGATGAGAACGGTTGAAGAAAATTGCCATGCAAGTTCACTGCAGTTAGCTAAAGCTCCATGCATACGTCCCCCCTCTCTACTGTCCACTCCTTGTTCCCTCCTCTCCACGACTGATGTCAAGTTGTTGTGGTTATTGTTGTTGTTAGCCTCAAGGGCAACATGCCGATTATCACTTGTAAGTCGCTTTGGACAAAAGCGTCTGCTAAATACATAAACATAAACATAAAGCAGTAGAAAGCCAAACTGGAGAGAATGTTTCCTGTGAGATCATACGGCACACTCTGCAGAGGAATGGCATGCATGGGTATTGACGATGAAGGAAGCCTGTCCTAAAACCCAAGCACTAAAGCACCCCAAGGATTAGCTAGGGCCCATGCTGAAAGAGATGAAGAACAGTGCTTTAAGTGGGCTGGTACGCACCGGTATGCAGTACCAGCACTTCTTGTTCTTTCTTACTTTCTTACTCAGCGTACCGGGACTTTTTTCCAGGGTACCGGTTGTTTTTCCGGTCATTTATTTGTCAAATCATCCGATATTTCTGAAAAAGCCATCTGCCCATCTCCAGTACCAGCTATCCACAGTCCCCCCCCCAGCACACTGCCCCACCCCTCATGAACAGGCTCATTTCATACATTAGTAAGCTGTAGCCATGCAACTATGTCGGGGTCACACACACAAACACTCCACACCAGCAGATTGTCTCCAAACACTTTATTCAGTCCCCCTGATGCTCCTCGATCCACAGGTCCAACTTAATTCGTCTGCAAAAAGATGCCTCCTCTGTGTCTGCTACCTGTATATGTTAGAGGAGGACATCTGATTATTGATGTTCTTCAGCTGCTGTTGCACATGCTCCTGCTGCTATGTCCGCACTCTGTTACACAGCAGATGCGTTTGTCCCGACGCGACGCCAGACGCATTCACTCTAAAAGCGCAAAAGGTGCATCACTGCCGTGAAACACAATGTGCATACAGCACAGTCAGCTCAGGGAAAGGAGAGGGGAAAAAAAGTAGTAAGGAAGTAAAATGCCTGGAAAGCAGAACAGCCTTGATGCCAACAGTAAAGTAAAAACCTTCTTACTTAGCTTTATATTGATGGTTGGTGAACTGAAAAAGCTAACTACTAGCTTTTATATTACAAGGCAGCCTACTTGTATGCATTGAGTATGAGACACACACATCTGATCCTCCTCACACACTCTCACACCACACCTCCATTATCTCACGCTGAAGAATCAAGCAGCACAGCCACTGGCATTGCACCTTGGGGGATGTGAGTGTTTTAACACCCATGCTTTCTCTAATGATGAGATTAAACAACCACATTTTCGTGAAGTTTTGCTCATGAGCTGCACCATCTGCCCGAGGCAGACCGCCTTGAGAAGATGGCTGAAAAAAGGAACCGGTTACTTGCAGAAAAAAATCCAGGCTATGTGGACATGAACCCTCTATACCCTATCTAGGAGCCAGTGTGTGGAAGCCCTAACACTGTCTCCACACACAATCAGACAGTCCTAGGACCAATTGGAGCAACATCACTACGGCACAAATCAAAAAAGAAGAAGAAGAAATAACTGACTTAAACACCTTTATCTGCTCATGTCTCAAAGAAAAGCCCAACTCTAAAACATATAAAGATGATGCCAAAGCCTTACCAGCATATCTTGTGTTGTAGTGCTCGTTTAGCTTGTCCAAAATGGGATGCTGGTCCAGAATCATTCAAAATGATTTGCCTTTTAATGTTTGTTACACAAACCTAGAATCAAACTCTCTCTCTCTCTCTGTGTGTGTGTGTGTGTGTGTGTGTGTGTGTGTGTGTGTGTGTGTGTGTGTGTGTGTGTGTGTGTGTGTGTGAGCTGCTTTGCAAGGGTCACATATACAGTCTGAATTATTCAACAAAGACTTTGAAACAGACTGTTCGGTGCACAAAAGTTCACTTAGCAGTCGCGACTTGGCAGCAACATGAGAAAGGACGAGAGACAGTAATTCATTATGGAAAAAGTGAGAGTAGAAATAGGCTAAGAGTGCAGAGTCAAGGCTGTTATTGAATTTGATTATCTCCCCATCAGGATGGCGGCACTGAGGCTTTGTTGCTGACTTTCAATTGAAAATCTCTGCTGATTCATAGAAAACAGAAGGGAAGTCTGAAGAAAATGTAAATGATGCATGAGTGCAACACTGTCGAGTACAAAAGAGATTCAGTTTACTCAGTTTATGACCAGGATTTCTCCTTAATTTACTGATTCAGGAAAGTCTTTAGAGCAACCAGTTATTCTGTCGCCAGAATATCATTCTGTCCTAAAATCAAGTCTGGACATCTGGTCCGTGCATTAATAATAGAGGGTAGGATATTTTCTCAAGTTATTTTAGTTAAATGTCTACAATGGAATGAGCTAGGCAAGCATCAGCAAACATAAAGTTAGCTCTAACTAAAGCCTAGTTTATATTTCGACAGCAAGTTTGCGCTTATGCGTACACGTATTGATGTTTTCCTTTTATACTTATCCCTTGGTGTGTCAATGTTGTGAAGCAGTTCTCCACCAGGACAACAGAGGGTGTAATGTTTTTCTGCTGTTCAGCAAATGCATGCCACAATAAAAGCTAGCAGTCCAGCTAAATATTTTTTGGCTAGGCAGTGTAGCTCGCTAAAACATATGCTTGGGATGCATGTTTTCCAAAATTTCTTTAACCGTTTATTGACGCCCCTTAATGGTTAATAGCCGGTTAACCAGAAATAGAAGAGTGGCATGTGTGTTCTATTGGGATGTAAGTGTGTTATTTAACTATATCATCACTAACCAACTAACCATAGGCATTTCCACTACCTTCCTCTCCAGTCTCATGAGCCCATTGCCATGGCGACTGTGTTTGGACACCTAAAGGCACACTGGGCATGTGCCCAACCATGTGCATGTAAACAATCTGAAAATGCACTAAGACGTTAGTTTTGACGATCTTCATCAGTTCCTTAGCTCCTTGCCGTGATAAAGGGCTCCACCGGAACTGGACGCGGCCACAGCTGCAGCTCACCGCTCCCAATGGGGATGGGTCAGATGCAGAGATGAATTTCTCCAGTGTGTGATGAATTAATGGAACTTTAGCTTCGTAACGTGAGGAAATATGGGTTTTCTGTGCCAAAGGTTGCATTTGGCCCGGCTGGGTCAGAGCTGGGTCGCTCAGAACTTTAACCCACAGATTAAGACCTTTGCCGACATGAAGTCTGCAAGAGTCTGCTGCAAACCATAACATCTGCCACCTGCAGTGCCATAAGATGTTGTTCTCATGGAAGCTAGTCATAACATAACAAAGTCTTAAACTTCCTTTTCTTTATTTTAAATGTTGAATAATCATTATTATAATTTTGCTCATTATAAATGTGTTTTAATCAAATGAATGATTATTATGCTTTGGGTAATCATAATAACTATAATGAAGCAATGCTTAATTAAATAATGTTTTGAAGATGTTTTAGTGATGACCTTCACACTGAAACACACACACACAACTCTCACAGTAAACTCCAAAACACATTTGCTCTGACGCACACGTTTGCTTTGAGAAGGGAAAGGCTTTTGGTAAGTTTTCAGTCTTGTTATTCAGTTCGTGTTTGACATCGAAAGAAAGAGGACGTGTAACAAACGCTAACGGGGGAACGGAGCCCCACCGGCTCTTGCCCCCCCCCCTCGCTATTCTTGTCAAGCCAGACAGGATAGCTGAATTGCAACCGCTAACGCAGACTCGTTCAGAGTCTTTGATTTTCTGAGTAAATTAAACTTAAGAAAGCGCATCTGCAAACGCTCCTACAACGTGTACCTGGGGGCATCTCTGGACCGGATCGTCGCACACCTTCGTCTCCTCTGCCAGCCAAGGTGTGACCTGGATAAACATCCTCCTCAGGTCCGGATCTGAACGAGGGTCCTCGTACGGTGAGGCAGAACACAATAGATAGTTCTTATTAGAAAAGATGCATCAAACGCTAAGTTTAATTCAAACCATCATTTTCACTCAGACACCTGTTTCTTCCTGAAGCAAAATCAGACGCACACACGCATTCATTTCACATCACATCATTCTCAATCTTCAGCACATCCAACACAAGGTCTATTTGAGCAAGCTTAAAATATCAACTGTTAAAGATTGTCCAACAAAGTTGCCAATGTTGATTGTTATTTCCTATGCTTGTCATTTCAAAATCATTAGTTTAATTTGAAGAATTAAAACTTTTAACTTTCAAACTTGTCTCTTCATTGAACTTAAACACAGACCCACGGATATTATCGTCAGTTTATCGATGAAAACAACCTTTGAATCTTTTTAAAACTATAAAATTTGGTTATTCATTTATTAAAAATTAATATCTCAAATTAATATGTAGAATGGTTCCTCTTTCATAAAAGAGCATAAACCATTACACTACAGCTTTAATTCTTGTTTTATTTATTCAATAAATCTAAATCTATACATTTCTTGTTTTGGGTCCTGCAGGGGCGGATGTAGGATTGAAAAAGATTTGGGGCTTAGCCCAAATGAATTATTGTCTTTTTTTAAATTAAACATTTCAACTTTCATATTTTTACCATCTGAAAACAGACAAAAAGCACTAGATTACACTCTTGTCTGTCTTGTTATGAATCGCTTTTGAAATCCCATTTTTATGCGCTAGCTTTCAACTCACCATGAGAGTCTTTTAGTTTTTAAGTTTAAATTTTTATGCATTGTTTATGTTGTGTATTGTTTTTATTGTATTTTATTTCTGTGAAGCATTTTGGTCAGTTTCATTCTGTTATACTGTCATATTGTTATAAGATGCTATACAATTAAAGTTGGCTTAGCTTATGAACGGATATGATAATAAATTAGCTTATATACAAACAAATCCTGTGGCTGTGCAGTGGCACAGTGGTTGGAGCTGTTGCCTTGTAGCAAGAAGGTCCTGGGTTCACTTCCCGGCCTGGGATCTTTCTGCATGGAGTTTGCATGTTCTCCCTGTGCATGGGTGGGTTTTCTCCGGGTGCTCCGGCTTCCTCCCACAGTCCAAAAACATGACTGTTAGGTTAAATGGTCTGTCTAAATTGTCCTTAGGTGTGAGTGTGTGTGTGCATGGTTGTTTGTCCTGCGTGTCTCTGTGTTGCCCTGCGATGGACTGGCTCTCTGTCCAGGGTGTACCCTGCCTAATTGCCCCCCCCCCCTCCCCCCGTGACCCTACATGGACAAGCGGGTTCAGAAGATGGATGGATGGACAAACTAATCCTCTGGGATTTTACATTAAGATTTGAGCCAAAAAGAGTGAATCTCAATTCTGAGGCTGCTCTGTAAATAGTTTTCAAATAAACAATACAAAAAGCAACTTCTGATCAATCCATATCAATTTCAGACTTAAATTAATGTACCAATTTAAGCCACACCCAACTCTGGTCAAACCACGCCCAATTCCAATTTAGGCCCGCCCAGTCTGAGTACAGATACGATACAGATAATTAGATGGATGAACAGACACAGATAGCGGCTCAGAACCTGAGTCTGGGAAAAGTGAGCAGAATCAAACCATTTTTTAGGTGGGGGAGGTTTGCAGTGTTTTTGTTGTTAAAATATAACCTTTCAACCTACTCTAGGTTTTTATATTTAATAGTGTGGTCAAATAAGACAGCTTGAAATAAATGAATTAATAAATAAATAAAATCCCAAACTTTAGGGGTGTTGGGATTCAACTTAGGCTAAAAACACCTATGTTTCTGGGTAAAATTTAGGCTGCTGAAAATAACTCACATTTAAGATACAATGACATGTCAATAGTGCTAACAGTAAAATGTCATCATGCTGTGACTTCATTTGCTTTCAAAGGTTGTTGTGGCTCCTTTTTATTCTTCTGCTGTAGATGTTTATCCAGTGATTTATTTTCTCAGTTTCATTTAAAACCTACAATTTTTCATTATATGTTTTGCTAAAATACACAGAATAATACTTTGTATTTAAATGATACCAGTTCAATTTTACTTTTTGGAAACTTTTTAAAAGCCTCCTCATCTGTGTTACATTTTTGGAAGTCTACATATTTATTTAGTTAGTTTGACAATGTACCTTTATGCTATAACATTCTCTGTTACAACCCTTTCATTTTTGGACTAATGTTTTTTTTTTCTCTACCTTCAGGTTTGTACATTTTACTGATTTCCACTTGTGTGCAATGAATTGTGTATAAATTCCGGCAGCTCTCCTAATTTCTCTGAGATAACTGACTTGTTTTTGCATGTTGTCAGCACATGTGGTGTTCAGACCGGACCAGGATGCATGGGTGGGCCAGCGGAGGAGACAGTAATGCACACGTGCAGAGGAGTAAAGAGGGCACGTTTTGCATGACAACCTCATTTGTGTCCTTGATCTGGATCTTCTCTGCAGTGGCCATTGTGGATGATTTAGAATAAAGATTCCATATTGATATTTCTCCTCTTTTTTGTTTTCTTTTTATACATTTCAAGATTAGCATCGACATAACAATGAATCAAGACTTTCTATGAGTAGGGTCGTTAATCAAAGGAGAGAAAAGAGGAGCCATTTTGCATCTTGACTATAATCAATGGACGCCCAGCTCCTAATGAGCTGCGGGCAGACACAAGTCTCCGGAAGAGGACGCACATTAAGCTGCAGCAAAACACACACTTAGACATGAGAAGAAACTATTGCAAACAAGCCTGAGCTGCATGTAAATCACAGTGTTGTGGAGCTGAGATGCTGCACAGCAAAAAGCTGCAGCATGAAGTAGCTTTACATAAATTGAATTTATTTTCACACAAAAAAACTAAAACAATACATAACTAATGTAGTGAAGAAATTGTCAAAAATCCTTAGAGATCTTATTAAACAGCAAATTCCAAATAAACATCAACATCTGACAGTTTAGAAAAAAACATGTTAAGAAAATTATTACTGTATTTTTTCCTTTTCTTCTTTCTCTCCTATCTACACAACCTGGTAAAATAACATCAAAGCTTACAAATGTAAAGAGCAAATTATAGGTAATTTTACAAGATGCTGTCCAAAATGTACTATTTCACACACTTATTGTAGGTATTTAGCTTTACAATACATGATGGCCTATTTTTCAAGTAAATAGTAGTCTTTTTCAGCAAAGCTTCTAAAAACGCTTTTCTCCCCAAAATCTTAACTTCTGTAGTAACGAGGGGGAGTTATAAGCTAGTCCTGCCCCAAACTCAGTGTGGCAAGTCGGGTAGAGAGGTAGTTTTATCGAGTCAGTGTGTGTGCTCACCAGTGTTGGGAACGTTACTTTAAAAAAGTAATTAGTTATAGTTACTGATTACTTTGTCAAAAAAGTAACTCAGTTACTAACTGAGTTACAAGATCATAAAAGTAACAAATTACCAACAAAAGTAACTACTTAGTTACTTTTTTCATTAAAGAATGCAAGAATTACTACAATAGTGAAATATAAATGACTATTGACTGGAACATAATAAAATGTATGTCCAAATGTTTTTTATTAACCTGGATAATTTCAATAAATAAGCACTTAACAGGAGGAACTACTAACAGGAACATTAGACTAATCTAGACTATTAAAAGGTCACTGTGTGATATTTAACAAGACCCCAATCAGTCAAAATTTAAAATTGCAAATAGAAACACCTGTAAAGGTTCCCGAGCCTTTAAATGGTATATCGGTCTAGTTCAATTACAGAAATAAATGTAATTTTGCACAGTATTCTAATTTTTCCAGCTTCACATAATTGTGTGTTTTAGCAGCATTTCTGTTGCTGGTAATCTAGTCATGGTTGAATAAATAAATAAATATCCTTTAAAATGACACTAGAAGAGGCACAAGCCTGATGGAGGACTTAAATGTACTAACTTGGGTCAGACCCAACCACAGAAGAGCTGAAGCTGGGTGGTAAACACACACAGGTAGTTCTAATAACACCTGAGCTCCATGTCGTTTGAGACTGATGCATCAGTGTTACAGCGGGACTAAAGACATGATCTGAAACAGGTTACAGCTGGATGATCTAGGAAAGCAAATGATCAGGACGTCTGAGTGGTGAACAGGTGAGCGGACCTTCGGGACGTCCCGCTGTCACGCCAAGAAGGGCACGGCTGCAGACCCGCAGATTCGCTGCTGCAGATTCCCACCTGCAGCAGCGAATCTGCGGGGGGTCTGCAGCCGTAAATATTCATCACGTCTTCCTCGTTCTACACGGGCCGTGATGCTCTTGGATGAAAACATCTACCTCTAGCTCCTGATCAGCTGATGACAGCTTCTACACACCGCGCTGCTTAACGCACGCATTTCCTTATCAGTAACAGAAACGATCGTTTTGACGTGGGCCGCTGCTGTAAAAAAAAGTGAGGCGCGAACCGGAAAAGCTTCTGCCGATCACAATTCATCAACGGATTATGAAAGAACGGATAACGCTTGTCGCTACCCGATCCGTACCGGAAACCCGATCGGTACCACGCATGCGCAAATGTTACGTCACTTCCTCTCTTTGCCAACTTTGCGACAGTTACCGACTGCGGGACGTTTAAACAATGAATACCTCCGAAACCAACGGAATTCATGATTTTCTCCTCAACGGAGAGCTTCCGACGATTGAACAAAAGCGCCGTAAAATAAGAAGAATGGCGCCTAATTACAGACTTAAAGGTAAGTACGAAAATTAAAGATGATCTTTTATCATGGTCTACAGCTGCCCTTGCTGCTTGAGGGTACAGACTCTCCGTTATTGTTCTAAAGTTGCATGACGCCTGCGTTGATTCAGGAGGGTGTAACGAGTAATATCAGTGTACAGTGTATACGTGTAGCATCGTCTGTAATATCGAAACTCTATATATAGGTCTATATCATGGTGTGTGGTCTTATTTTAGATTTTTTTTTAAATCGTAAATACAATATCATATATATAGCCTATATATATTTTTTAAAGATAATTGCAATTGGAGGTAAATGTACCATATTGGTGCAGATCTCAAACTTTAATATCTGTCAGACATTTCAATTTACTTTAGTCAGCAACTCTCATCTTTTTTTTTTTTTTTTTTCATTTTTATCTTGTTCCAGACAACAGACTCTTCTACACTGGCCCCAGTATGCAGAGCATGCGCCTGCTAGTCATGTCAGAGGAGGAGAAGAAGCCTGTTTTGATGGAGTGCCACAATAACCCTGGTACCGGGAACCACAATGGTGTCAGAGGTACCCGAAACATGGTTGTTGCTGGCTTTTACTGGCCAACATTGAACCAGGACATCAGTGAATGGGTAATGGCCTTATTTGAGTGAAGAAGCTAAATCAGGTCGTCATAATTTTTTCTAAAACATCTGTAGGCTGAATAATTGAATGTGTTTACTTGCACACTTACATTTCAACATTAGTTTCTGTCTTTTTATTTTATTATCAATTTACACCAACTGCTTTAGGGTTTCCTAGACATATTGTTTGGAATACGCCTTTCAGGTCAGATGTTGTCATCGCTGCCAGATGAATGACCCAATCAAGACCGTGGCACCAACATTACATCCCATCAAGGTACATCTTAAAGCTATTTACATTTAATTTTCAAGTTAATAAGCTTGTCTGCTGCAGGTTAGCTTTAAATTTTCACTTGATAAGTTCTGTGACCTGCAGGTAAAGAACCTTGGGAGTTGCTGGGCATGGATTTAATTGGACCACTCCCAGAAACACGTCTAGGGAACCGATATGTCCTGACCATGACCGTTCTGGGTGATTGCAGAACCTCTTAAGTCCAAGACTGCTGCTGAGGTCTCTGCAGTCATGACGTCTAAGTTATACATGTTTGGCATGGTGAGGAAGATCATCACTGACCAAGGAAAGGAGTTTGTGAACCAGGTAAAATTTGTGAAAGTGTTAGTCGTACCTTGACATTTGAGATGATGTATTTAGACCAAGTCTGCTCATGCCACTGCAGCTCAACGACAGCATTTTCAGCATGCTGAATATTAAACATGCTGTCTCCAGTGCTTACCACCCCCAGACCAACAGGCAGGTTAGCATTTGGATATCTAACCTTGAGTAACTCATGGGAAATCAGTCATGCTTCTTTATCTATTCTGCAATACAACTCAAGGATGAGAGGACCAACCAGAACATTAAGCGTGCTCTCAGAAAGTACGTGAACCACAACCATGACGACTGGGACGTTCACCTTGCTGCTGTGGTGTACGGCATCAACACTGCAAAGCAGGTATTCCTATTTTGACATTTTGTATGACTTTTACGCTGCTTCACAGTGTAGCATCGTCTTAAGAATGTTTTTAATTTTGTTTATAAAAAAAAGAAGTTATTGACAAGTGCAAGAGAAAATGAATTAATGGAGAGATTTTGTGTGATCAGCACTCCACCCGCCACAGTGCCTATTTCCTGCTCTTCTACCGACATCCACGTCTTCCTGCTGTGATGAACACCTGTCTCATGGACGATGACTTTGAGGTTGCAGACCCAGAAGAGGACATCGACACAAGAGTTGAGGAGATGACGGTTCTGAATGAAACAGTCTGTACATTTGAAGAGGGCTGACTGACAGGGAAAGGAGACTTGTTGAGGAAAAAAGGGGAAATGTGGTTAGTGTATTCAACATTTTTACTGCTTTAGTAGCTAACTTTTCTGTATTTCTATATTTCCAGAATGAGCATTGCCATGGCGACCTGGTGAATAATAAATATTTATATTTCTCTCTCTGCTTTTCATGTAATGTTTTTGTAGGTTCTTCGCAATATTGAGAGGGCACAGGACACCCAGAGGAAGACCTTTGGAACACGGAAAAGGAAGCTAGTAAGGCAGTGTGTTGTTCAAGCAGGCGATGACGTGCTTTTGTCAGGAGAAAACAGGAAGAGACCTTGAGGTATGTTTTCAGTGCAAAAGTTTGAAAGCTCATCAGGTGCATCATAATGCAATTAACAACTAGCAGGTGCATGTCAGCTCTCCTCATTTAATGAAACATGTTTCTTTTTACAGTTCTTTCCCCAGCAGTTCATGGGAAATTGCTGCGGCATCTTTATGCTGATGGTGAGAATTTTCTTGCCATTACTTGAATATAACATTTTAACATGTTAAAGATTGATTTTACTTTACAGTATGCTCTCTGCATCTGCACCTCATCTCCACCATCTTTCACAGAGGTAAGCTTTTTCAGACAGTACCACCAAAGTATCTGTGCCAGTCTCCAGTCTTCATAAACCTTACATTATATTTGTCTTCAGGAGGAAATGCCAGCAATTCGCCTGTGGTGGTGTATTCAGCTGCTGGAGAGATTCGGCATTGAGGGGTGTGGCAGGCACTTTAGACAAACTGGCACCATCATATTTGCAGCTTTGGTTCAGGCAAGACATCAAGTCAAACAAATGTTTGTGAAAGTGGCTTACTGTAAACCCTGAGATTGAACATACTGAAGAAAGCAGCAGTCCACAACTAGAGTCCATTCAGACTGGCGTTGTTTTCTAAAGGCATGGACAAAGATTTGCCTTCTGGACAGAAGAAGCATCCCTTCTCCTCCAGGGGACTCTCCAGCCTGTCTTCAGGGTACCAAAGGCAACCTCCTCCAAGCCTTCACCAAGTCTAATCAGACCGGTGAGAGAGGACAACAATCAGATAACTATTTGTAGGACAGAACCACACAATGTTGAGACTATTCATCACAATGCAGGTTTACATACATGGTGGTAGTCTTCATTTCAGTCTAATGTGATAATCATGTTTTCTGTTAAAGGCTGAGGCTGACAGGTGTCTTATACTGGTGGTAATCTATTGATTTTCCTGTTTCTTTCATTTGTTGATATAACTGAATTAGTAGTTATAGTCACAGGCAGCTCCTTCAGAGACATTATCCAGTAGTAGAATGAAGTAATAGTTATGAAACACTACTCAATGTAATGTGTTTTCAGTCCTCATATTTCTGAAACTTTATGGACAAATTTTGTATTTTCACTATTGTCACGTGGCATAAATTTTGCAGTTACCAGAACGTGTCCTAATGGACATATTGGAGAGTTTTGTGAGAGTTTTTGATCATTCTTCTTGGAGTACTATAGCAAAAACTGTAATGCTCTTGTGGCAAGGTGGATAAACGAGGGCCCGGGCGGGATTCGATCCCCAGACTCCCGGGTGAGAGTCATACACTCTAACCAGTCAGCCAAAGGGACTGATCAAGGATGATCAATCGGGACATTGTGACAGGACACTCACACTGTCACACTCTGTTTGAGAAAGTGAATCTGTTGGGCTTGTACCTGGTACTCAGAGTACCACACTGCCAGAAAGGGCACGCTGAAAATAAAAAGCTTTTTATTTCCATCAATATATGTCTCCTTATTCAAATAATCTGGGTTGTAACCATCCTCTCAATCCTTTTTCTGTTGTTCATGCTCTTGTAATCTGTTGTTTGTGTTCCGCATTATTACAGTAAACCTGTGGAAATTATAAAGTGGTCCTGTGTTATTTTATATGGATATAAACATGAGTGTAGTTAAATCTGTATTTAATATGTTTAACTTATGAATACCTTGAGAAACTATTTTCAAACATTAATTTTGCAACATTGTGAAAATGATCACTATGGTATTACAAAGAATTAAGTTATTTCAAGACAAAGTGGCAAACGAAGAAATCTAACACAAAAGTAGAAAGTAAACAAATTTTAGGTGATGAGCCAAATTGGCTTTTGTGCAAGAATATATTACATTTCATATTGGAAAACATTCATAGGACATGTAGTGCAAATTAAGAATATCTGCTGTATCACAGTGACACATTTTCATCTTTTAAATGAAAATATAACCTATTGTGTGGAGAAAAAACAAACATGTAATAGGTTACCTGAAGACTAATCAGCCAGTGTTTACTGACAATTTACAGTGGACATTATCAACAGAACATCAAGATAATTCAAATCAATCGTCTCCACACATACAAGCATAAACACACTAAATCAAATTTAACACGCATATAAAAACATGATTTGTAACAACGCAAATTCAGTTTACAATCGGGCTAATTCGCTCGGTCAGCAAGTGGCAGTATCCTGGTACACTGCGGAGTAAACTGCCATTGAACGGATCACAAGAAGAATAGAGCATCTGCACATGCGCGGTACGGATCAGGTAGACCCGATCTGTGCGGTCCGACGTTTTTTTTTTCTTTCATTTTTATCTACATTAAATTGAAATGTTTCACTATTGCAAACATTTAAATAGATACTTATTATTTTTTAACATCTTAACAGATACTCTGACCCGTAACTATCGTAAAATGCTTCGAGCGGAAGTAGACGCCTTTCGCGCATGCGTGGTACCGATCGGGTTTCCGGTACGGATCTGGTAGCGACAATGCTCGAAACACGCAGATTCTTCCTGATGTGAGAGGTGAGTCTAGCGCGCCGACACCTCTCTCTCCCTGGCTGCAGCTGAAGTGTGGCGGTCAGAAAGCCTGTTGCTCAACGTTCGACAAGCACATAGTAACGCACAACCTTCCGTCCCCAGTAACGGTAACAGCGTTGTAACGGCGGGAAAAGTAATTAATTAGATTATTCCGTTACCTATAAAAGAACGCCGTTAGTAACGCCGTTATACTTAAACGGCGTTACTCCCAACACTGGTGCTCACTAGTTTTGGATTGTATTCATTTTTTTTTTTAATTGGGAAGCTGTACCAAGTCCGGACATCGAATACACAGGTTTCCAAATAAGATAAAGAATGGCAGTATATTCCTTTGTGTTATAAAGTCTCTGAAATATATAAGCACATTAATAAATACACAATCATGGACTGGAAGTGTTATAGGGAGCCTAAGTCACCCCCATCTACTTCTGGCCCACGAAAAGCAAGATGGCCCAAAGGTGCTCGGCCAGCCGTCTGCTCTCTTTACTTCTGTTTTTCCTGTTTTCTAGTATTCTAGTGTATGGTGTCAATGCCATCCTGGTGTATGACAGACTCACCATATTAAAGCTTAATTTACCTGTGGATTATGCAGTAACCAAAGCCACTGAACATCAGAAACTGTTTCATCCACTGCTATCAGGAAAAGACGCTGCGGTAAGCACGGGGGCCGCTGTGTCCGGGCTCAAAATGCCATGGCGATTTCCCGGGGGTCTATCCAGACCTTGCCGGCTGCCGTGCTCCATTCTCCCCTCGCTGATTCTCCGTCTGTGCCTTGGTTCGTCTGTACAGAGGAGGCAGCTCCAGCGCGTCGCCCCTTCTACCCGCGTCTATGGAAATGCGGGGTCAACCATGCAAACCTGCGCGCTTTAGCTGGACACCTTTCCGCCTCCACTTCGGATCTGCAGCTCTGTCCTGCTCCGACTCGGGTTAAGCTTGCTCTGCTTAACGCCCGCTCCGTTGGAAATAAAACTGCTATCCTGAAGGATTATTTCTCTGATAAAGACCTGGACATTTTTTGTATTACGGAGTCCTGGATCCCCCCTGTGAGTCTGCTCTACTAACTGAACTTCTTCCTCCTGGGTAGTTGGTGCTGAACTCTGCCAGGCTTTCGGGCCACGGGGGAGGATTGCTGACTATTTTTAAAGTGATTATCCCTTGCAAGATAAAATCCTTACCCACCATCATCTTTAGTTTTGAACTGATTACTTTCGAACTGGGTAATACCCATCCAGTCCTAAGTGTGCTTGTTTACCGCCCCCCTAAATTCAATAAGGACTTAATTGAAGAATGGTCAGAACTTGTGGCAGAAATAACAAAATATGAACGAGTCCTGATTATGGGTGATTTTAATGTTGCTGTTCTGCCAAGCCCCTTGTGAAAAATTTTACTGATACACTTGATTCTTTTGATCTTAAGCAGGTTGTGTCGGTTCCTACCAGGCCCCCACAATGCAGCTCTGAAATTGAGTCAAACCTGGAAGTGAAATAAATTGCAGTTCCACCCTCACATGCTGGGGGCTGGTGTCAGAAACGAGCAAATCCTCATTGACTCCCATGTTAAAAATACCAAATTCACAGCAGAAATAAAAATGTTTACAGCCTGGTACCAAAACATGTTTTTTGTTTAAATGATCTAGTTTACATTCATGACAACTCTGAGGGGGGGGGGGATTTTTTTCTCACTCTTCTGTTAAAAGCCTAAAATACTGTATAATTAATGAGCATCAGACCCACGTGACCGCCGCCTCAGACCCACGTGACCACAGAGCTAGCTCCGTGGAAAGGCCTCAGTAGAGCCTCGGTCTGGCTTGGAAACTGCTCCGGGATTTTGAGTCTCTGTGTTTGTGTATTCTTTTTTGGATGTTTTTTGTGCAATTGTTGGACAAAATGACTTGCTGTGGTATTAATTGCACTAATAGAGCGTCCAAGGAGTCTCCACTTCATTTTTTTCGGTAAGTAAAATTATATCTTTGTATTTTAGGTCACTGCCGAGCTGAGCTTAGATTTTGACATGTACTGTTTAACCATGAAATTTAAATGTAATAGGGTAAAACCCAGTGCATTTAACATAATGCTGCACTTTAGAAAATGGGTTGGAGCTGGGTTCCGACTATCGGCTTGTGGAGCTCTCAGGAGACCAACGTTTTCCACCCTTATCCCCTCCCCGCAGCCCGGTCCGTCTCTGTCTGATCGCGGCTTCTGTTTGCTGCGCGCGGGCTGACGACTGGTTCTCCCAGCAGCTTGGCGCATCTGTCTGATCGAGGCTTCTGTTAGCTGCGCGGGCTGATGGCTGGTTCTTATGGCAAGCCAGAACCGTCAAAATACGCCACTTCTCCCCGCAGCTCGGCGCATCTCTGTCTGATCGCGGCTTCTGTTTGCTGCGCAGGCTGACGGCTTGTGGAGATGTGGGATGGAAACCTTTCCACCCGGTTCTCCCCAGCGGCAGCTATGCGCATCTCAGATCGCAGCGGCGCTTGTCTGCTGTGCAGCTGCCGGCTTCTGGAGATCTCTGAGACCTCTGTGTTCCACCCGGTTTTACCCAGCGGTCAGCCCGGCGTATTTCTGACTCAGAAGCTCTGGTGTTGTGCACAGTTAACTCCGGTTGTAGCTAGGTTGCTACCTCTGTTAGCTTTGCTCCCACCTCCGCATTAGCTTTGGGTTATAGCTTCAGGTTAGCTTGTAGCTAGTTTGACCGGGTGTCGTCAGTCGATCCCAGCCTTACAGCCCCACCCTCAGCTCCACCTCTCTTCCCTTTTATGGAATTGTCTGGGCTTGACGGAACCTGTGACACGGTCAAAATGGCGGTGGTGGCCACCTCCCATTTTAGCAGAAAAACTTGTTATTGGAGCTATGGAAACCCATTGTCCATATATTTATGTCGATGGGTCCTACCCATAACCAGTCTCATTCTGCTCAGATTTCTCTCTACAAGGACTCCATCTCCCATGCCAAATCACAGTATTACTCCGGTCTCATCTCGTCCAACTCCAGCAATACTAAGACATTATTTTCCATCATGAACAGCATTTTTCAGCCTCCTGACTCCTTACCCATCCATCTTTACTCTTCAGAAACCTGTAACTCTCTCCTTCAGTTTTTTAATGATAAGGTCAATAGAATCCATCTCTCTTTACCTCATTCCTCCCCTCCCTCTCCTGATTTATTTGAACCCTCCATTCAGTTCTCCTCCTTTAAACTTCCCCATCCCTCAGAACTAGTAGATTGCATCACCAAATCCAAACATTCCACCTGTCAACTGGACCCTATTCCAACAGTTTTAGTTAAATCCAGCCTTTCCTCTCTGCTCCCTTTTATAACAGCCATTATTCATTCCTCCCTATCCTCTGGTACGGTCCCCTCCCTATTCAAATCCGCTTCAGTCAGCCCTATTCTAAAAAACCCTGGTGCAGATCCCAATGATTTCAATAATCTCTGTCCCATTTCCCATCTTCCCTTCATTTCCAAAGTCCTAGAGAAAACTGTTGCATCTCAGCTCCATTCCCATCTCACCCACAATAACCTTTATGAACAGTTTCAGTCTGGCTTCCGTCCCCACCACAGCACAGAAACTGCTCTCATCAAGATCACTAATGCAGCTCTGAAATTGCTGCTGATTCTGGTTTAATCTCTATTCTCATTCTCCTCGATCTGAGTGTGGCCTTTGACACCATTTCTCATCCCATCCTCCTCAATAGACTCTCGTCCTTAGGCATCACTCACACCCCCCTCCGCTGGTTTCAGTCTTACCTTACTGGCCGCACTCAGTTCATCCAGTTAAAATCCTTTTCCTCAGAACCCTCCCCAGTCAAGTCAGGTGTGCCCCAGGGCTCTGTCCTGGGGCCCCTCCTCTTCATAGTATATCTCCTCCCTATTGGCAAAATCTTCCGTAAATTCAATATCCAGTTTCACAGCTTCGCGGATGACACCCAGCTCTACATTTCCAGTAAGCCCAACTCAACTCTCCCAC
Source organism: Nothobranchius furzeri (assembly GCF_043380555.1). Lineage (NCBI taxonomy): Eukaryota > Metazoa > Chordata > Actinopteri > Cyprinodontiformes > Nothobranchiidae > Nothobranchius > Nothobranchius furzeri. The sequence continues at coordinate 42,558,110 of NC_091752.1, forward strand.
CATCCTCCCTTACACTCTGCCTCTCAGAAATAAAATCATGGTTCACCTCTAATTTCCTCAAACTCAACGGCAATAAAACTGAACTTCTTCTAGTTGGCACTAAATCCACCATCTCTTAATCTGACAGCTTTTCTTTAACTATTGACAGTGCCATAGTCTCCCCCTCCCCTCAGGTCAAGAGTCTGGGTGTCATCCTCGACAGCTCACTTTCTTTTCAAGCTCACATTAATAACATAATTCGGTCAGCATACTTCCATCTACGTTCCATAAACCGTCTTCGCCCCTCCCTTACCCCTCACACTGCCGCCATTCTCGTCCACAGCCTCGTCACCTCCCGTCTCGACTATTGCAATGCACTTCTTCATGGTCTCCCCAACAAACTCCTTCATAAACTGCAGCTGGTCCAGAATTCAGCAGGCCGTATTATCACCAGAACCCCTTCCTTTCACCACATCACCCCAGTTCTCCAACAGCTTCACTGGCTCCCAGTTAAATTCAGGTCCATCTTCAAAATTCTCCTCCATACCTTCAAAGCAATCCACAACCTCTCTCCTCCATATATCTCAGACCTTATAAGTATTCACACCCCATCCCGTTCTCTCAGATCTTCTTCTTCCATCCATCTTGCGGTTCCTTCTGCCCGTCTCGCTACCATGGGGAGCAGAGCTTTCAGCCGCTCTGCTCCTCGTCTCTGGAACTCACTTCCCCCAGACATCAGGAACATCGACAGTTTTACCCTTTTCAAAACAAAACTCAAAACACATATGTTTAAATCTGCCTACAACCTCTGATTTTATTGAACTGTTTCTCTCTTTGTTTTTCTTGTTTGGGTTTTATTATTGTTTTATTATATTTTATTAAGTGTTTTCTGTCAAGGGACCTTGGGTGTTCTGAGGCACTTTTAAATAAAATGTATTATTATTATTATTATTAATTTTATTTTTGGGGCAATTGGGGGTCACCTTCAGAGGTCTCTTTGAGACTCGATGCGCGAAGATATGCAAACTACGCAGCTTGTGGTTCTCTTCAGTGAAACGGACGAGTATGGACTCGTCAACAATCACTGCACATGTATCCCAATTCTTGTTCGGGCTAACGTTGACAGAGCAATAAAACAAATAAAATAAGTGTGCTATTCGGAGTTTGAATTAAATTTTAAACGCAGATGTGCAGTAACGTCAAATATGCAAATGAATGTTTCCAATGCTAGCAAAACGCTACAACCTACAGAAAACATACGGCCCACATATTTACCGGAAAAATATATGCCATACATTATCACAAAGTACTAGTTGAATTATATTCTATTAAAAATAGGAAGAAATTACCTTAACTCCAATGGATTAATTGTGATTAATCCCTCTTTCCAGACACGGGGCCAAAGCACAGTATGGCATAGATGAAGAAGGTCAATGCGCCTGCGCGAAGATTTTTTTTTCATTCTCTGTGCATGCTCAGAAAGGATGTGGAAAGGGCTCTTTGGATTGAATTAAATGTGTTCAATAAATTGGAAATATCAATATTATTTAACATTAGAACGGTTTACAATTAATTAAATGAAATTTAAAAATATTAATTACACCCTTAAGATTAAAAATTTTAAGTTATTGAACATAAAACTATGAATTAATTTTTAAAAAGCCCATGTTTCATTTCTTAGAGTGTATTCCACCTTCAGCCATTGCTGAAAATGCATGTGATGCCATCAGTTCCATTGTTGCTAAGCTACAAACCCAGCACCCCAATGCATTTGTGGCTATATCTGGTGATTTTAATCATGCCTCGCTCTCTGCTACACTTCCAACATTTCAACAGTTTGTCAGCTGCTCCACCAGACAAAACAAGACATTGGATTTGTGTTATGCAAATGTAAAGAATGCGTACATGTCCAAAAGATGGCCTCCTCTGGGACAATCAGATCACAGTCTTGTTTTTGTCAGCTCAGAATACAAACCACTTGTTCAGAGGCAACCTATGACAAGAAGAACTATGAGAAAATGGTCACAGGACACTGAAGAAGCCCTGCAGAGTTGTTTTGAAACCACAGATTGGATGACTCTCTGCCAAGGATATGAAGAGGACATCAATGTCATGACTGGATGTGTCACTGACTATATAAACTTCTGTGTGGACAATATAATACCCACCAGAACAGTGAGATGCTTCGCTAATAACAAACCCTGGATCACCAGTGAACTGAAGAATCTGCTAAATGAGGAAAAAAACAGCCTTCAAGGAGGGAGACAGGGAATTATTGAGGAGTATACAGAAGCAACTGAAGATCAAGATCAGAGACAGCAAGGAGGCATACAGGAAGAAGCTGGAGAACAAACTACAGAGGAACAATATCAGAGATGTCTGGTCAGGGATGAAGAAGATCACAGGCTTCAAGCAGAGGAAGGATTGCACAGATGGCAGCCTGGACACAGCCAATGAACTGAACAAGTTCTTCAATAGGTTCAGTTCAGGAACAAATCCAGCATCCTCCTCGCCTGTCCCCAGCCAATCAGACATCCCATACTCCTCTGATCCAACATTTTCCTGTCACACGCCAGCTCTTTTGTCCTCTAACGCAGTCATGGACTCTTCTGGTTCTATAAATCTGTCTTCAACCAAGTCAGGAGATGCTGCTGCCCCATTTACCTCCCCCTCCCACCTATCTGTCTCTAGAAGTCAGGTGAAGAGGCAGCTGGAGAGACTGAACAGGAACAAGGCTGCAGCTCCAGATGGTGTCAGCCCCAGAGTACTGAAGGCCTGTGCAGAGCAGTTCTCTGGGATTCTGCAGCACCTCTTCAACCTCAGCCTGGTCCAGGAGAAGGTTCCAGTCCTGTGGAAGACATCCTGCCTTGTTCCAGTTCCAAGAAAACTCGCCCATCAGTCAATGACGACTACAGACCGGTTGCCCTGACATCCCACATCATGAAGGTCCTAGAGAGACTCCTGTTGGTCCACCTGAATAAGCTAACTAGGACATATCAGGACCCGCTGCAGTTTGCTTATCGCCATGGAGTTGGAGTTGAAGATGCCATCATCCAGTTGCTTCAACCAATCCACTGTCATCTGGACAAAGCAGGCAGCACTGTGAGGGTCGTGTTCTTTGATTTCTCCAGTGCATTTAACACAATTCAGCCTGATGTACTTTGCCAGAAACTCCAGAAGACACAGGTGGGGGCCTCAACTATCGCCTGGATTAAAGACTACCTGACAAACAGACCGCAGTTTGTGAGGCTGAAGAACTGCACATCAAACCAGGTGATCAGTAACATTGGAGCACCACAGGGGACTGTACTCTCCCCATTCCTTTTCACACTGTACACTTCAGACTTCCAGTACAAATCAGAGACCTGTCATCTACAGAAATACTCAGATGACTCTGCAGTTGTCGGGTGTATCAGAGATGGACAGGAAGCTGAGTACAGAGAGCTGTGGAGAGCTTTGTGGCATGGTGTGGAAACAATCATCTGACCTTGAACGTGAACAAAGCAAAGGAGATGATTTTAGACTTCAGAAGAAACAGGGTGGAGTCAAACACTGTTTCCATCATGGGAGAAGAAGTGGAGGTGGTTGAGGAATACAAATACCTTGGAGTTCACCTGGACAACAGACTGGACTGGAGAAAGAACAGCAAAGCCGTTTACAAGAAGGGACACAGCAGACTGCACTTCTTGAGGATGCTTAGGTCCTTCAGTGTCTGTAACAAGATGCTGCAGATCTTCTACAAGTCTGTTGTTGAGAGTGTAATCTCTTCAGCCATCGTCTGTTGGGGTAGTAGCATCAGAAGCAGGGACCTGAAAAGGCTCAACAGCCTAATACAAAAGGCTGGTTCTGTTCTGGGGACGACTGTGGAACCACTGGAGGAGATTATGCAAAGAAGGATTCTCCAGAGAATCAAGAAAATTATGGACAACCCTGAGCATTCTCTTCACAAGACTGTCCGACAAGAAGAGTGTCTTCAGTCAGAGGCTTCTTCAGTTTCGCTGCAACACTGACCGCTACTGGAGATCCTTCCTGCCAACAGCCATTGTAATATACAATAACTCTTTGATGACTTGATCATCATTATTTTTATTATTATTATTATTATTATTATTATTATTATTATTATTATTATTATTATTATTCTGAGCTACTACAGCAATCAATTTCCCTCTGGGATTAATAAAGTATTTTTTATTTGAATTTGAATTTGAAAAGCTTTCTCCTGCTGCACACCCCAGTGCCACACCATTTCACAATGGAGCTGTTTGTACAAGGGTGAAACCCTTGAAAGACCTTTGAAAGATCTCACAAAAACTTTCCATAATATTTCACCATCCCCAAGAACAACCTGAGCTCTGCGATGCTTCTTGGGCTCGGGGCATCTCTGATACCCCTCACCTAATCTGCAGCCGTGGACAGACCCTCTGCACTTATCTCATGTCCCAAATAGGTCACACTTGGGGCCAGAAACTCACATTTGTCCCTTTTTAAACATAGACTTGTTTCAGCAAACCTTTGTAACACCTTTTCCAAGTTGCTTAAATGTTCTTCTTCAGTGGTACCTGTAATCAGGATATCGTCTAGATACACTGCCACGTGTGGAATACCCTGCAGTAGGCTATCCATTGTTCTTTGAAAAATAGCAGGACTAGATGCTACACCAAAAATCAACCTGTTGTACTTAAACAACCCTTTGTGTGTGTTTATCGTAACATACTCCTTTGACTTTTCATCCAGTAAGAGCTGCTTATAGATATGACTCATGTCTGACTTTCTAAACATTTTCCCCCTGCTAAAGTAGCAAACAAATCATCAGCTCTTGGTAGAGGATACTCCTCCAGCTTTGAAACTTGGTTCACTGTGAGCTTATAATCACCAAAGATTCTTACTGACTTAACAGGTTTCATGACAGGAACTATGGGAGCATACAACCTTACAACCTGATGCACTGCCACCAACTGCGACCCTGACTGTCCCTTTTGGATGTCTTTAGCATTACTCGCCGCCATTTCTATTCCTTGAGTTATTTAAATTGCTTTCTTAAAAGTTAGAGGCGGAGCTTCTCCTAATAAACGGCGTTGAATGGTGTCATCATTAATACCACAAACAAGTTTGTCACGGAGCATATCGTCCAAAACGGCTCCAAACTCACAATGCTCTGATAATTGTCATAAATCCACAACAAAATTGCCAACTGACTGACCTGTTTTCCTGAACAGACTGTGGAACTTGAAATGCTGCACTATCACAGACAGTTTTGGATTGTGGTGGTTCCCGACGAGCTTGAGTATTTCCTCATACGAAATGTCTCCTGGTTTCTGTGGCATTGCTATATTCCTTATAAGCTTATAAGTTTTAGCTCCACACACACTCAGAAGGATGGCGTGCTTCTTCTGCTCCTCCGTAATACTATTTGCAAAGAAAACATGTCCCAATGTTACACCCCTACAGTGGGCACAGCTAGGAAGATGAGGAGGGGGAAACATAAAATGAATGAGTCTAACGTAAGGTCACCCTAAAGGGGGAAAAAGGCTTGACAAAGCAAAACCAACTCAAAATGTCCTTGTCTTCAAAGGTTTATTAAAAGGGGCTGGAAAATCCAAAAGGAGGGGGCAAAACCCTCACCTAGAAATTAACCAAGGTGTGTCTAGAGGACAAACCAAACTAAGATTAACTATTTAACTGAGAACGTCCACACTAAAAATCCTAAAATAACTCTCCTTTGTTAAAAGGGGACTAGAAATCCACCTGGGCAAAAACCCCACCGGGTAATTAACCAAGGTTTGTCTGCGAGACAAACCAAACTAAAATTACCAAAGTAGCTGAAATTGTCAAAAACCCTAAAATTGCTCTTCTTTATTAAAAGGAGACTGAGAGTTCACAAGGGCAAAACCCCAACTGGTAATTAACCAAGGTAGGTCTGAAAGACGAACCAAACTAAAATTACCAAACTAACTAAAATTGTCCAAACACCAAAATCCTACCTACTCTCTCTCTAGAAGTAAGCACAAAGCTGCAAAAAGGTTTAGACGGAGCCAAGAACCACAAGGGAAGAGAACACCAGTTGCTGCTGCAACCCACAACCAATTTCTCACCCCGATGAGCTCCAGCTGGCTGCTTTTGAAGGGCCAGCTGATGAGGTAAAAAGTAGGGCTGTCGCGGTTGAGGAATTCCCCCTGTGGTGATTCAGGGTGGCTTAATATTGCGGTGTGCGATATTATTGCAGCCCTTTTTTTATTGCAGTACTATCTAAACATAATGTTTACACATTTAAAAAAGGTTAAAAATTGCAGTGCCTTCTTTAATACCACTTTACTGAATGCAGATCAAAGGGCAGTAACAACACAGATCGCAGTAACGTTTGTTTCTCCGACAGTCGGAGTCCGACTGAACTTAAAAACAACAAAATTCAGGAGGATAAACTTTTAAATGCAAATTTTGCTGCAGCATCTAACAAATAAGAAAGAAGTCCCCATTTTGTTTAGTTGTTTAAAATCAAGCATAAAAAATTACATTGTAACGTTATGAAGTTATGATTTTCAGCTCCTAAACGCTGCCCCTGTACACATTTACACCCGTGTAGAAAACGCCAAGGTCGTCTGATCCTCAGACTGTTTACATTCCAGAAGAAGGAAGAAGAACGCTTTTACTTAATCAAAGTACTTTATTTGTGATTAAAAATTAAGCAAAACATATGTTGATCAATAATAATCAAGTGAATGATCTGTGAAATAAAGATGTCATGATTTATGTGTTTAATGAGTAAACAGGACGACATGCACAGACAGACTGACACTCATCCCCATGGCAACGCATGACACATTGCTCCAACCAATCAGAGCCTTCGGCTGCCGCAAGAGAATCTGGCTTGTTGACTTAAAGTGTCCAATCCGCTTTACTAAAACTTATCAACAATTCAGAGATATAAAACAAGGCAACGCCATTTTATGAGGAGTTCCATTTTGACTTCGATTCTATTCACCGTCATCCCAAAGAGAAGAACAGCCTGGCCAGATGTGTTTTCTTCTTTAAACTAAGAACTGTGAAGTTGGAGATTTTCGTCGTTTAACAACCAGACAACATCCTTTCAAAATAAGAGCACCTGCTGACGCTGCCGATTGTTACCTGGGTCGACCCTTCAGACGGGCTTTGAAACGCTGTGACCGCGGTTTCGACCAGCTCCAGCGCACATCCGAGGTCTTCAGACCTGGCATTTCCTGATCTACCTGGGAGGCCCCCACTGGGTACGTACACGGCAAAATAGCAGCTCATGTCATCACTTTTTAAGCCTCGTGATATCTAGTCATAACAATCAAAGACTACCAGATTCAATGATGTCAGCCTAAGGAGTCTGAACCACACACACACACACACACACACACACACACACACACACACACACACACACACACACACACACACACACACACACACACACACACACACATCGAACATCACATTCATTTCCAAACAACACAGAGTTAGTCCTGATAGATTGTAGAATTTATAATAAAATTCTTAAATGATCCCAACTCTCTCTTTTCTTGTCTCAAGGTCAATACAGAGTGTTAAATGAACTCCCTGATGATAAAAACAACCTATTCTTCTGATTATAACAAGTGATCTACTTACAGTATATTAAAATACAACTCTAGATCGTTACATCACTCTATTTCACTACAACATGTACCGGGCGGGCGCGCGCATGCCGGGGGGCGGGCGCACTATCATTTCACTTTCACACACACGAATGACGGTGATTTATAGCTCAGTCACGTCCTTGTTACCTACAAGGAAAACCAGCATGTTAACCATATACGCTTTGAGAGAGGATCTGGGAGGGTTGGCAACATTTCCAGCAACACTGAAAACCCTCTCAGATGGTGCGCTCGTTGCACTAACGCACACGTACTTGCGTGCGACTCTGGCGAGCAAAGGGAATCTCTGCTGGTTGTTGCTCCACCATGTCAGGGGGGGGGTTCTTTAGGGTGGATGCATTCCTCCTGCAGGTAGCGAATGAGCTCCAGCTCGGCTCAAACTCTCTTCAGGACGGTTGCAGAAGCAGTGCTTGTCCGGGACTTCAGCAGGTCTCCGAGCATTTATTATTATTTTTTTGCCGCTGGTGGCAGCTCTGTCTCGGCCAAGGACTCTGGCTGCGCAGCAGCTGACGTACTGAAAACCAAAGTGCTCCCAAAGGAGCGAAGTAACGTTTCGTTTTGATACCAGTGCAGCCATCCTTCTCAACATGCATCATTGAGTTGAACCAAGTTCAGTAATCGCGGTGGCCCATGATGCAGCGCGGTGGGCTTCTTCATATTGCGATATTTCATTTTTGCGGTTACCGCGACAGCCCTAAAGGCCCAGCTGGCCGAGACTGCTGCCCTGGTGCTGTCCATGGTCCTGGATGAAAGTTGTTTCCCAAGGGCAACTGTCCAAGGTGCTGCAGGGAACGCTGCACACCACTGGGGCTCCAAAACGGCAGCGGCCGTAACACCCAACCTTTTCTCTCAGTTCAGTCCTCGTCTCTTTCCACAAACTCTCCAACTACACTGAACATGGTCATCTGGGCTGGCTGTAACAACGAACTTTGTCCTCCCTCTGCTGACAATGCGGGCCCTCCAGCGGCACGAACCTCCGCCTCCCCGACACTCATGCAGCATCCGGGTGTGTCGAACGCAGACCCGCTCTTTGACACAAAGACAAAAAAAAAGAGAAAAAAAATCACCTCGTCACCAAAAATATGTGGTAATCCCAGTCAGGAAAAGACCACAGACTTCGAAACCGAGCACTATTTATTTAGCGCTTCAAAACCTTGAACATTACAGCCTCGTTACATGCCACAGAGCTCCTCATATTTTTCTAGCTTCTTCCAGAACCTTCTCTCCTACAACCAGAACAAACCAATCACAATACACAGACCAAGTACATGGTTCTCCCTAGTGGATAAATCAGGTTACAACACACCAGCTACACCAGACCCTCTTACCACCACCAGCAGGCAAAGCAGGTTAAGTGTCTTGCCCAAGGACCAAACATGTATGTCATTTTTTCCCCAGTTTCTATATATATATATATATATATATAAACCTTACAAGCAAAATGGGGCCTAACTGTGAACTGCTGTTTACATTTTAAATATGTCTGCTAAAGGCCACACTATTAAATTGGACAGATGCTGCATGATCATTTGACCCCTCTGGTCTTGAATTATTCTATGTACTTAGATCAAGTCTATTCACAAACAACTTAACTATTTCAAGTTTTTTTTCTTTCATGCAACTGTGAAATGCCGGCGCGTGGCTGATGACACAAATGGACCTTCTTTCTCTTGGCCATTTTCATCCAGAGTGCTTTCTGCAGACAGCCATGATTCTCTGCCTTAGCCCTGGCCTATTTGTACATTTTGTCAGTGGAATGCCTAAGGCTTGGTATGATATATCTGAGTTCAAGGATGTGAATCATAAAGCAAAGCCTGTCATTCTCAGCAGTGCTGTAAGGGCAAAGAAACTAATGCTTCTGAGTCAGCTCCACAAGGGAGAGATGCACACGCATTGACCGTTACATATCTTCAGCTTTCTAAAAAATAAATTTGGAGCGCAGTGGTGATGCTGTTGACTAAAGCAGCGTCCTGACCAATCACAAGCTTTCATTCTCTGTCTCATTCGATGGATGCTTAGAAAAATGGGTTAGACTCTGTCTGTCCTAACGACAGGCCCGGCGTCAAGGCCGGGCCTGGGCGGGCCCGGCCCGCCCATTTGCCGATCTGGCCCGCCCAGGACAGATTACAGCACCGCATGCAAATGTATTGGCTCGAGACGATCAACAGAGGGCGCTCTAGGTTACTAATCGACAGTTTTAGATGCAGTAGAAGAAGACGCTTTGGTACAGTTGCTTGCTAAAATGGATATCAGAGCTTGGTTTAGCAAACAGAAAAATAATGCTAGCACAAGCAGGGATGACGCATCATCAAAAAGGCCAGTGCAGCCAGAAGTTGCAGCTACAAGCGCTTCTGTTCCTCCTCTCTCCGTGCCTCCAGCACAGTCTCAGCAGGCAATTGTGCCACCGAGTGGCAGCAGCACCAACATAAATCGCTGTTCAGATGACCTCGGGGTGGATAAGCCTAATCAGGTGCGCCTGGAAAATTATCCAGTTCGACTTTTCTCTGGGAAAAAAAACAGTTTTTCTTCATCATGGTACCAAAATAGAACATGGTTGGAGTATTCAGTGAAAACAGATGCAGCATACTGTTTCCCCTGCAGACAGTTTAGTTCTCATTCCTCATCAAACTCTTTACCATTTTGAATTCAGGGGTGTCTGCTGTCCTTTTTATTCAAATGTTTTAAAATGCATATTAAAGTTGAAACTGTTTTTGAACCATCTTAAATACAGGGTTGTCTGTTCTCTTTTTATAAAGAAAACACTCTAGATTTTCTAAATCTTGTTACGAAGACCTAGGTTACACTTCTTACCAGCTGGTAGCAGTAACGCACCAAGTCAATGTTTACCCAGAAGAAGAAGCACGCAGCCAAGAGTAGCATGCTAACCTGATGCTAACTAGTATTCGTGATGTAAACATTATGAGAAATACGCGCAAAAAGAAGAATTTACTAAGGTATCAAGCTGCAGGGCAGGATTTGGAAGAAGACTTTTGGACTAAGTACGTTATTGGTGAACATTAACTGGACGTTAGGATTGTTTTGAGATGGTGACTCTGTGGTGCGCAGGCGCAGCTAAGAATGGTGAGTTGCAAGTATTGGTTCAGTAAAATTGGTTACTTTGTCTTAAGTTTTGATTGCATCTTTAATCGGCAAACATAATCGGAATAAAACAATGAAGAATCTTAGCTTTTCAGTTAGTTATGTAGAACAAGTTGGTGACGCAAAACAACGGATTTGACCCGGAAGTATATGTATGTAACGTCCACCAGACAGATTATAAACATGCAAAGGGGTTGAAAAAAAAACACGGTTTATTACTGGGCCCCCCCAGAAAAACCCACTGTCCCTCCAGGTGAAGTCCTCTGGCGCCGGATCTGCCTAACGAGACTGCTGGAGAGCCCTTACAAGGACGGATGATTGCGTTGCGTGTTTCCGCACCCACGCGGACGCAGAAGCAAGGACTAGGTTTTACAGATAGATGGAGATGGCATGTGTTAACAACGTAGCTTCAGTAAAATTAAAAGGGAGCTTTGCATGAAAAAGTTATTCTGGGCTGGGCAGGTGAGCTAACAGGCACAGCCTTTTCTGTAGCGTACCTTTGTGAGGCTGTTCTTGCACACCGCATCGTTTTCATCCAGCTTTGTTCCATTGCTACTCAGAATGCCACAAGTCATTAATTGACATTGTGTTGAACAAGCAGTGGCTGAAGGACTTATCTAAATACCTGTGCTTCAGGTTTAACATACACTCGCACTTCCACAAATGTTACTTATAAGTGCTTGCCTATGTTCCTGTTGTCACAAGCTGTCCTGTCCCCCCCATTCTGTTCTGTTCAGTGTCTTTCCTAATTGCTCCCACCTGCCTCTCGTCTCCCAATCACTCTAGATTTCAGCTCCTTATGTATTTAAACCTTCCCAGTTCTGTGTTCCTTGTCTGTTCATTGTTTCCTTGTCAGCGTGCTTTTCATTAAATCTCTTAAAATGTCCTCACCAGCCTGCCTGTTTAATTCACCTGTGTTTGGATCCTCACCTCAGCCACTCAACCCAGCAGCACTCCTGACAGAATGAACAGACCCACTACAGGAACCAGCGATGAAATCCTTCCCTGGCAGCACCTGCTCACCTCAAGCTGTCAGCTGGACTCCTCTCTTCCTCCACCATCTCGCCGCAGATGTCCTCGTTGCAGAGCCTCCACTTCAGCGTTCTCCCCTGCCCTCCCGAGTCCAGATAGGAGGTTGGGTTGGTAGGAGCTGCAGGACAACTCCTGCTTCGAGGGCACCAGGCTGGCATTGTGCTCCCTCAGAGTTGATCCACAGAGTTGGGAGCGAGTCCAAGCTCCGACATCACCGCCAGTCCCCGAGCAGTACCGCAGGCATGTCACAGCCCCTCCTGACGGCACCTTCAGTTCACTGGTGGGTCAGGTTCCAAAGGGGGCTGTAATGAGATCCCGTGAACAGTGCACTCGGCCAGGTGACATCCCTCCTGAAGCCTCCACTCAGCCTATCTCAGGGGCCCCTGCTCTGCACTCCAGCTTGGAGCTCCAGCCTTCTCAGCTGCCTCCACAAGTCCAGTAACCTCCAATCCAGTCAGCTCCGTTCCAGTCGCATTCGTTCCAGTTAACGGTCCAACCGACTCCAAACAAAGGGACTGAGCTTGCAGACCATCCAGCAGAGTTTGCTCACCTTCAAGCTGAGTTGGCCTAGCTTCGACTCCTCTTCAGCCTCCAGGAGTTCCAGGTGGAGACCCTAACCATCGTGGTCTTCCAGGAACCTGTCCAAGAGGCTCCGCCCCCGGCCCAGCCTGTCCAAGAGGCCCCGCCTGCAGTGGCGCCGCCTCTAGTACAGTCAGCGGCCCCGCCTGCATCGGCTCCACCTCCAGTCAAGTCAGCGGTCCCGCCTCCAGCTAAGTCAGCGGACCGGCCTCCAGTCAAGTCAGCGGACCTGCCTGCAGCGGCTCCGCCTCCAGCCAAGTCAGCAGACCCACCTCCAGAGATTCTGGTTCCAGCGGTCCCGCCTCCAGCTAAGTCAGCGGACCAGTCTCCAGAGATTCTGGTTCCACGCGCCTTCAGCTCCACTCCAGTCAGTGTCAGCGCCTTCAGCTCCTCCACTCCAGTCTGCGTCAGTGCCTCCACTCCAGTCAGCACCTTCAGCTCCTCCACTCCAGTCAGCAGCGTCAGCGCCTCCACTCCAGTCAGCTCTACTCCAGTCACCGCTAGCCCTGTCCTCTCCCATCGCCTCCTGTGCCCCAGACGCCAGCCCCCCAGACTCCATCTTGGCCTGCGTTGGGCGTCCGGTGCTGCCCTTCTGTTCAGTTCTGTGTCTTTCCTAATTGCTCCCACCTGCCTCTCGTCTCCCAATCACTCTAGATGTCAGCTCCTTGTGTATTTAAACCCTCCCAGTTCTGTGTTCCTTGTCTGTTCATTGTTTCCATGTCAGCATGCTTTTCATTAAATCTCTTAAAACGTCCTCACCAGCCTGCCTGTTTAATTCACCTGTGTTTGGATCCTCACCTCAGCCACTCAACCCAACAGCACTCCTGACCGTTGTTAAGGGACCTGCATAAAACACAAAAAGCCGGCGGCATGTTTGAGGACACATTTGGGTGGATTGTGAGTCACCCCTCATTTCGCACCCAGGAGCTCAGTGACTTGTGTGGGTGGATGTCCAAAGTACACTGCAACTCATCACCGACAGCTGTGTTCTGGATCAGAGTATGAACAAAGGCCATTTCATTTCTGAGTTGATGCTTCAATGTTTAGAATAAAATTGTGATGTTTGAATGATTCTTGTGTTAATTTATGCCAATACACAAACATCTGGGGGGCGGGAACTGCATTATATAAGCAGCATATGGGGTTGTGCAGCGCACCAGGCTAAAGACCAAAGGTGACAGATCATTTGCTGCTGTGGCCCCCAGACTCTGGACCTCTCTCCCCCTGAGCCTGAGATCAGTGGACTCAGTGAACTCCTTTAAAAAGCAGCTGAAAACTCACCTGTTCAGGCTTTGATGTTACCTTCATCACCCTCTCCTTGTTCTGCTCTCCCTACCTATTCCACTTTCCTCAGGATCCACTGATTTCCCTCTTTCCTATTCACCCTCTCTCTTTCTTTACATTTTTTAATCACAACTGTCTATTGTTGCTAATTTTAAATATATTTTAATCATTTTCAAAAAAATTATATTTTATTTTTTGTTTTGGTGAAGCGCCTCATGATTTTTATCTTGAGAGGCGCTATAAAAAATTTGTTTTCTTCTTCTTCTCACAGAGAAAGGCATTTTAAGGAGCCGGAATAACCAATGGTGACAAAGTTATTGCCCTATCATTAATATTATTTGACATTTATCTGTGTTTTAGGCAGCATGAGGAGCGAAGAGTCACACAAACTTATAAAATAGTGAGCCAGAGCAACCAATGCTGACAAGTTTTCAGTCCTGTCATGAATATTATTAAAATTAATTGGCTCAGATGAAACCAACTGCAGCTTTTTCTGGTAATGGCGCAATGTGCTGTTGCGCAATTCAAATGCTAGTTATGACGATTGACATGTCAATTGTGTGACCCTAATCTCGTCGTCGTCGTCATCTTCCTCCACTTATCCGGGTCCGTGTCGTGGGGGCAGCATCCCAACTAGGAAGCTCCAGACAGTCCTCTCCCCGGCCTTCTCCACCAGGTCCTCCGGCAGGACCCCAAGGCGTTCCCGGACCAAATTGGAGATGTATCCTCTCCAACGTGTCCTGGGTCGACCCGGGGGCCTCCTGCCGGCAGGACATGCCCGAAACATCTCCCCGGGGAGGCATCCAGAAGGCATCCTGACCAGATGCCCAGACCACCTCAACTGACTCCTTTCGATCCGGAGGAGCAGCGGTTCTACTCCGAGTCCCTCCCAAATGTCCGAGCTCCTCACCCTATCTCTAAGGCTGACCCCGGCCACCCTACGGAGGAAACTCATTTTGGCCGCTTGTACCCGCGATCTCGTTCTTTCGGTCATTACCCAAAGCTCATGCCCATAGGTGAGGATTGGGACGTAGATCGACTGGTAAATCGAGAGCCTGGCTTTCTGGCTCAGCTCCCTCTTCACCACAACAGATCGGCTCAGCGTCCGCATCACTGCAGATGCTGAACCAATCCGCCTGTCGATCTCCCGATCCCTCCTACCCTCACTCGTGAACAAGACCCCGAGATACTTAAACTCCTCCACTTGAGGTAGGACCTCTCCCCCGACCCGGAGTTGGCAAGCCACCCTTTTCCGTTCGAGAACCATGGTCTCAGATTTGGAGGTGCTGATCCTCATCCCAGCCGCTTCACACTCGGCCGCGAACCTACCCAGCAAGAGCTTAAGGTCAGAGCTGGATGAAGCTAGGAGGACCACATCATCCGCAAAAAGCAGAGACGAGATTTTCCTGCCACCAAACTCGACACACTCCACACCACGGCTGCGCCTAGAAATTCTGTCCATAAAGGTAATGAACAGAACCGGTGACGAAGGGCAGCCCTGGCGGAGTCCAACCCTCACCGGGAACAGGTCCGACTTACTACCGGCTATGCGGACCAAACTCACGCTCCTCTGGTAAAGGGACTGAATGGCCCTTAACAGAAAGCCACCCACCCCATACTCCCAGAACCCTAATCTCCCAATGTAAAATCTCTGGGGGTGGGGTGGTTCTTACCCTTTTCACCCTTGACCTGTTTTCAAGTCTGGGTGTTGCACTGGTGGTTGTAGATCACATAGAAGTGATAGCAGGCCCATTAGTAGTGGCCCGGGATTCATTGCGATGTCTAAGCTAAGAGCAGTATTATCTGAAGATGAGAGAATTCCAGGTGAGGCTTAGAGAATTTAGGATTTTTGTGTTTACCTGGAGTTGGCTTAGCATGCCCATTATTCAGTACAAAAGTAAAGAGAAAATGTTGAATCCTCTTGGCCTTGTAAGAGATGTGGTCTTTTATGTGGAAAGGTTACGCACAGAAGTAGATATAAAGATATAAAAACAAGTAAAAAGCAAGTTGATGGCCAAAACTGTGACCTTTGACTTTTTTTTTTGCGCATACACACAGGACCTGCTCATATTCATGCTTACTCCTCAGCAGCCATCATTCCAGTCATCCGAAGAATGGAGTTGCTCTGCAGTTATCCAAATCGAGACAGGATGTCTAAATGTCAAAAAATGAGACTCCAAATCCTGTCTGAAGCTCTGCTGTGATTTATCTCACTTCTAGTTCCTGGAACAGGCACACCAGAGCTTTTTCCCCCCAGAGTAAGACTTACAAGATTTCTCATCAACCAGGCTTTCATACAGTCAGAACACGCCTCTGTTAGTTCGCCCCAGGGCAGCTGTGGCTACATCGTAGCTCATCACCATCAGTGTGTGAATGTGTGAATGGATGAATGATACACTGTAGTGTAAAGCGCTTTGGAGTCCTAACTGAGAGGCGCTATACAAGTGCGGGTCGTTTATCATTTAACACCTTAATAAACAATCTGTTTAGATATTCAGGTATGTTTATAGCACCTTTATAAGGTACAAGGCCCTTCACAACACAATCAGTCATACACCCATTCACACACACATTCACATGCTGGCGGGGATAAGCTTCGGTGTAGCCACAGCTGCCCAGTGGAGCACTGACAGAGGAAAGGCTGCATTCTCTGGTTGGAGCTGGGATCGGATCTGCAACATTCCCATTTGTCACGGCCCGAGGTGAGCTCCTCTCCTGTAATTGTCTCTGAATTTGACTTGCAGGTGAGTGGAGCTGGAGAGCAGGACAGCTGCAACTAGTTACTCCATTCACCAGGCGGACTATAGTAAGACACCTTCAACTTGCTGGATGATTACTCACCTTGGGTAGCACGTGCCTCTAGGCTCTAGCAGCTTAGTATTGGATTGTATTTACCTTTGGATTCCTTGCTTGCTTGTTGTCCACTTGTTCTTGTGTGCAACTCTAAGCATCCTACCTCCACTGTCTCACCAAATCCATAACACCACTGAATGTCACATCAGGCCACGTCTCCTCCCATCTCTCAATCTGATCGCTTTCTCTGCATGCATGAAAATCTCAGTGACCAATTGTAATCAGAAATAATCATTAAATAATTGGTTTTCAGTGAACCACATCTTTAAGACTCTGGATGTTGTGGGGCTGCATTGGTTGATTTGTCTCTGCAATGTTGCTTGGACATCGAGGGCAGTTGCACTGGACTGGCAGACCAGGGTGGATGAATGGATCAATGGATACTTCTCTCTCTCTCTCTCTCTCTCTCTCTCTCTCTCTCTCTCTCTCTCTCTCTCTCTCTCTCTCTCTCTCTCTCTCTCTCTCTCTCTCTCTCTCTCTCTCTCTCTCTCTCTCTCTCTCTGTGTGTGTGTATGTCTCTCTCTCTCTCTCTCTCTCTCTCTCTCTCTCTCTCTCTCTCTCTCTCTCTCTCTCTCTCTCTCTCTCTCTCTCTCTATCTCTCTCTCTCTCTCTCTCTCTCTCTCTCTCTCTCTCTCTCTCTCTCTCTCTCTCTCTCTGTGTGTGTGTGTGTGTGTGTGTGTGTGTGTGTGTGTGTGTGTGTGTGTGTGTGTGTGTGTGTGTGAGAGAGAGAGAGAGAGAGAGAGAGAGAGAGAGAGAGAGAGAGAGAGAGAGAGAGAGAGAGAGAGAACGACTGAGGCCCACCAATTTGAAATAAAAAGTATAAAATAAATGCAATAAAAGCAATAGGGAGCCTAAGTCGCTTCCACATCATGGGTCCCCAGAAGAATGAAAAAATGAATGCAAGTCAATGGGGCTAAAAATGCTAATTTGTAACTCCACTTGTTATGTGCCATGGATTTCACATATGATGTCTGTAAATGTTAAAGACACATTTTGATACCAAGAACATGCTAATTTTCGAACAAGGGCAAAAGTTATTTTAGGTTTTGTGTGAAAATAAGTCCAGGACTACAAATGCACTTCACAAAAGTGACGTCATCGAACCAGACTGAAAAGAAAGAAAACTGAGGGAAAAGGGCTGTAAGTTCAACAAACTTCCCACAGGAGGAAAGAACCACCATAAATCTGGTCATTTGGTAAGTAGCAGCTGCTTTGGGGAGAGAAGATTATGTGCGATCCAGGGCGTAAGGCAAAGTAGATTAGAAAATAGCATTTTTAGCCCCATTGACTTGCATTCATTTATTCGTTCTTCTGGAGACCCATGATGCAGAAATGACTTAGGCTTCCTATGGACAAATTAAACACCAGGATGTGACTGGAATATCCTCAGGAAGGTGACCAGAATACTCTGAAGGAGATAGATGACTCTCATCCCTCTGTTGCCTAAAATCAAGGCTTGAAGATACCAACAGAACTTCATCATCTGCAAAAAAAAAAAAAAAAAAACCCAAACAAACAAAAATAAAAAAACAGAGACTGACATTTACTGAGATTCCTAAAGCAGACTCCCTCCTCCTTCGAGCACATGTGCATGAACACCACAAACAGAATCTGAGACAGAACGTCAGACACACATCCTCTGAGCATAGGTGAGGATTGGAAGGCAAAAACCAATTCCTGAGTCTTGACTATTATCTCCCTCTTTCATCACAACAAAGTGAAACAATGCCCTTACTTCTGAAAAGGCAATGATCATTGGTCCATTTCTTACTCTATCCTTCCTGTCAAGAACAATGGTCCTAGACCTGGAGGTCCTGGCAAACAAAACTTCCTGTTATCAGCTTTAAATTCTCTCTAGTTTGCCTGATGATTGTTTTCTTGCCTCTGTTCTGACTTTGGTCCTGCTGTAATTCTCTTATTTTCCACTTCTCTGCCAATCCAGCTTCTGGTCAAAATCCCTTTCCCACCTTTTCTCACCTTCTCATCCATTTTCTAGTTTTCTTTCCTCTCATGCTATAACACAATTCCCTTTTGTTCTTGCTTTTTGCCTAACACACACATTTTTTTGGACAGATTTTGCTCTGCGAGGTTTTACTCACCAACACATCTGATTTATTTTAACACAAAGCCAGCGGTCCAACACTGAAGTATTACAGTTCTCCTGATCAAGTATGTTCTTCAGTGAACTTACTATGGCATTCATTTAAACATCTCAATGGCCTGTTTAATTGTTTGGGTTTGTTTTGTTGTCAAGCCTCTGCACACTGGAAAGCCATCAGGAGGAGATCAGTGTTATTTTGTTGCTGAACAGTGTTCTCATGTGTCGCATCAAGACAAATTTGCATACTGAAACAGCTAGAGTTCCCTCTGGCATGGTTAGCCTGTAAGATCAGTGCTGCCACCACAAAGAAAAGCGAAGCATTGGCCCAGTCGAGGTACAGACACAAGCAGAATCGAAGCATTCAAGGCGAAAGATTAATTTGCCCATCATTTGAATATCAGAAGGAAACTTTTTACACCAATCTTTATTAACTGTGGCACCATGTGCAGAAGCAAAGAGAGTGTTTCCCATCTCTGTGACGTCAGTCAAATAAATCTGCAGATTTGTCGAGGGGGCTGGAAAAATCCCATACCAGCTTGTTAAAAGAAAACTAACAGCCAATCAATAGAGAGCCGACTCAAAGATGACAGACATGATCTCTTTTTCTAGATGTGGACCTCATCACGTCCAATCATAGCTTCATCTTCAGAGAACACGTGTCAGAGAGGTGGTACTGTTCATCTCTGTCTGTAGTGAAATGACTAAAGCTCAGACTGGATCTCCGAGCACACAAACATGGTGGTTCTGCAAAGCATGAAGGGAGATTGAAGTACAGGAGGAGAGAGCTGGTTTATGAGATACAGTGTATCCACGCTGTGATGCATTGACCGCTGCGATGCTTTGAGTAAAAGCTGCTGCATGAATGATGAAGCACTTTCTGAGTGGAAATGGTGGTGGAAGCCTATAAATCAAGTGGCTTGGAGACTCAGGCTTCGGTTCGATGTAAAACCGATTTTTGTAGTTTTGCCTCAGAGATGAAATTTTCAGTTTTCTTGAAAATCCTCTTTTATATCATATTGTGGCTGGCTTAGTTTATAAATCAAGTTTAAGAAATAATAATTTTGTCACAATTCAAGAACAAAATATTCAAATTGCTGACCCTGACACAGACTGAATGAATGATGATTTCTGTAGAAGGAAAATGTTGGACTGTGTGTTAGGGGCTGTATCAACTAGTCGACTTCACTGCTCTGTAGTGACTTTTTATGCCTTTCATAGACTAGTCGCTGTCACGTAATAATGACCGACAAGACGCAGTACTCGGAAAAGACAGCAGGTCCTAAAATCTGACTTTACCTGGATTAGGGCTGGGCAATAAATCGAAAATTTATTGTTATCGAAATTTCTGGCTCTTATCGTTATAAATTTTCCCATGTCAATAATTTGATAATAAAAAATGAAAAGATGTGTGTAGGTTGGCAGTGTTCATGTCCCTTTAAGAAGATGTACCACCTTGAATCACATAAAAATGTGACTCAACTAATACATGTGACAGCCCCATCTAGTGGACAACTTTTGTTTCTGCACATACCTGTAGTTATCGTCCATTTATCGTTAGAAGTGAAATCCTCAATATATTATGATATTAATTTAGGCCTTATTGCCCAGCCCTAATCTGGATCAGAAATTGCATTCAAATATCACTTAGATGGCAGCATCAGCATATCATTACTTACTCATAGGGAATCCCATCATTACCTGAGCATCTGTACTAACTTCTACAACTTTCAGCTGTTTTGAAAGTGTTTTTTTTAGGGAGCCTAAGTCACACCCTTCTACTTCCGGCCCATCAGTTCCCGGAAGAACGAAAAAATTAATGCAAGTCAATTAGGCTAAAAACACTATTTTCTAATTCTACTTGCCATGGATTTCACATATGATGTCCGTGAATTTTAAAGATGCATTTTAATACCAAGAAAGGGCATTTTCGAACGGAGGGAAACGCTACTTTAGGTTTTGTGTGAACCATAAAACTGGCCCTGTGGTAAGTAGCTACACTAGGGGAGAGGAGATTCTGTGGTGACGTCATATATGCAACATGCCAATGTCTAATTTGTAGTCATGCTAATTACAAACTTTTACAAGCTGATAAATCGCAAGGCACTTGACTGGCATAGTCCAATCACCCATCATTAGTTTTCATTTAAATTGCAGTACAGCAAACAGGTATGTGTGATCCAGGGCTTAAAGCAAAGCGGATTAGAAATTTGCTTTTTTTTAGCCCCGTTGACTTGCATTCATTTTTTCATTCTTCCAGGGACCCATGAGCCAACCGAAAAGGGAGGAGACTTAAGCTCCTTATGGTCTGGATGAATGCCTCCTTCTCCCACTCTCTTACATTGGAGTGGATCCTGAATATATTACAAACAAGCAGCATTTTATGGAGCCATCTTTTTTAACAGCAAGCTCATGTTTTATTTTCATTCTTTATTTTACATTTAAAATATGCTTGTCCAGCCTTTTCACCACTATCGTTATCAATCTCTAGATGGTGCTTCAAGCTTCCTAGGATGTAACTGGACAATTGCATTTGCATATGTAAGACAGGAAAGTTAACTGGTATAATCCTGATGTTTCTTAAAATGAATAAACCTATAAGGGCTTGTGATGACACGTGATTACGCGTTCCATTCTGGGATGTGGCAGACATGAAGTATTCATACATATTTTACAGATGGTATAAAGTGGGAATGCCTGCACAGAATCTCCTCCCAACAAAGTTAGGGGCATAAAGATTGTGTTTGTTGTTTTGTTAAATCTCCACAATAGTCAAATGAAAAAGCACTCAGAGGGGATAAACAGGAAAATATCATTTTTAATCTTTTTAACACACCAACATGGAAACGGCATTGCTTTTACTTCTCCCTCCATTGCTGTTGTTGTTACTTTAGTAGAACATAACACCACAGTGGAACTCTGTCATTTATTCTCCATTTAAAAGCCCTTCAACCAATTCCCTTACACAGACGGCTCAGCAAATGTGATCGGGGATATCAGCACAGTCGTCCCTATCACAGTACAGCTATTTGTAAACCATATCAGCACTTTTCTCTGCAAACAGAAAACTCTCAACCAAGCCAGTGAAATAATGTCAACGCTTAAAATTCAGCAGCTGGTATGAAATTGAATATTCTAGGGAGTCAGATGAGCACTTCAGCTTAGAGTTGATGAGCACATTTACTTCTTTTTATGTTTCAGCGACTTAAATTACCACTTGTGGAATGAGATAATCTGTCATTTGAGCATTAGGGAGAGGAAATCTCATATATATGTCATTTGGAAATGGCTGCACAGGTAAATATGACAAACATTTACCTCAAAATGAAAGGAGGTAATTATGATGCTTGTGTCTTTTCTGTTGGCCTCAATGTTTGCAAGCTGCTGGGAAATATATGTAAGGGTTTGGCTAAATGGCCTGTATTTGAATAGCAACTTCTTACGGTTTTACAACGCCCCAAGGCGCTTCACAACACAATCAGTCATTCACACGCTGGTGGGGATGAGCTATGACGTAGCCACAGCTGCCCTGGGGCACACTGACAGAGGCAAGGCTTGCCATAAACTGGCGCCACCGGTCCCTCAGACCACAACCAGTAGGCAAGGTGGGTTAAGCACAGCCAGATTAAATAAATGGACTACACTAGGCAGGCTGCATTTTTTGCACCACCCCCCCATCGATGTTATTTTATGAAATGAAATCTGAAACTTACCAAAGTTACTAATAAAAGTTCATTCACATTTTACATAGCCTAGTCTTTGGTTACAAATTAGTTGGTTGTATGCCAAAATAAGTCATGTGTTGTTTGTAAAACATTCTATCAGACTATTTTTTGATATTAATAATTTTTACGTCATTACACAGCTGTATTAAATGCTAATAAATTATACTCATCTCATCCATTGTGAGTGTCATTGTTAAGGCAGTAGTACCAGTAAATAACCACTAGGTGTTATTAAATTAATCAACACATTTAATTAAAAATATTTTCTGCAACTATACTGGGCTCACTTCTGTCTGGCTGCTGTTCTTCCAGTTCGTCCTTCTGTGACAGCGTTGATGTTGACGGCGTTGGCGCCACAGAGTCTTCTGCCGCATTTCCCGCTGCATCTTCGGGCTGTGTCTGCTCCGGGTCTGGGTCGGGCCCGGCCCCTGGCTCTGCTGACTTGAGCAGGTTCACAGCTGTCGGACGGCTGCCTGAGCAGCCTGACAGAAACTTCTGTAAAGCCCCTCCGCTGTCTCTTCTTTTGTTACTCTTCATTTTTTTCTTTTTATGTTTTGCCGCACCCGAAAGCATCGTGAAAGTTAGCCTACTCAAAAACACCTGCTAGCTTTGTTGTGTCCCGCTCTGATTATGACCGCTTCTCTGACGTCCTTAATTGGGTGGCACCCAAGTTGTAGGCTACAGTCATGGGTTGGCGTTAATGTGACATCGCTAATGTAACAGTCTATGGTTAAGATAAACATTGTCACTATTTTTAGTTAATTAATAAATATTGAAATAAATTGTAGATAGGAGTCCTATCCACAAATTTGGTCATAGGACATTTGTACATTTTATTTTAATTTATTTATTTTTTATTTTGTCCCTCTGTCTGGGCCCCATCCAGCCAATCAGGCCCTAGGCACGTGCCTACTTTGCCTTTGCGTTAATCCGGCTCTGGGGTTAAGTGTCTTGCTCAAGGACACAACAGCAGCATTCTCTGGTCGAACCTGTAACCTCCCGATTACTGGACAACCCACTCTACCTCCTGAGCTCCTGCTGTCCCGAAAAGGATAAACCTGCACATTTTTATTTTGTGATCTTGTGAGCCCAGTGAAGAGCACAGCAAGGAAGCTGTTCCGCCACCAAGATTCTACCGGTGTGCAGTGGCCCGCAATGAAGTTCATGAAAACGTTCTGCTGCCGTTGCGCGCTGCTTGATGCTTCCAGTGTGAAACGGGTAAGCGAGCTGTGTGAACTAGCAGAGAATAGAAATTGAGTTATGTGTCCTGTATGTGGGTTACTGCTGAGTTAACAAAACGTGATAGACTTTTACCAAGCTGATGAGTCTAAACACACGTATGGTTATGCTTATTTCTTCAAACTGAAGAAAATTGAACCAAAATGAATGGTTAATTGAAATTAATGTTAGCTTGTGTATGGCTGTTTTTACTTAACAGAACGGTTGGTTAAACTGCCACAAATGAAGTGGACCGGGAGATTTTGTTGGACCCAGTCTGCTCGGTTTCTCATCTGACCATTAGCTTCATGCCAGTAACTCTCGTCTAATCTTGTCAATGAAAACTCCCACAGGTTTCGTCATGTTTTAGTCATCAAAGAGCTATTTTAGCTCATCAGGATCTTTTTTTGTTGTGAGAAAAAGAGGTGTCAACAAAATCAATTCATCATTGTCAATGAAAACAACACTGGTCTAGCAACATGGTACGGGTGTACACGTTCCCGTTTCAAATGCAGGCAGGAGATTTTATGCAGTCTACCAACATTTTACTGTCCAGTAACAACTTCACAAAAGTGGCTCTGTTGGCTATGGTTGCAAAAAGCACATGTTTTGTCACATGATGAATCCTGTGTGGATTCAGTCAAGGAGTTGGATAGAAAGCCGAGAGTGTATTCTTCCTGGTTTAAAGGGGTGGTGGCATTGGGTAGGGTACTGTGTTAACAATAAAGACCCTCTCAATATATACATTTACACAAACTGATTTTTACCACTTTCAAAACAGTTAATGATCATTTTTTTCTGTCCATAACCAGAAGATGGTCGGGTAGACAGTCCTGGTTTTTGGGTTCAGTTTGCACTTGCAGCATAATGGACAATGACACCAAAAATTAATTTCAGTCCTAAACAAGAGAAAGGCTGTAACACAAGGATACTGGGTCAAAATGGAGAAAGTGGCCTTCACTGAGAGTCAGACAAACTGAGGAAAGAAACCAGTCTTACTGAAGCGTGCACTGATGGACATTCACAGATTTCTGCACTTTTCAGTGAGTACAGCGTCATGTAGGTAGTGTTCCTTTTATACCTACTACTGTCTGTAATAATCTATATGGTTGTTTATTGACTCTGCAACCTTCCGATTACTGGACAACCCGCTCAGCCTCCTGAGCTACTGCTGCCCTCAGCAGTAGCTATTAGACAGTAACTATTTAGACAAGGGGTGTGCAATCTTAGGTACCTCACAATTTGATTTGATTTAAATTCAGGGTCCTTCAATTCGATATATTATTAACAATTATCATGATTACCATGGTTACCATGATTTTTAATGCATTTTGTCATCATCTAGGTTTTTATTTTCTCATGTCATAGCTCTTTGATACTTTCAAATGTATTCATCACACATTAATTCAAGTTACCAAATACCCGTTACTGCACTATATTATTTACGTAAGACTGAACCAATACTCTACATAGCATGAAACCTACAGGATAAATGTAAATAACAAAAAATGGAAGTACACACTTCAGTTTCGCTTTGAGTCAGCAAACTGTAGCAATTTAGAGATGTGGAGCTGCTGGTCTTTACATCACCTGATGGTTCACGTGGGACTGTGAAGAACACTTTTTGGAGTGGCTTGTGAAAAAAAATCCCACCATCACTTAATCTTTGTGAAAACACATGATCGCGACACATTACCGCTACAGACTGACCTTATAAATAACCAAAGGCTCCCTGGTGCTGCCTCAGCTTTGCAGCAAAGTTAAAACGTAGTTTAGTGGTATTCAATTCTGGGCCTGGAGGACCAGTATCCAGCAGGTTTTAGTGGTTTCTCTGCTCCAACACTCTAAATGCAGTGGATGAATCAACTGTGCAGCATCTTATCAGGCTCTGAAGCAGCCTGTTAATTGCCTGCTGATTGAAATCAGGTGTGTTGAAACAGTTAAAACTAAAATGTCCTGGATACCGGCCCTCCAGGCCCGGAATAGAATACCCCTGCCATAATTTAATGGAGAGGCTGGAGTTGCAGTCAAGTTTTGCTAATCCTTCCTCAACTGTAGAGTTGCTACCTTTCAGATATGAAAATAAGGGACGCCCACTACGGGATCAGTTTGGACATGTTTAGCATTTGACAGGCAGATTTAAAATGATAATAGGCACTAGATATCATGACTCACCATGTCTACCTTTTCCACTAATGCTCTTTGTTGCTCCTGTCTGACTCAAGCAGTCTTTTGTCCTTCTGCACAGACAGAGAAAAGTCCTCGCACGACAGTGCTGCATCTGTTTCTGGAATCTGACCATTTGTTGGACATTATATAGAAAATCCTCTCAACAAAAGCATTAAAGGCTGGCCCACTGAGGACACATGACACGTTCCTCAAAATGTTGTTCAAGTTGGCTTTGCCTGTGTTTTGTATAATTTCCATCCACTTCTCGCTGGTGGTTTTTGTTGAATCCTGCGTTGCCTTCTGAATTCCCTCCATGTTGATGGTGTAACGATTAAATTTACATATTGTTTAATGAACCATGAGACATGAGATTCCATAGAAAATATGAAATCAATCTTATGGATCTTTGGGTACTTTTAACCAGAATACTGGAACATTTTATTGCAGGGTTTATGTAACAACTTCATATTAACTCAGAGACAAAATAAAGTCAAGTTTTAAAAGTTTAAATATTTATTACTAAACAAATTAAAACTAGACTAACTTTAAACACTAAATGTATGGTGTAACTAAGGTGAAGTGAGACAGAGAATGGTGTAGTGTGGAATGTTGTTCAGAACCAGCAAATCCGGAGAAACGATTAGTTCTGATGGGAGTGAAGGTGATGTCTTCGCGCTAAGCTTTGATTTGGAGATTCATAACACACATTGAGACGCCATTTTTCTGACATCCTTTAACTCTGCAGTCAGAGACGCGAGGGTTTCCTATTTCTCCAACCTGGTGTCCCAGAGCAAAGGGAACCCCAAGGTGCCGTTTAACACCATCAGCAGCATCGTTTCTCCTGCCTCTCCTACAGCCTCCATCCACTCTGTTACAGACTGTGAGAACTTTCTGTCTTTCTTTGTGGACAAAGTCAATAAGGTTAGATCTAGCAATCTCTCCTTTAGCCTTATCGCTGCCTCTCCCGACTCCAACCAGGCCCATCATCCTAGATAGCTTTGCTCCTGTTTCTTTGCCTGAGTTAACCTAACTAGTTAACTCTATGAAGACCTCTGCATGCCCCTCGACATCTTACCCTCATCTTTGTTTAAAAGTGCTTTTCAGTCCATCGGTCCCAGCGTGCTCTCTATAATTAATGCTTCTCTGGTCTCTGGTCAGGTCCCTGCTTACTTTAAGAACGCTGTAATCCACCCGCTTCTTAGAAAACCGAGTCTTGACGCCTCTCTCCATAGCAGCTTCAGACCCATCTCTAAATTTCCATTAATCTCCAAGATCTTGGAAAAGGTTGTGGCTAAACAACTCACAGCTGCTCTTGATGAACATAACATCTATGATAGCTTCCAGTCAGGTTTTCGTAGAGCTCATTCTACTGAAACAGCTCTTCTTAGGGTATCTAATGACCTTCTGACTCACAGTGATGCAGGGGACTGTTCTGCTCTGGTCCTGCTGGATCTGACTGCAACCTTTGACACTGTTGACCATCACCTGCTACTGGAGAGGCTGAGAGACTGGGTAGGCCTATCAGGATCTGTTCTGGAGTGGTTCTCCTCATCTTTCTGAGCACTACTTTTCTGTGGCCGTCTCCAAGTTTAGGTCTTTCACCACCTCCCTTACCCATGGTGTCCCACAAGGTTCTGTGCGGGGGCCTCTGCTCTTCCTCCTCTATCTGCTTCCTCTTCAGCACATCCTGAGCTCCTTCAAAGGAATCTCCTACCATCTTTATGCAGATGACATCCAACTTTACATCTCCTTTAAGCCCCATGAGATGTTTAAGCTGCAGCTGTTACACACCTGCTTAGACTCTATCAAAACCTGGATGGCTGGGAGCTTTCTACAGCTGAATGAAGATAAGACTGAGATCCTCATCTGTGCCCCAGAGAAACTGGTTCCCAAAGTCAGAGACTCTCTTGGTCAGCTTGCTTCTCACACCAAACCTTCTGTCAGGAATTTTGGCATGACCTTTGACCCAGCTCTCACCCTGGATTCTCATGTCAGTTCTCTTGTTCGCTCTTCCTTCTTCCATCTCAGGAACATTGCTAAGCTGAGTCCCATTCTGTCCCACTCTGAACTTGAGACTGTTCTCCACACCTTCATCTCCTCACGCTTAGACTACTGTAACTCTCTTTTCACGTGAACACAACCTCCCTGAACCGTCTACAGGTGGTTCAGAATGCCTGTGCTCGGCTTCTGACCAAGTCCTCCAAACACACCCACATCACCCCGCTTCTCCTCCAGCTTCATTGGCTGCCAGTCAACTTCAGGGTTCATTTCAAGATCCTGGTTCTGGTCTATAGGGCCTCACATGGACAAGCACCATCTTACATTGGTGATATTCTTAGTCCCTACATCCCCAGCAGGTCCCTTAGGTCCAGTGATCAAAGCCAACTGGTTGTGCAGTGCACCAGGCTAAAGACCAAAGGTGACAGATCTTTTGCTGCTGTGGCCCCCAGACTCTGGAACTGTCTCTCCCTGAGCCTGAGGTCAGTGGACTCAGTGGACTCCTTTAAAAAGCAGCTGACGACTCGCTTGTTCAAGCTGGCTTTTGTATGACCTTCTTCACCACTCTCTCTTTATTCTGCTCTCCCCACCTATTCCACCTTCCTCAGGATCCACTGATTTCCCTCTTTCCTTTTCACTCTCTCTCTTTCTTAACATTTTTTAATCACAACCAGCCATTCCTCCCCATCCCCACATTTTTCTCTCCTCCTACTCCCTCACATCATCACACAAACATGGACATAGGATCTTGGGTGGACAAGTCAGGGAGTGCGGGTATGGACCCCATTTCCCATTTCCGCATTCCCAATTTTATTTGCACCTTATACACTTCCACCGACGACATTCCACACAAACACACACTTACGGCCTTGGGAGTGAGCACATTCAACGACACTTGGCAGGGGGATTTCTCAGCCTCCTCCCGAGTGCCGGTGCCCACTTCCAATTTTGGACTGCACTTAGACACCGAGGGCTGTGGGTGTAAGTGGGGTGGTGCAGTGGCATCAGCTGGCATAAGCCAGACAATGCCTGCACTTCCCGCTCACCACAGCCATGGAATACACCTCATTAACACACAACACTGTATTGGAGCAGGCGGAGGGAGACTAGGGGTCTTAGCACACCTCTGTTGTTGCTTGGCTTCCTGGGGCTGGAGGCTAGGAGGGAGATCTGGCCGTCTGGTTGGGGTCTGGGTTGGTGGGTTGCTGAGCTCAGCGTTGGGCGGGGGAGCCTGTTCATCAGCACCCCAGCAGAAAGGGTCAAACTCTGGTAACCAGTAATGGTTGTATCCCATGTGCAGCAGTACCGGGACCAGAGTGAATAGGGTGTGTATGGGGAGCATGAGTGGGTGTCCGGCATGCATTTTTGTAAGTCTTGGGTTGTATGTGCATGTGCGAGTGTGAGGGAGGGAGTGTGTGACTGTTTGTGTATGACTGTATATGTCAGGTGGGGCCTTTGACTCCTCCCCTCTTCTGGGACTTCTTTTGATGATATAGATCTTCGTCTCCCCTCCCCCTGCCACACCTGGTGTGGCGTGTGGTGCCTTGATCTGCCTGAGTGTTCGTGGCTCCCGGGTCAGGGGGTTTAAGATTTTTGGTGTCTGCCTGATCAATCCCGGTGGCTGTCTGGTGGGGTCTGGGTCCCTGGGCTCTGCTGGGTCCCCGGCGGGGGTGGTCGCCCCTGGGTCCTGGGTCGCTGGGTCCCGGGCTCGGCCAGCTAGGGGGTGGGAGGCTGCGGGCGGGCCTGTGGGCTTGCCGCTGATATCTCCCGGGACTCTGCCGGCTGCTGGTTGTGGCCCCCCGGGGTGATCCTCTGTGCCTCTCGAGGGGGGCGGGGGCCTTTCTGGTTGCAGTCTCCTTGGGGTTCCTGTGTTCTGGGGCAGCGCCTGGATCTCTGGGTCTTGGAGCTCCCCCCGTCTCCTGCACATCTTTGGGGGGCAGATCTGTGGTCCCTAACACTCTCTACTGGACGCTCCTATAGAGAAACATGAACAAGCACGAGTACACACACAGTTGCTCACATGGTGCTCTCAAAAGTATGGGCTTGGGCATGTTCAACACAGGTCTTAAGACTATGGTGGGCACTTAATGCACTGTGATTTATTATCGTGATTCTTCAGTTAAACAATGTTGATTATATATTTCCTCATCAAGTTGACACAGTGAAAGCTTGATCTTGTTGTATTGTTGTTGTGTCCCTTTCTTTCTTTCTTTCTTTCTTTCTTTCTTTTCATTTTTTCCTGTCTCTTTCTGCAGGTCTAGAAGCAGACTCTTGTTAATTATTGTTCAATATTGTGGAACCCCCCACCCCCTTCCCCCTCTCTCCCCACCTTTTGTCTTTTCCTTTCTCTTTCACCTCTGACCTCCGTGTCTGGTCAGAATTACAAAGCATTCAAAAACAATAACAATAAAGTTTTAAGTGTCAGGCGTGACATTAAAAGCAGATGCTTTGATGCTCCACCTGAGAGTAAATCTGTAAGGCTTGTTACCAGCATTCAGACATCAATTCTGTTTGCTTCACAGCCAGACAAGACACGGTTAATAAAAAAAATAAAAATTAAAAATAAACAAATAAAAAATAAATAAAAAGCAGCTGAAGACTCACTTGTTCAAGCTGGCTTTTGTATGACCTTCAGCACTCTCTCTTTATTCTGCTCTCCCCACCTATTCCACCTTCCTCAGGATCCACTGATTTCCCACATTTTCTAAATGCTTTTTAGATTTTTACATTTTTTGTTTTTGTGAAGCCCTTCTTGATTTCTATCTTGAGAGGCACTATAGAAATTATACTTTCTTCTTCTTCTTCTTCTTCTTCTTCTTCTTCTTATTCTTCTTCATTCTGTCAGCCTACGTACCCTTTTGGAAGTCCCCGTTAGAAATGTCGAGGTCCAGCTTGACCCTCTCTGGAACCGAAGCCGGTAGGAAAAGTAGTGGTTGCCGACTCAAACCAGTCTTGAGATACTTCTGGGTCACGACAGTTTATTGGCATCTAACAAGACCTACAATGGGGGTCGTGATGGTTCGGCTTTTATTCTGAAAGAAACCGTTGCAGCTGTTGGAACAGCAACAGATTTTATCCAGCTTGTCGTTGGTTCTTTTGGCTGAATAAGAAGAATAAGAATAAGAATAAGAACAACTTTATTTATCCCGAGGGAAATTCTTGTGTCATGTACATGCTCAAAGCAGTCGGAGAGACAAAGGAACAAAGAGGAAGAGGAAAGTTACGGATTGGCCACTCCGACAACTTCTCTAGAAAGCTTTGAACTGGAGTTAAAGATGACGTGGGCATAGTTTTATAATTCGGATGTTTTGATTTACGGTTGAATAAAAAGAGGACAGATTACCAAGCACCACCAAAATCCCGCCTCCATCAGATCTGGAAGATTCTGATTGGATCAGTAAAAGCAATGTGTCATGTGGCTTAACCTTTTGTGTGATCAGTCTCTAGTGAAAACATTTAAAGTTATATTACTTATTATATTCTGTAGGATTATAATATCAAGTAATTCATATTTTCATTTCACAAATTGGTTCACATTTTTATTATTGACTAACACTTTGTTTGATTAGCTTATTAAAAATAGAGTTCTTTGATTTATTAATCCAATCCAATCCAATCCAATTTTATTTATAAAGCGCATTCACAAGGCATTACAACCAAACAAGGCGCTGTACACTAAAAATGTTGGTTAATTAAACAGGCGTTATATAAACATGTCGAACACAGATAAAAGATAAAAGGAAATACAAGAAAATTCCCAAAAATAACAGCTAAAAATCATTAAGACACAGGGTGAAGTAAAAATAGGAAAAAAAAACATTTTACAAAGAACCTCAATAATACGGAAGTCGATAATTGTGGAGTCAGTTTATAAACAGTGCAGATGTCAGTGAGGTTCATAATTATGCTGTATAAGCTAGGTTGAAGTAGTGAGTTTTCAGGCGTGATTTAAAAATGCTAGCTGTTGGTGCTAGCCTCACTAGCAGTGGTAATGCGTTCCACAGCTTCGGTGCACAGACAGAGAAAGCCCTTTCTCCACGGCTTTTTAAACGTGCATTGGGAACAGCTAGGAGGAGCTTATCTTCAGACCTGAGAGCACACGGCGAGTTGTAGTAATGGACAAGTTCACACAGATATGGAGGAGCTAGATGGTTCAAGGATTTGTAAGTGAGAAGCATAATTTTGTAGTTTATCCTGAACTGCACGGGCAACCAGTGGAGAGATTTCAGAATTGGAGAAATGTGTTGTCTTCTGTCAGCTCCAGTCAGCAACCTAGCTGCTGAATTCTGGACCAGCTGAAGTCTAGAGAGAACTGCTTTACTGATGCCATATAAGCAGGAGTTGGAGTAATCCAGCCTTGAGGTGATAAAAGTGTGGACCACCGATTTCAGAAGACGTACACTCAGGATGTGCTTTAGTTTTGAGATGCGTCTTAGTTGGTAAAAACATGATTTAACTGTGTTATTGACCTGGGCATCCATCTTCAGAGCCTGGTCCATTTTTACTCCAAGGTTGGAGATTACAGAGGATACATTAGGTGAGAGATAGTTGAGGTCAGGTTGTTGAGTTGCCGTGGTACTGTGAGGACTGAAAACGATTAAGTCAGTTTTGGAGTCATTGAGATGGAGGAAGTTGTCAGCTAGCCATTGCTTGACCTCAAGGATACAATCAGACAGAACTTGCGTTGACTGAGTTGGCTTAAATGAAAAGTAGATTTGACAGTCGTCAGCGTAAAGATGGTATGAGACAGCGTGCTTTCTGAAAATGGCTCCTAAGGGCAGTATATAGAGGTTGAACAGTAACGGGCCGAGAATTTAACCTTGTGGGACACCCCAACGTAGAGGCTGTGACTCTGATGAACAGCTGTCCAACATGACCCTAGCAGACCTGTTACAAAAGTATGACCTAAACCAATCCAGGGCAGTGCCTGAAATGCCAGCCCAAGTGTGAAGTCTTGTGATCAAAATGTCATGATCGATCGTGTCGAATGCTTCAGATAGATCCAAAAGTACCAGAACCACATGGAAACCTGAATCTAAAGCCAGAAAAATGTCATTAAACACCCGAACGTGAGCAGTTTCAGTGCTGTGCTGTTGTCTAAAACCAGACTGACAGGTGTCCATTACCTGATATTCATTTAGATGGTTCACCAACTGTGCATAGAGTACTTTCTCAAGGACCTTAGATAAAAACGGTAATTTGGAAATTGGTCGTAGATTAGAGTAATCGGTGGGATCGAGGCCGGGTTTTTTCAAGATTGGTTGTAGAACAGCGTGTTTAAAGGCACGAGGAACTTCAGCCAATGTCAAGCTACAATTTATAATGCGTAGCACGTTATTGCTAATTAAAGGAAACACCTCTTTCAGGAGTCGAGGTGGGATAACATCATCTGGGGAGCCAGAGGGTTTCATGGCTGCAACAGTTTTTTCTAGACAGGCCAAAGAGATGGGCTGAAAGCTTTGAAGTTGCCCGTGAGAGCGGATAAATGAATCTGGAACATGGTTGGTTTGGTGAATCTGAGCTCTGATTACAGTGATCTTATTTAAGAAAAACTGCAGGATTTGGCTACACAAGTCAGCGGACACAGAGGAAAATAGTTTTTGAACTGGGGAAAGCACTGCATTTATGGTTTTATATAACACACCTTGATTGTTTGAATTAGCCGTGACAATGCTGGAAAAAAATCGATTTCTCGCTCCTCTGACTACTTTTTGATACTGAGACCAAGCCACTCTCATGGCCTCAAAGGATACAGTAAGCCTGTCTTTTATCCATTTACGTTCCAGTCTCCTGCAATTTCGTCTCATGGAACGAGTTTGTTCGTTCAGCCATGGGTCTGACTTGGATTTCTTTCGACTTGATTTTAATGGAGCGACAATATCCATAGCAGCCAGGCAGGATGAATCAAGCACATGAAGTGATCCCTCAACTACAGAAGACGCAATAGTAGAATCATATGGAGCTGAGTTCAGAGTAAGAACAGAGGCAAAATCTGCAGCAGTATTGGGTGTGATTACACGAGAGAAGCTGGGACGGAAATATTCAATACGAGGGGCATAGTCCAATTTCAAGTTAAACAAAACTGGTGAGTGATCAGAAAAAGTTGCAGGTAAAATGCCAAGATCACAAATTTCCAGCTCATGACAGAAAACCAGGTCAAGTGTGTGTGTATGACCATGTGTGGGGCCATTAACACGTTGGGAGAAGCTAAAAGAGTCAATGAGATCTAGGAAATCCCTTACCAAAGGTTTGTCAAGACAACAGATATGAATATTAAAATCACCAAGCAAGAGTATTTTTCCATATCTACAGGAGGCTTCAGCCAGAAAAGCTGCAAATTCATTTAGAAAATCCTTATTGTAAGGTGGTGGGCGGTAAATGAGAGCACATACTAATGTAGGGGAGCGACCCAATTCAAATAAGCTCAATTCAAAGGATAATGGAGTTGATTGAGGGGTAATCGGTGTGCAGATAAGATCTGATTTGAATATAGTCAATAGGCCACCGCCCTTGCGATGTGCTCTTGGAATGTTAATGAAGGAGCATCCAGGAGGTAACAGTTCGACTATTGAGGCTGAATCCCCAGGGGTGATCCATGATTCAGTGGCGCATAAAACATCCAGGCTATTGTCCTGGAAGAATTCCTTTAAAATAAAAGTTTTATTTACAACCGATCTGGCGTTGATCAGCGCAAAGCGAGTCGACTGAGTATCCGATTGTAGAGAAAGTCCGTTTCCATCAGATCTTGCGACATACCGCAGGTTGGCGGGATTTCTTCCCTGCTGAGTGAGCCGGCCAGAACGAGAGCAGCCGAAACGCGCGTGGGCACCCGGCCGGCGAATCATCCTCACATCACGCGAGCTCATGCAGCTCCCCGCTCCGAGAGCTCCCAGCCGGCAGGACATCCTCGTTTCAGACGCAACCATGGAACATTCAGTTCCGTGTGCTCCCGGTAGCAGCGAGATCGGCCCAACGCAGTTGAGATGACGCTGGATCCGGCACATCACAGTCACGGAGCAGCGCTCCGATATGGCCTCGCCGCGCCGGATCCTTCGGAGCTGAACGAAGAAGCCACCTCGCTTCCCCCGTTTCCTTCTCCACGGTCTCCGAGGCAGCGGCAAACCAACAGGCATCACAAGCCTGAAGGCTTGGCTAATATCAGACTCCAGCGGCGGTGGGAACGCATGGGGCCCTAAAGTTAGGTTAGCGTCAGTCTCCAGCGGCGGTGGAAAAGCGGGTCCCGCAGTAGAATACTGGAGGTTGTCCATTCCAGACCGGATCGAGAGCATGAAGTCCCGATCATACACCAGCAGAGAATGAACACTATATATCGAGGAAACCATAAAATAGAAAAGAAAAACCATAGAATAGAAAAGAAAAACAAAAAAGGTCGAGAGCCGAGCAGACACGCAGCCGATCAAGGGCGCCATCTTTTTTACTTATTAAAAAGAAAGAGTCCTTTGTCTTCATTCTTCTCTTGGGCTGGAAAGGAAAACAGTTTAGGAGCAAATGCATGAGACCTTGAGCAATATCTCATGCAGATTAGTTCTTGCTGAGGAGAGGGGAAAAATGACTTTTAGGTAGAAAACAGCCATTTCATTCTGTCACAATGGTCTCTTCTCATTTTCACGGCAGTCACCACCTGCTTTAGTTTTTGGCAGAGGAACAACACAATCGACCACTGCATGATCGAGTGCGTCCCCATAACAGGGACAGGATGTAATGGAGCGAGTGGTACTTTATGGTTAGGCTTCCCACTTATTTGACAGACTGCACAGGTTTTACAAAATTGGGCTACATCACGTTTTAGACCTGGCCAAAAGAAATGTGCCAAGATGGTAAGTTATTCTAACATATTCATGTGCAAGTTTTAGTATTTGATGTCTAAACCATTGGGGATTGACAAGTTGAACTACTGTCCAAGACTTTTGAAGCACACCACTGAGTCTGACAACAGAGGGAATTGTTTTTAGAAATTCTTGAGGTCATTGCAAAACACAATGCTGTAGTAGCCAGAAAAATGAAGGGACTTGGTAATGTAAAATATACTAGCAATACGATCCAGAATGAAATCCTGCAGTGTTTAGCAGACATGGTGCGTTATTCCATTGTGAAGGAAGTGAAGAAGAGCGAGGTATTTTCAGCGATTGCTGATGAAAGCAAAGATCTACAAAAGAAGGAGCAGCTGTCATTAGTTGTAAGATACTACTACAATGATGCAGTGCCTGAAAGCTTTCTTTGGTTCCAACATGCTGAACAACTGGATGCTAAGAGCCTGAGTGCTGCTAGCTGTTAGCTTCCTGCTCCACCCATTGCCTAGCCTGGCCTGCCAGACTCGCCCTCTGTTTAATTCTGCACAGAGAAAGAGTCGGCGCCGACACAACCGCAGTAAAGATCTCTAACTTCACTGACATCTGATACATTTCCCACCTCTCTCAAGCATGCTCAGGTTAAAACTCTGCTTAAAAAATGATCCCTTCCTCCAAATAATGTAAAGAATTATTGGCCTATCTCTGTCCTGTTTCTGTCTAAAATCATTGAAAGGACGGGCTTCAAGCAGGTCACAGAACACCTCTCACAAAACTGCTTGACCCACACCAGCCTGGATTCAAAAATGGCTGCTCCACTGAAACTGCTCTGTTAGCAGTGACAGAAGCCTTGAAAGAAGCTAAAGCAACTGTCAAATCCTTAGTCCTTACCCTGCTTGACGTATCGGCTACATTTGACACTGTCAACCATGGCTTCTCCTGCCACTGCAATGCTGACAACAGCCTGCTCTATTCCCGCCGGATGACCTCACATTCTCTGCGCGAATCTCGGACTGCCTTTCTAATATATCAAAATCTCACCATCTCCAACTCAACCTCTCTAAAACCAAATTACTTGTCATCCCAGCTAAACCATCAATACGGCACAATATCTCAATCCAAAATGATTCCCTATCTCTGGCTCCTTCAAAGGCAGTTTGAAACTTAGGTGTTGTGATCGATGACCAGCTGACCTTTAAAGATCACATTGCCGTTGTTGCTCGTTCATGCTGTTGCGTGCTGTATAACATACAAAAGATCAGACCATACTTAACACAACATGCCACCCAGCTCCTGGTGCAATCTACAGTCATCCCCCACCTCGACTACTACAATTCCCTTCTAACTGATCTTCCAGACTGCACTGTGAGACCTCTTCAACTGGTCCAATGTTTTTTTTTAAAGTTGAGGCAGTGTTAAATTTTTTCAGTAAATGACTTATTTGCTTTTTTTTTATAATAAAGCGTGGCTGCAGGGCACGAGTATCTGGGAGAGAAGCATTGGCCGAGTAAAGGCAGCAGCGAGGAGAAGCGTTAATCAGTCCTGAGACATAAACATATGTGAAAATGACCGCGCTGGTGTGGTGTGTATTTCTGTTTGACCCTCGGTAACGGTCTTTGTGTAGGTTTTTTTTTAATTTCTGTTAACATTGTCCATCAGAATAAATGGAGAAACTGTTATTTTCCAAAGATGAATGGTGTTACAGAGATTATTCAGCAATAACCCACAAAATATTTTAGAGATCCAGATACACTTTTGTTGCTTCAGCTGAGTAAAACCCTGGTGGTCGGTTCTGAGGATGTCACCTCACAGCTTGTTAGCTATTTCAAACAGATAGCTTTGAGATGTTTCATCTTTTGTTCATCTGCACAAAGATGTGATAGATCTAAAATAGTATCTAAATCCCTAGGCTTTAATTTTTTAGGTTAAATTGTGGCGATACAGCTCTGGATAATTGTCGGTAGATGGGTTTCTTGCCCACCAGCTTTGAGTAGATGTGCTCAATTACCGGGATGTAAACAATGATTTTCAAGGGGTCTATAAAACACACCTGTGACCGACGGGAATTTGACATTGTATCATTGCTGATATTGTGTTATTGCAGGATTTGGCAGAGCGCACACTCCGGAGGGGACAGATCTTCCATGAGCGCACTGATCTGCTTCTTGATGGAGATCCTTTTGGAGCTATGCTGTGATTTGGGACCCCACAAATCACATGAATTTGATTCCAGTCAATATGAAATTTTTGACCCCCCAGAATTTCCTCCCACTCTTCTACGTACAACATACAAACATTGCCAATCTTCATGCCAATGTATATTTTTTTTTCAGTAAGAACGTGGCGATTCTCCTGAGAATGTGGTGTTACCAAATATGGGTAAACGACTGAACGAACACGAGTACCTGGGCACAGGAACATGGGTACGAGTGGCCACCACATGTTTCATAAATCAGGATTTTGGCCATTCGTACGAACTTTCTAAATTTTACTCTTAGGAAGGAATATAGGACAGTTTATGCAAACCTTTGATAACCCTAACCCTAACCCTGGCTTCCCTTTTTTTATAAGGTGGATTGTTTATGGCATGATTCTCTGATACATTAATATGAAAACATTTCTTATTAGGCAACCATGTTGAGATAAAAACAAAACATGTTTACATTCTTTGTGACTAAAATTTGCACAGTTGTCTGAATCTGTTTGCAAACTGTCCCACACAACCCAGCTGTATGTAAAGCTTGTTATAAAATTATTTTGCATTGTAATTCAGTGTGATTCCAACTAAAAAAGTTATATATTTTCTCAACTGTGTGTGTCCAACTTGTCAGCAATAGCTACAGCCCAGTGAGATGCAGGCTTTCATGTTAAAATCCTGGGAGGCTTTTAAGTGGGTGGCAAATGATGGAACTAAAGGGCAATGGACTGTAACGTTGTAACGATGCTGTAAAATGGTTTTGATTTACAAAGAAATGTTTCAGATATATTTCATTCTAACACAATTTCTGTCAAACTGTTACCGTTATCCTGCTGCCTTCCTTATTGTTATTGAGCTGGTGCCTTGACAAGCTTTTAGAAGCAGTATGTGTTTGATCTGATGGTGACAGAGGTGTGGATGGCTCGCTGCAGGGCAGAGAGGTGAGGTCTGGTTTGTTCAGCCCAGATTGACTCCAGCTGATATCGCTGGACTCCATCAGATGTGTAGCCCTGAAGACACATCACATAAGATGTGCTTAGCCTCAGCTGCCTGCAGCATCCAAAGGATGAAGGTGGAAATAAGAGGCTGTGCTGATGGATGGATGATGAGAGTAGATGCATAGAAAACAGAGAGCAAAACAAAGGATGCTGATTTTATTCACAAATGTGACAGAAAAACACACAAAAGTTTATGAAAAAGGAACAGGTTCTGTCTGTCTGTAAAGTAACTTTGCTGATAAAGTATGATTGAGCAGAGCACTGCAAAGTGCAGGCTTTGCAGCTTCAAAGGCCTGCTGGCAGTCATTAGTCCATTTGAATGGAACTGCAGGGCTACACAGAGACATAAGGGGGCGATAACTGTTGAGAAGTTTTTACAGAAACAGCTGTAGTACCCAACCATTCCCAGAAAGCATTTTAGTTCTCTTCTGGAGGTGGGTGATGGGTATGCCAAGATGGCAGCTACTTTTGCATCCACGAGTCTCACCTGTACAAGGCCAACCTGTTTACCAAGGTAAGTAACGTTGGCTTTACCAAACTCTTCGTCTTCGTCTTCCTCCGCTTATCCGGGTCCGGGTCGCGGGGGCAGCATACCAATTAGGGAGCTCCAGGCCGTCCTCTCCCCGGCCTTGTCCACCAGCTCCTCCGGCAGGACCCCAAGGCGTTCCCGGACCAGATTGGAGATGTAACCTCTCCAACGTGTCCTGGGTCGACCTGGGGGCCTTCTGCCGGCAGGACATGCCCGAAACACCTCCCCGGGGAGGCGTCCAGGAGGCATCCTGACCAGATGCCCAAACCACCTCAACTGGCTCCTTTCGATCCGGAGGAGCAGCGGTTCTACTCCGAGTCCCTCCCGAATGTCCGAGCTCCTCACCCTATCTCTAAGGCTGAGCCCGGCCACCCTACGGAGGAAACTCATTTCGGCCGCTTGTATCCGCGATCTCGTTCTTTCGGTCATTACCCAAAGCTCATGACCATAGGTGAGGATTGGGACGTAGATCGACCGGTAAATCGAGAGCCTGGCTTTCTGGCTCAGCTCCCTCTTCCCCACGACAGATCGGCTCAGTGTCCGCATCACTGCAGACGCCGAACCAATCCGCCTGTCGATCTCCCGATCCCTCCTACCCTCACTCGTGAACAAGACCCCGAGATACTTAAACTCCTTCACCTGAGGTAGGACCTCTCCCCCGACCCGGAGGTGGCAAGCCACCCTTTTCCGGTCGAGAACCATGGTCTCAGATTTGGAGGTGCTGATCCTCATCCCAGCCGCTTCACATTCGGCCGCGAACCTACCCAGCAAGAGCTGAAGGTCAGAGCTGGATGAAGCTAGGAGGACCACATCATCCGCAAAAAGCAGAGACGAGATTCTCCTGCTACCAAACTCGACACACTCCACACCACGGCTGCGTCTAGAAATTCTGTCCATAAAAGTGATGAACAGAACCGGTGACAAAGGGCAGCCCTGGCGGAGTCCAACCCTCACTGGGAACAGGTCCGACTTACTACCGGCTATGCGGACAAAACTCACGCTCCTCTGGTAAAGGGACTGAATGGCCCTTAACAGAAAGCCACCCACCCCATACTCCTGGAGCGTCCCCCACAGGGTGCCCCTGGGGACACGGTCATAAGCCTTCTCCAAATCCACAAAGCACATGTGGATTGGTTGGGCAAACTCCCATGCCCCCTCCATCACCCTTGCAAGGGTATAGAGCTGGTCCACAGTTCCACGGCCAGGACGAAAACCACATTGCTCCTCCTCTATCTGAGATTCAACTATCGATCTGACCCTCCTCTCCAGTACCTTGGCGTAGACCTTTCCAGGGAGGCTGAGGAGTGTGATCCCCCTATAGTTGGAACACACCCTCAGGTCACCCTTCTTAAAGATGGGGACCACCACCCCGGTCTGCCACTCCCTAGGAACTGCCCCCGATGACCACGCAATGTTGTAGAGACGTGTCAACCATGACAGCCCTACAACATCCATAGCCTTGAGATACCCAGGACGAACCTCATCCGCCCCCGGGGCTCCGCCGCTGTGTAGTTGTTTGACTACCTCAGCAACTTCTGCCCCCGAGATCGGACAGTCCATCCCCAGGCTTCCCAGCTCTGGTTCCTCCTCGGAATGCGCATTGGTGGGATTGAGGAGCTCCTCAAAGTATTCCTTCCACCGTCCGACTATAGCCTCAGTTGACGTCAGCAGCTCCTCATCCCCACTGTAAACAGTGTGAGCGAGTTGCTGCCTTCCTCTCCTGAGGCGCCGGACAGTTTGCCAGAACCTCTTTGGAGCCGATCGATAGTCTTTCTCCATGGCCTCACCAAACTCCTCCCACGCCCGAGAATTTGCCTCGGCAACTGCCACTGCTGCACCCCGCTTGGCTATCCGGTACCTGTCTGCTGCCTCCGGAGACCCACAGACCAGCCACGCCCTGTAGGCCTCCTTCTTCAGCCTGACGGCTCCCCGAACCTCTGGTGTCCACCAGCGGGTACGGGGGTTGCCACCACGACTGGCACCGGCCACCTTACGACCACAGCTAGCAACAGCCGCCTGTTTACCAAGGTAAGTAACGTTGGCTTTACCAAACTCACACTTTGCTAAATTTAAGGTAAGATTAGCTGGCACCAACATCTGGAAAACCAGCTTCAGGCTGGAAATAGGCTTTTTCCAGTCAGTCGAGTATACCACAACATTGTCAAGATATACGCTACAGTTATGAACCCCACACAGTAGGGGCTGCATGAGTAATTTTTTTTTAAGTCGACGGTCAAGTAATGAAAATCGAGTCAACTTTGACTAGTCGTTGATAACGTCATACACCTGAAGCGGGGGGTGTGGGGAGTCGGTTGGTTTGCTGGAGTTTTTGACAAGTAAAATAGCGCCCATATTTTCAAAGTTAAACGCATCTCTTTTAACAACGGTAGTTTCTGCATTTATCCTGCTCCACTTCAGCCCTCTCCCCCTGCGCAGCGGCCGCAAACTCACTGATGCGCCTGCAGCCTCTCGGAGTTCCTGCTGCTCTAAACATTAAAATAATTATTTCATTTTCTGTTCCTCACTTCTGATGACCTTCAATGGTGTCTGTTTTTTTTGCAACCACCAGGTACAAAAACTAACTTGTTTTTATTTGACTATTTTTCTGTCCTGTCTCTGTTTATTATCTTCCTGCATCTCCTCTTAATCCTAAAGAAAAACTGCTACCTGGGTTCATATATATTAACCTTATGAGTTACCTTTGAACTGCAGTTCTAAAAGACCCACCGACCGCTAAAACAGCGGAGTGTGCGCTGCTCTCCGGCCTCATCAGTGAGGTGCATCACCGGAGGACAAAACTGGTGATGCACCCCACAGCAGGGAAAAGCATCAGGCACAAATAAAAGACAGAAAACATAAAAGGAAATAAGCCGACATGAACAATTGCGTGTTAAATTTGTTTTTTAGGTGGTGACACCTAATTTGATAATGTTACTGTGACCGTGCTCAGGACGCAGATGTCTGGAGCGCATCAACGATCAGAGCTTTGCATGCGCATCCTGGTTAAGATTAGGATGGGGGTGAGGGGAAGGTTAAATTGCAAGAGGATAAAGGTCACAATTTGGTTAAATGTCCGTTTTATGGCGGGCATCAGTACCGACGCTCTGGCACAGCGTGTCGCCTCCCAACGCGCAGGGTCTCGTCACCTGCTGTCTTTTCTGAGGACTGCATCTTGTCGGTCATTATCATGCGACAGCGACTAGTCGATGACAGGCATAAAAAGTCACTACAGAGCAGTGAAGTCGACTAGTCGACTAGTTCATACAACCCCTACCACCCAGTACTAGTTCCATGAGGCGTCGGAAAGTACCTGGGACATTCTTCATACCATAAGCCATAACTGTATATTCCAGAGAGTGAATATACTTTCCTGTTTCCCTTCCTGTTGAAAATCCAATGGCAGGCGCGCAAAGCATGCTGGGATAGCCTTGTTCTGTGAGGACACACAAGACCCTAACCCTAGCCAGACATTTAACCATAGGAAATGAAAATGTTTAAAGCCGAGTCTTAAAAGTAGATAAGGTGTCTGCCTCATGGACTAAAGCTCGGAGCTGGTTCCACAAGAGAAGAGCGTGATAACTAAAAGATCTGCTTTCCATCCTATTTTTAGATATTCTGGGAACCACCAGTAAACCTGCAGTCTAAGAGCAAAGTGCTTTGTTAGGAACATATGGAACAATCAGGTCACTGATGTATGATGGAGCTTGATTAATAAGAGCTTTATATGTGAGAAGGAGGATCCTAAAATCTATTCTGAATTTAGCAGGTAGCCAATGTAGGGAAGCTAAGACAGGAGAGATATGATCTCTCTTTTTAATTCTCATCAGAACTCTAGCTGCAGCATTTTGGACAAGCTGAAGACTTTTAACTACATTCTGTGGACTTCCTGAGAGTAATGAATTACAGTAATCCAGTCTTGATGTAATAAATGCATGAACTAGTTTTTCAGCATCACTCCTG
Source organism: Nothobranchius furzeri (assembly GCF_043380555.1). Lineage (NCBI taxonomy): Eukaryota > Metazoa > Chordata > Actinopteri > Cyprinodontiformes > Nothobranchiidae > Nothobranchius > Nothobranchius furzeri. The sequence goes on from NC_091752.1 coordinate 42,601,294, forward strand.
GAAAGGATGCTTCTAATCTTAGCAATATTCCGAAGGTGGAAAAAGAAAATCCTCCAAACTTGTTTAATGTTGGATTTGAATGACATGCCCTGGTCGAAGATAACACCAAGGTTCCTAACTTTGTTCTCGGAAACTAATGTAATGCCATTCAGGTCAGGTGATTGACTAAGCAATTTCCTTTTCTGAAGTTCTGGTACAAAGATGAGAACTTCAGTCTTGTCTTGATTTAAAAGCAGAAAGTTTTGAGTCATCCGATTTTTTTATGTCCTCAAGACAAGCCTGTAATCTACCCAACCGATTAGGTTCATCAGGGTTAATGGATAAATATAACTGAGTATTGTCAGCATAACAGTGGAAGTTTATCTCATGCTGTCTAATGATTTTACCAATTGGGAGCATATACATAGTAAAAAGAATTGACCCAAGCTCTGAACCATGTGATACTCCACAAGTAACCCTAGAATATGAAGATTTATCATGTACATTAAAAAAAATGAAATTTGTCAGACAGATAGGACTTAAGCCAGCCTAGTGCTGTTCAATTTTTTTCCCTACAACATGTTCAAGCCTTTCTAAAAGATTATTGTGATCAACTAGTATGTTAAATGCAGCACAATTTAAACTTGTTAAAATAAAATGTAAGTGTACTCACTACTCAAGAGGACAATTCCTGTTTTCATGATAGGCTGCAAAGCGATCAATGATAACATCTACATCCATCTGTTTTCATAACTTGGCAACTCTCAGCAGAGAAGCACCTATTCAGTTCACTGATTAAACGGTCAAGTACTGGGAATAACGGTGGGTTTTCAGAATCAGAGAGTCAGAGAATCAGAGAATCAGAGAGAATTTTATTGCCAGCGCTCCAGCGAACCAGAGCATAGGAACTTGACTCCACAGAACAGCCTGACCAAGATTACACACACACATATAGACAGGACAGACACAGGCAGACCATGAGAGCAGCCATAACGGCACTTATTACAATAGATGAAGAGGGGATTACATGAGGAGAGTTCGGGGAGGGAGAAAAAGGCGTTAACAGAGTTACACCGGCAGGGTGTAGCTCTACTATGCAAAAAACACCTCAACATATAAGCACGAACGTCACAGTTCACAACATGAGACCCGGTGGGGGGGGGGGGGGGGGGGGGGGGGGGGGGGGCTGGGACCCTGGTTTCCTCAGCGGGAGCAGCCTGTGTGGTGCTCGGCCAACTAAATCCACAGGTGGGTGGGAGGTCATGGGAAAGCACAGAGAACAGTGAGTGCCTTCATCTTGATGACCTTGATGCAGAGACCACAATGTGAAGGCAGGAGGTAGGGTTTTCACAGCATTTGTCTGCATTCCTTCCATCGTGGGGGTTTTTGCACGCAACTCCAAGGCTGCTTATGGCATCAGATTGGATAACAGGACTTTGTTTGGGTCAGGCAGAGATAAGTTTCCTCTCTGCCTTAAAGTCTGTATTGATCATTCAAGTCCTGCAGTGAAGCCAATTCGGTGATTAAACATCTACACACCGTCTGGTGACCCTCTCCGAGATGACATCCATTTTGCGCACTAACACCGGTAACGCAGCTAAGACATTGTCCAGCTTACGATTCACCTTGTGTAACGTCCTAGTCTGTGAAGTCTCTGCCCGGACGGTGCCGTCCATGGTGCGGGTCGCCCTCCAATCGCTCCCGTCATCCCAATTTTTTGGAAAACCAGAAATCCTCCCACTCCAGTCAGAAGAAATCCAGTGATCATCATGCCAAATATCCACACATCTTCGACGTCCTCAATGGACAGCTGAGAGAGACAGATGACATTCCACTTCTTCCAGGAATCGAGCATATATCCCGCTGGGTGTGTCCCGTGAGGACAAGCGGGAGCCCCCTCCTCTGTTCTCATCGTAGAAAAAATCGTGTCAATCGCGTTGAATGACCAATTAATTAAATCCATTTCTGAAAAATAGTGATTTCCAGAGGAAATGCAGAGAAGCGCTCTGCAGGCAGATGGGACAAAAAGAGCCTTGGGAAAAAGATAAGGGAGCAAAGCAGAAGCGATTGTGCTCTGTGAGTGCCAGAAGAGAAAAAATAAGTAGTCTTCAGGAGTTTGCAGGATCTCCATGATTTGACGCAGGTGTACAACGCAACTGACTTTGCGCTCATTAAAGAGCTCATGTAAGGAAGTAGTAAAATGAAACAAGGTTAAAATAGAAGCCACGCACACACACTCTCTCTCACACACACATACGCACGCACACACCTTTCACACACACTACCAGTTTAAGCTGAAAAAATCTAAAAGTATAATGTAAACATTGTAATAAGACAAGTCTAAACTATTAACTGAAATATAAAGTAAACATAATATAAATGTAAACAGTCACATGTTGAGGTATCGGGGTTAACTAGCTTAATGTAAAGGTGCTGTAGTGCACTGATTGTCCAGCTGAATTGTGTGACCTCTTAGCAGCAAGATTCCGTTCAGTGATGGCTCTTGTATAAAAGCTGTTTAACAGCCTGGTGGTGTGTTTTTATTGTCCTGTATCGTTTACCAGATGGAAGAAGTTTGAAGAGATAGTTAGTAGCGTGGGTTGAGTCCTTTTGGATATTAGTGGTTTTTTTGAAGGCAGCTAGTGGTGAAGATGTCATCCAGGGCAGGCAGGTGTGTGTTTATTTCCTCTGCAGTTTTGATTACTCTCTGCAGGGCTTTCCTGTCAGCTGCAGAGCTGCTGCTGTACCACACCAGGATGCTGTTGGTCAGGACACACTATGGAGCAATGATAAAACCACACCAGCAGTTTTTACTTGTCTGCCTGTCTTGGCTGACATAAATCTGCTGCAGGTGGGAGGGCTGTATTACTATTCTTTTTGCCTGCTGGTACTGCATGTCAGTGCCCACTCTCTCACACATGTCACTTGCTCCCCTCCACAGAAAGGTCCAGGTTTCACCACCGCAGTATTTTCTTTGAGTGTCAGCCAGTGCAAAGGCCAGATCAATGGCAGATTTAAAATCTAAATCTGTGGCCTGTAGTTGGCGAGCCCAAAAATGTTCATCAGCATGTACATTTGCAAAACAATCTGTGCATCAATCAGTCAATTTCCTTGTTTTATTTTATCCCCAATGTTGTAATGTATCCTTGGGTGTCATGAACGGTGCTTTTTACATATTATTCACTGGGACAGACAGATAGGTAGACCTTTAATGTCGCCAGGGGAAATTCATTTTCACATACACTGTTGAAACAAATAAATAGAAACAACATTCATATGTAGACTTACAGGACAGGCCTTGGTTTGTTTGTTCCTATTGGTGATGGACAGCATATTGAAGTGACAGGGGAGCAATGAAGGATGGGTTGGATAATGTGGGCTAGCGCTTCAGAGTCATCACAGTGTGGCATGAAGCAGCCCAATGCTACAACAGTCAAACACACAGTGTTAGGCTTTAGCTGCTGTTCTAGTTTCTTCTGTTTTTACCTACTTTAGGGTGGGGCACGAGGTGCTACTTTCTGAGATCTTTTAGCCGAAATTATGTAAATTTTATCAAATGATTTCTTTATTCTACAAGCCTGGCAGTAATCAGGCCTGGGTTAAACTCAGCTATTCAAGATGGTCACCACAAGATAAAAACGTCTAAAACTGATCCCGTTTAACAAATATTGAACTAAATGATGATAGATGAGAGGCATTCACAACTCATTCTGAGAGCTCAGTATTTTTGCTTAACCTCGTGCCATTATTTAAATCAACACATCTGGAACAAATATTCCTTGAAGAAATGCTTAATACCTAAAAAACAACTGTATTGCCAATGTGAACCTCGATGCATTTTGCAAAACAACAAACTAATAACAGACCAAAAAAGACGCTGTTCATCAAACAGCTTCACATAAAGTCAGATTTCAGTGTTTCTTTAGAAAACAATCACTTGTTGCTGTTCAGGATGTTTAGATTGTTATTCATCATGCTGTACATTGTGGGAGGCATCTGATCAATTTGAAATTTATTCTGCAGCGTGACAACAATCCCCCAACTGGAGCCATAACGGAGCAATGAGCAAGGAGTGAATTATCATGTTGTTCAGTCAGCATTAGTTTGCTGTTTGTTGTTGTAAATGGGTTTTCTGAGACAGCTTGATCTCAGAGTCTGAACTGAATGGAAACTTTTCAGTTTTCCGCTCCGTGAGGATTCCAGGCTGGCGGAGCCACAAGGTGCCTTTTTCTTTGCCTTTGTCCTTTGGAGGAAATGAAAGGCAGTGTTTGCATCATCCTCTTCTTCTCTGCCCTGCTGAATATACTTTGATCAGACATAATGAGGGTTTCACTGATGAGCACAATGTACACACTACTGCATAGCTTTAAGAAATCTTTGTTCTGACTCCTGTATAAACACAATTATATTTTTGTAATTACTTTGTTTCATGCTCCTCAGGACCTTTTGATGTGCAAGCCCTTGTAGCTCAGTCTCAAAAGGATTAATGCATAAAGGTGAATGCTAAGCAGTGATAACAGGGCTCAAAAGTTAATGTGAAGTCTTTATATTGGAGCCTGTTTAGCACTTGAACAGAGAAGTCAGCAAAAGGCAGTGCATTAAAGGAATAAAGACAATAAGCTGGAGTATGACTCACTCCTGTTATAACATTATTTTGTAAAGTTTCTTTCTTTATAACAAAATGCGTGTTTAGGTCGTTTATGGAAGCTAAATGAAAGTCATCAGTGCACACAAAATCAGAAAAAATTCATAAGAATTGTATTGCCACTGGTAACCAGTAGGGGATTTAAACAAAAGCAGCTTAAAATAAAAGGCTTATCAGTTTTTCTTTTTTTTAAGTGTGCAGTCTGTCAATGTTTCATAAAGATAAAGGAAGATCTTTCCAACGTTGGAGTGCAACAGTCTGGAAGGAGCGATCACCTCGACTTTTATATCTGGTCTTTGGAACTTATAATAATAATAATAATAATAATAATAATAATAATAATAATAATAATAATAATAGCCTTTATTGTCATTGTACAGGATACAACGAAATTGGAGTGCCACTCACTTGGTGCACAATACAATAATACTTATAAATATAAAAGGTCCCCTAAAACAAAACAATAGTAAGTACAATACATACCGAATAGCAGCTAAAATATTATGTTTAAAATGGCATTAGAATAGCAGCATAATAGTTGACGGTGACCTTGACAGTCGCTAAGCATTTTTAATTGTTTTATGCTTATTTACTATAGAGATCGCCCTGGGAAAAAAGCTATCCCTGAATCTGCTTGACCTGGTTTTATGTGACCTGTACTGTCGACCTGATGGTAATAGTTGAAAGACTTGATTGCTGGGGTGAGATTGGTCCTTGATGATATTGCTCGCTCTGCTGAGGTACCGAGAGTTTGCAATGACCTCCAGGCTGGACAGAGAGCAGCCAGTGATCTTCTGGGCTGTGTTGATGACCCTCTGCAGTACTTTCCTGTTTGCAGCTTAGCACCCTGCGTACCATGCTGTTATGCTATACGTTATGATGCTTTCTATGGTGGCTCTGTAGAAAGTCACCAGCAGCCTCTCCTCCAGGTTGTTCCTCCTGAGCACTCGCAGAAAGTGGAGACGCTGCTGGGCCTTTTTTACCACTGCCGTGGTATTTGCTGTCCAGGAGAGATCCTCAGAGATCTGCACGCCCAGAAACCTCATGGAGTGCACCCTCTCCACACAGTTCCCATGAATGTACAATGGGGCCGGGTCTGCTCTGCCCTTCCTGAAGTCGAAGATCATTTCTTTAGTTTTCGTGGTGTTCAGTTGGAGGTTATTAACTGAACACCACTCCGCCAGTCTGTTGACCTCATCTCTGTAGTCTGTCTCATCCTCCTTCGAGATGAGTCCGACCACGGTGGTATCATCCGCAAACTTTATAATGATGTTTGAGAGATGGGTAGGGGAGCAGTCGGATGTGTAGATTGTAAACAGGAGTGGACTCAAAACACATCCTTGTGGAGCCCCGGTGCTGAGTGTGATGGTGCTGGACAGGTGTGGGCCGAGTCTGACAGACTGTGATCTATTTGTCAGAAAGTCCTTAATCCAGAGGCAGATGGGGGTGGAGAGTCCCAGGTGAGACATTTTCTGGACCAAGATCTCAGGGATTATGTGATTGAATGCTGAGCTGAAGTCCAGAAAGAGCATTCTCACATAGCTTCTTTCTGTGCTCCAGGTGACTCAGCTTCTAGAAGGTTCTGGTGTGTGGACCTGAGGGCTCGGGCTGGAGCATAACATCCGGAACAAACCAGACTTGAAAGCACAAAGGTGCGCTTTGAAGATGCGCCACGAAGCGCCATGGATTGACGAGCACTTCTAATCAGCGCCCTTGTTAACCTACGCTCTCGGTCACATCAGCCGCGAAGCACAACGAAGGCTCGCGCAGCAATCGTTTCAGTGTGAGCTCCAATTTTTTCCGTGAGCTGTGAGTGAGCTGCGTCAACTCTGACAGGGAGTCAAACCAAAGAAAAAGAGGCAGGCTGATCAATTTAACAAAATACAAGAAAAGTTTCAAAATAAAACACTGTGATTGATAAATGTGATCATTTGTGTGTAGCTAAACAGACTAGAGAGTTGGAAATGAACACACACACACACACACACACACACACACACACACACATACACACACACTCTTGCAGAGAAACACAGCGTTTCTATCATTTTAAATGCAGTTCTTACATTCAAAGATGGATTTCATAAATGTGAATAAAAACAAATACACAGCAGCAGGATCAGCGCAGATTCTGATATCAACAAGCAGGGCAAACTGGTTACACACACACACACACACACACACACACACACACACACACACACACACACACACACACACAGAGCAAGGAACCAGGGGTGGGGTGGGAGGGTTGGCGTGAGCTAAGTCCTCGTTGAAAATTCTCGCCTAATCTGAACAGAGGAGGAGCGGACAGCAATGCATTTTGTGGCGCTTCGCAGCTGGTGTGTTCCGGGCGTAAGGTTTTAACAGTTCAGTAATATAGGGAGGAGCTTGACCATGTAGAGCCCTGAAAGTTATAGTCAAGATTCTAAAATGAATTTTAAAGTTAATGGGTAACTCCTGCAGAGACATCAGAATAGGGGTGATGTGAGTTCTTCTGTTTTTTCCAGTTAGGAGCCTCGCTGCAGAGTTCTGGACTACCTGAAGGTGATTAAAGGCTTTTTTTTTGTTAAAGATCAGCTTTACTCACTTCATCTCACTCGTTGTCTGCATCCCCACCTCCTGCTCGCTAATTTAGTTTGGTAATTTGGTTCTCGTTTTCTTTCAATCCACTCCGTTCTTCTGATAACAACCCAGATTTCTTAACTAGTCACTTTAACAAGCATCCTGGACAACACCTATCTGGTCAGAACCAGGTCAGTTCCTGTGGTGAACTCCATTCCCAGGTTTAACGACAGCACTTGCTGCCTGAAGCACCAAAGCGGAAAAAATGAGCACTTGTGAAAGAAATCCCGTCTCAATGTACATCTGTTGCATTTAAGCAGGGGTGTTCGATTCCTGGTTTGGAGGTCCTGCACACGTTTTAGTGTTGACATTGCTACAACACACTTGATTTCAATCAGCAGGTGATTAACAGGCTTCTGCAGAGCCTGATTAGATCTTGCACAGGTAAATCAAGTGTGTTTAAACAGAGAAACCACAAAAATGTGCTGGATACCAGACTAAGGCGTCAGACCCGTGCCACAACCCGTGCACGCGGATTGGGTCCACATCGCGCGAGTGATCGTGACTCGCGAGTTAATATATATATAGCGAGAGGTCATTTGTGCACTGAGAGGGAGCAAACTGTGTCTGTGAGCGCACAAGGATGTGCACAAGTGACAAACCTGCGAGCGCGCGTTGCCAACGAGCACACGGCAGAGGAAAACGTGCGCGTGTGGCAGCCTCTCTGCGCGCTCGGTTTCTGACTCCGCTCGCTCGGCTGTAAGGGGTTTTGGCACTCTGGAGGCGTGGCCTGTGGCAGATCTTCTCTGTCCTCTGATTGGTTAGTTGTGCCCGCACTTTACCCTCTACCTCATTGGCCCACTGGCTTCCTGTCGGACCACAATGATGAGAGTTATATCTATATAAGATAATCTGGTATTCAGTAGTTGTTGTCGTAGCTCAGCTGGTAGAGCTGGTGACTCTCCCCCCGGAGGAGTCAGGTTCGAGTCCGGGCAAGGAAAATAGAGTAGATGTTGTGTTATTTTTTTCCTAATTCCTGTGATATTATTTTACAGTTGTGACCGTTCAACTGTCATTGAACGTCTGAATGTTTGCTGGGCAGTGTTTTAAAAAGTGCACATAAGCTAGATGGTTTTAACCATATAAAATTATATTTTTTGTGATACTGGAAAAATACATACTGAAATAAAACTACTGATTGAAAACTTTATGACTGTGATTGTACAATATATGACTCACTAATACACTGCAAAGGCCCTTAGAGTGGGGCTTCCAGAGAGAGAGAGAGAGAGAGAGAGAGAGAGAGAGAGAGAGAGAGAGAGAGAGAGAGAGAGAGAGAGAGAGAGAGAGAGAGAGAGAGAGAGAGAGAGAGAGAGAGAGAGAGAGAGAGAGAGAGAGAGAGAGAGAGAGAGAGAGAGAGAGAGAGAGAGAGAGAGAGAGAGAGAGAGAGAGAGAGAGAGAGAGAGAGAATTTGTATTCTGTCAAAGTTGTAATATTACTTCAGCCACTCTTGAGAGGAGACTCCAGGTAAAAATAGACTTGTGGGTGTAGGTATGTTCAAGTTTAAAAAGTTCTTGCCTCATTAATGTATTGTTTATTTTTTCAGCATTTAATCGACAAATTATCCTTTCAAATAATTAATTGATGAGTTACATACTTGTCCATTTATAATTGTTGAATGGACTGAGTCAAGTTTGGTGCACTTTATATAGTTCAAAACATGTTTTTTAAATTTTAATTATGCATATAAATAATTTAAATGTTAATTTAATGAAATATTTCTATTTTTTCATTACCTCACCCTTGTTTTGACTAAAACGGGACCTTGCTTTAGTAAATCCTTACTTTGGTTAAATAAATCAGTTGTTGAACCCCCACTCCTCTGTTTGGTCTCTTTTCTTATTACAGCCCACCACTTCCAGTGGGTTGTAACAATCTGCAGACATATTTCTGAGTATCTCCTCTTTTGGTATACAGATCCTCACTGAGCCAAGTACTGTGAGCAAATAGTTTCTCCATGATATTATCCAGCAAGGTCCACTGCAAAGGGGCTTTGCAGTGTATTAGTGAGTCATATATTGTACAACCACAGTCATAAAGTTTTCAATCAGTAGTTTTTTTTCAGTATGTATTTTTCCAGTATCACAAAAAATATAATTTTATATGGTTAAAACCATCTAGCTTATGTGCACTTTTTAAAACACTGCCCAGCAAACATTCGGACATTTAATGACAGTTGAACGGTCACAACTGTAAAATAATATCACAAGAATTAGGAAAAAATAACACGACATCTACTCTATTTTCCTTGCCCGGACTCGAACCTGGCTCCTCCGGGGGAGAGTCACCAGCTCTGCCAGCTGAGCTATGACAACAACTACTGAATATCAGATTTTTTTATATACATATAACTCTCATCATTGTGGTCCGACAGGAAGCCAGTGGACCAATGAGGTAGAGGGTAACGTGCGGGCACAACTAACCAATCAGAGGACAGAGAAGATCTGCCACAGGCCACGCCTCCAGAGTGCCAAAACCCCTTACAGCCGAGCGAGCGGAGTCAGAAACCGAGCGCGCAGTGAGGCTGCCGAGCGTGCAGAGAGGCTGCCGCGCGCGCACGTTTTCCTCTGCCATGTGCTCGTTGACAACGCTCGCACGCAGGTTTGTCACTTGTGCACATCCTTGTGCGCTCATAGACACAGTTTGCTCCCTCTCAGTGCACAAATGACCTCTCGCTATGTATATTTTAACTCGCGAGTCCTGTTCACACGCGCGATGTGGACCCAATCTGCGTGCACGGGTTGTGGCACGAGTTTGACGCCATACCAGACCGCCAGGACCGGAATTGAACACCGCTGGTCTAAAGGATCTTCTGACCCCCTTTAACTCTCCATTCAGAGGCACACCTGGTTTGTGCCTTTGGGGCTGACTAGGACCTTTCATTGGAGGCTTACATCTGTGCTTTGTCATAAAGTAGTCCCAAGTCTAAAATGGCACCTGTGATTCCTTTGTTACATGGTGACACAGGAGTTAAGTGCTCGCCCCGTAATCGGAAGGTTGCAGGTTCGAGCCCCGCTCAGTCTGTCGCTGTTGTTGTGTCCTTGGGCAAGACCCTTAAACCACGTTGCCTGCTGGTGGTGGTCGGAGGGACCGGTGGCACTCTCACCTCTGTCATTGCGCCCCAGGCCAGCTGTGGCTACATCATAGCTCATCCCCACCAGTGTATGAATGTGAATGGGTGAATGACTGATTGTGTTGTAAAGCACCTTGGGGGGTTCCAGGACTCTAGAAGGCGCTATATCAAATACAGGCCATTTACCATTTACTAATTATTTTCATTTGCAGTCAGTCTGATTATTTAGGTCACTAAGCAGAATTGGGATCAGCAAGTCAGGAGATAGACTGGGCTGGTTAAAAACTGTTGTTTCCCACTTATCTAACTCTAGGGAAAATGTCAGACGGGTGCGCGATTTTTCCTCATGACAAAATAACATGAGGCAATCAGTGAACAGTGTAAGGTAACCTGCATACTCCACAGAGACACAACTCAGCTGAAAAATGGTGGTGTTGCTGACATTTAGCTTAGTTTTATGGCTTGCTTTGACCAAAAAGCCTGCAGCTATAAATGCTGATTAAAACAGAGACAACACAACAAGTAGTGGATAGAACCAAAAAAGCACTCAAAGAAAGGATAAGAAACATAAGCAAACAGAAACAAGAGGAAAACGAGCTGGAAAGAAGACACCTGCACTTAAAAAGTTTTTACAAACTTGATGGGAAAACAGAGGAACAAACAAAACGACACATTATGGAACAGCAAGGAAAATGAGTAAACTAAGCAAAGAAAATAGATATTAAGAAGTTAAACAAACTCATAGACGAGAAAAAGGGGAAAGAACAACAGAATGACACCACACAAAACTCCTGGGTGTGTAACCTTTCACAGCACAAGCTAACAGAGCAGAAAAAAGCATTAAGAAAGGATTAAACTTTGCCTTAACACCACAAAATATACCATATGAAGAATTAATTGTAGCAACAGAACTGGCATGCCAAGAAATCACAGATGAAAGTGAAAAAGCTGAGTTAAGAAATATTGTAGTTGGGATTTTAAAAAAAATGGCAAAACACAGCGCAGCAATATAAAAAAAAAAGGATAGAGAAACCATAACATCACTAACCAAAAACGAACACATCATCATTTTTCCAGCAGATAAAGGAAGAACTACAGTAATAATGGACAAAGAAAAATACAAACATCAGATGGAACAAATGCTAGAAGGCAGAAACACATACAAAACATTTAAAAAAAGATCCAACAGAAGATCTCATGAAAAACATGAAAAAAGTATTGAAACCACAGCAGGAAAAAGGCAAAATACCTGAAAAATGTATAAACAATGGAACATACACATAAAATGTATGAACAACAGAATAATTCCAAGAATTTACGGAGCTGGTTACCCGTTAACTTTAAAGTCCATTTCAGAATTCTGACTATAACCTTCAATGCTCTACATTGTCAAGCTCCTCCCTACATTACTGAACTGTTAAAGCCTTATGCTCCAACCCGAGCCCTCAGGTCCACACACCAGAACCTTCTAGAAGTTCCAAAGACCAGATATGAAAGTCGAGGTGATCGCTCCTTTCAGACCTTTAGCTTTTTTTTAGGTGTCCAGACTGTCAATACTATGTAAAGATAAAGACCCTTTTATTTAAAGCTGCTTTTACAAATCTTTTTTTTAAACTCAAGTTTGGAATCCTCTTTCATTTGTTTTATGATATTTTATAATGTTATGACTTGATTTGTCTGATTTTAATCTATTTCTGTTTTAAGATCATTATGATTTTATGACTTTCTGTTTAATTTTGTTTTGATCTATGTGAAGCACTTTGTGATTCTATGTCTGTGATGAGTGCTAAATAAAAAAACTTTACTTACTTACTACATGTGCAAATACTTGTTTAACACACAGAGATACAGAATGGGATGAATGCACTCCCCTTTTTTTAAGGGACAACAAAGTAACAGCTATACCAACCTTTGTTTGTCTCCTCGAGGGGAACTGCTCAAACAGTTCCTTTTGTTAATAGCACTCAAATTTCCTCTCTCAACACAACACATTCTCACTCCCAGCGCATCAAAAACAAACGCTTGGTCAGCCACCCTCCACATCAGACCCCAGATGCCAAAAGTGCCCTTTTTCGTTACTTATGTGCGAAAAGGTTTTTTTTCCCTTTTGTAACTGCAGATCCCAATGCAGCGTAAAACTGACGTGATGAGATATCCGCTGATGCGGCACCGAACCAGCTCGTTTAACCGCACCTAAACCTTAACGTTTCACTATTTATAACCTTCCCCTCTCCCTCATCCTAACCTTAACCCTCTTGCTACCTAAAATGTTACTCTCACTGTGATCAAGCGTTTGTTTCCCCTGCATTCTGACTCTGACAGTTTTCATATTTGCCGCCTAAGGGGAACGTTAGAACATACCATCTGGCGAGGGGGAGGTTACAAATACCCTCTACTTTTAACCTCCACCGTGGTAGTTGAAACCTCCCCCTCGCGTTGGCTCGGTCCAAACTCGACCAATCACGAGGCGGCTCCCGCCGTTCACTTCATAGAGCCAGCGTTTAGAGCGATCGACACATCACTAACGTGTTCGCTGGCGAGATGGTTAAGGTTAGGATAGGGGTGAGGATAAGGTTAAATAAGAGGATAAGGTTAAATAAGAGGATAAGGTTAAGGTGAGGCACAATGAGCTTGTTTGGTGCCCTGGCTGCGGACATCCCATCGTGTCAGTGTAATGCTGCTTTGGGATGCAACGGTAGCGGACATCCCATCACTTCAGTTTTACACTGCATTGGGATCTGCAGTCAAATAAGGGAAAAAACCCTTTTCGCACATAAGTAACAAAAAGGGCGCTTTTGGCGTCAGGGGTCTGACGTGGAGGGTGGCTGACCAAGCGTTTGTTTCCGACGCTTAGGGTGTGAGAATGTGTTGCTCAACACGACTTCTGCATCGGCATTCACCAATGTTTGCATAACTGCGGTGAACATGGGTGGTCTGACGTGGATCCGTTGCATGTGTGCCAGAGAGGAAGGTTCACTGCAAGATGGCTCCTCAACAGTGTCATGGTGGAACTACTACCTTCTGTGGAGTAGAAAGATTTGGTACTCGGTTGTATGTAGTTAAATATGCTGCCAGCAAGGGCACCATATGCACCATAGGGAGAGCTTCCTCACCCTCCAGCAGGACATGACTTTTTCCATAGATGTCCAGCAATTCCTCCTTATCCTGTTCCAAAGGGAGAATTTGGGAAGCTCCTAAATCAAATTTGGTCATCCTGTCCGCCGTCTTGATTTGATCTGCCAAGCTTGCAGCGGGGACTTTGATCAAGGGCCGTCCTTGTCGGAACCGGGCGAGGCTGGGGAGCATTGGGTCCTGCTGCTGCGGGCCGCAGCTTCCCCCAGGAGATGGTGACAGAGGATGACACTTCACTTGCCAGTCGAGCGTGGGACAGCTGAGCTGGGGATAGAACTTGCACGCCTCCAAGTCCGGAAGTGCTCTCCTAGGACAGGACAGATTTTGTGCAGGCCATTCTCATGGAGAGAGAACCCACAACCCTGAAGACAGGGACATGAAAAAGGCTTTCGCTCATCTTACTCAGTGCTCATGGCAAGACACAGAGTGGAGTGGTAAAAGCGTAAGAGAGGAGCACAATGGCAGGAAGCTAAAAGAGCCACAAAAAGATCGCGCTTGGTGGCTCAGTGCTAGCCAGAAGGCAGCAGAATCAACACCTGATCAACACCAAACAGCGAAGCTAATTGGCTGGTTTGAATGATGGTGAAAGTTGTTTCTAGAAATGCTCGGCTCCCTGCGGATTAAATGACAGACAGGATTTTAATGAACAAGTGAGTGAATCATCTGCTGCATGACTCGCTGCGCTTCCATGGCGAGAACAGGTAGCTGTGATGTTACTAATGTGAGATGGGCAGGAGAGCTAGGGAAAGTGGTTCTGTTCAAGGAGTGGGAATGCCGTTTCACTGCAGAAATGGCTGTTAAATTCCAACTACAACTTTATGAAGATCATAGCAGATAGAGCAGAGCTTCACAAAGATCTCAAAAAATAACTTTCCTGAGATTTAGATCCTTAAATAACTTACATTTAAGCTTTGAAAGACATCCTCAGCAAGTAAACAGTCTCAGAGCAAACATTGTGGTGCATATCCTAAGTGTTTAATGTTCAAATGAGCTTCTGGATCATCTATGCATGATCACACTCTTTCAAACCCCTTCTTTCCATTGGAGCCGTCAGCAGCATGTCTTGCTCGCGTAAGCTGCTGCTTGGCCCTTCCCACGAGACACGAAGCAGCAGGGGAGCAGCTGTCACCGACCGAGCACGAAGTCACACGAGTGACTTTGTCTGTAAACACAACAACAAGCAGGAGAAAACTACAACATGGTTTGTGTTTTATGTTCTGTCCGTTTTTTAATCGCCAATACGGACCTGAAAAACAAAGGAGACCGCTAGCTAGGTGATAACTTCTCACGGGGCCGCACAGTTAGTAACTTTTTTTTTTAAGCAAAGCAACCAGGCAGTGCGTTTCTTTATTCTGAAAATCTCGGCAGCTCAGTTTCCGCGTCCGATTTCCTGTCTTTCCTTCCCCAAAAATGTCGAACTTTACCCGTTTCAGAGGCGTTGCGCGTAGAAAATTGAACCGGCGTGTAAAGGCCGCGACATGCTGCTCCTGAGACGCGGCCGACTCGCGCCGCTGACGGCTCCGGTGGAAAAGGTTCTGTTGACCACAGCGGTTCCAATCAGCAGCTATGACGTGCTGCTGCAGTAACGTGCTGCTGACGGCTCCGGTGGAAAGAAGGGGTTAGAATAACTGATCTGCAAAGTGATGTTTTAGGAAGTTGGAGGAGTCTCGTGTGTAGGTGTGTCTGAAGTTTAACAGCCCTGAAGCTCGTCACACATTCTCAAATGCTGCTGTATATCATTAGAGCAATTTCCACAGTGTAAACATGAGAACTTAATTGCTATGTGCACGTGTTTGTTGAGATCCATGAACAGCTGTCATTGAATTTTTTGAGAAACATCATTAAAGTCTGCTGGAAAATCTTGTAAATTAATTCAAAACTCCCTGATACTTGGACATTAGTTTGCATTTGCAATGTTTTGGTCACCCTGGACCTGTGAGTGGTTTATGGGCTTACGTGGAGCTTGGTGAGATGCTGAATAGCCACCGAATCTTGTGTTGGACCAGGGAAACAACTAAAACATGCTGGAGGGTTATCCTCAAGAATTAGGGTTGGACACCACCACCTTAATGGGTGCCCATATGTGGGTCTTAAGATTTCCATGAATCAAATAACTTTTTAAAGGGATTACTGTTGACATAATTTGCTTTCCTCCTTTGAAAAAAGGCCAAATGTCTATATAATCTAGCTGTGAGCAAAGTGTCTGTACAACCAACACTTGTTGGCTTTTGAGCTTCTACTGCTTTAATTTGTGGGTTCCAATTTGAAAACATTGGCAGCCACCATCAGACCCTTGGTTTGCTGTGTTGTCAGTGCAGTCAGAGCTCCAGTGGAGTGACACGCTCAAGTCAAAGTCTGACTCTGTGGCTGATGCAGTTTTATCTTTCCTCCTTGACCAGTGGCGGAGCTTGATATGTGCAACATGTGCGGCCGAACAGGGCGGCAGTCTGGAGGGGGCGGCATTTAATTTCTTTTTTTTTTCTTTTTTTTTTCTTCCATCAACCGATACATCAACAAAACATAGAAATCACATGTTCTTCATAATAATAATAGTGATGAGTGATGATAATAATAATATTTCTGTAATAAAAGCACAACAAAGTCATTGTTTGCGTTTATATTGGGATTTTATTGCGCCCCCTTGTGTCCGCCGCGCCTCTGTAGTGCGCTCTATAGCGCCCTTCATCAGGTGGGGGGCGGAGGGATCTCGGAGAGTGATGATGGAGGGATACAGGTACCGTTTCACATATCACCACTCACAAACATAATGGAGAAGAAGCGGTCGAAGCCATCTGGTGCCCAATTTCAGAAAAAAAGAAAAGAAGAGGAGGAGAAATGAGGAAAAGATGCAGGTATGCATCTCTTTATTATTTAGTTTGTATTTTTCCCTTCTGTCCCCCAACTTATTGATTAACTAACCTCTCTAATCTGAACGTTTTACATGGTGCTATGATGATCCCTTCAAATGTCTTTTGCTAGCTTCTTACGTTGCATGTATTTAGAACTACTTCCAACCGCTAGCTTTTTCTTTGTCAAATGAGCTTTTATGAAAAGCTAAGAGTGGGAAAACCGAAAGGCTGATAACCAAACGCTATCAAATTAAAATGAGTCTTTGAGAATTTTGCTGAAATACATTGACGGCGGGCGGCAGGTCTCGCGCCGGCGCCATTCGGCTTTCTTTTTGGACTGGGGAAATGAGCTACGTATTATTTACCCCACGAAAAACGGAGCGGCAGCGGGCCGCTGGAGGTGCCCTGTTAGTAAGATCCCGTTTATACTGTAAACTGCCATAAAATAAAAACTATAATAGCTAGAGCGGTCTTTTTTTAGCTGAAAGTTGAGACTGTCTCGCCTTTCAGCACTGTACAAGTCGATGATGTCATCGTGTTGCGTTAAGTGTGCTGCACAGCACACCGCGGCTATGTTAACTCACAGTGACCTTGAAGCAGCGTGGGAGAGTTGAAGAATTTAACCAGTTAAAATGGATTCATGGATATTTAATCAGTAGTTGTGGCTCCTCTGGTCATTTAGTTCTTTGTGTGCCGGAGACATTTGCTGAATAAGGAAATAAAAACTTAAAATGACAAAAAATTAGGGAATAACACTTGTTTTGTATTTTATCAATTATTAATGATTAATAGATTGTTGGTGTTTTAACTTTTGGTAAAGGAAAACACACAATTTCCAGGCAGCCCCAGTCTGGAGAAGTGATGGTGACATCAGCCGTTAAAAATAAATAATACTCTGAGGTTTTTATGAATAATTTGTACTTTTACTTGAGCATTTCTCTAACACCAGTACTTTTACTTGTAAATGAGTAATATTTTAGCAATGTAACAGTACTTGTACTTGAGTACAGATTTTCAGAATTCTTTCCACCACTGCTGAAAACTGTAAATGCTCATTGTAACATGTTAATTAAAATGCTTGAGCAACAGACGTGACATGAAGATTGTATTGTTTGTTTTATGCAACATCAGGAGCCCTACGCAGATATTTTGGGATGACATCAGCTGCCACTGAGGAACAGCCAGCTACCTCCACTGCTCATACCAGAAGGCCAGTATTTGAACTCGAGGAGGGACAGTCTGCTGGCACCACATCTCCCCAGGAAGATACTTTAGGTGGGTTTTGCACACGTGTGTGTGTCCAGCAAACATTTAGCTATAGACATTTAAATAGTATTTTCACAGAATATGGGAATTGTTCCATATAGCAATGTGGTGAGTTATGCTTCATTTTCTGTCAATAGAGAGACATACCAGTATATGTGAACTTGATGAGGGACAGCCAGCTGCCGCATCTCCCCAACAAGATATGTCAGGTAAGTTTTGCACAAGTGTGTGTGTGTGTGTCCTGCAAACATTAGAGAAATTTGAATGTCACATATTGTATTTTAATAGAATATGTGAAATGGTCCACATAGCAATGTGTTGAGTTACGCTTCTGTTTTCTGTCAATAGAGAAGCCTGAATGATCAACCAATGAGTCCCATTGAAGGTGATGATGAGCCTCTTTCTTCAGACCCAGCCAAGTGGCCATCACCAATTACCGACAGCATACGCACAGAGCTAGTTCGAGGGGGACCTACCAAGGTGCCAACTACTTTCATATTTCCCAGGAATGAAGGCGATGGCAGGTGTTGTCATCATCACTATTTCAGTAGAACTTTGACAAGTGGTGAGAAGGTGGCCAGGAGCTGGATGTTGTATTCAGTTAGCAAACGTTGTTATATATAATACACTCCACGCAATTTGAAACAAAGTTGTAGGTGTAATTTTTTTTCTGGTGTGTGTGTGTGTGTGTGTGTGTGGGGGGGGGGGGGGGGCGCGTCACGGGGGATCTCGCACAGGGCGCCATTTAGGCCAGCTCCGCCTCTGTCCTTGACACACTAAGGCCTAGTCCACACGTAGCCGTTTTTTTAAACAAATATCCGCCCCTCCAAAAAATTGCATCCACACCACCTCCTTTTAAAAAAAACTCTGTCCACACGTACCTGGATAAATACGTTGTTAAGGACATGCCAGACCTGTAGGCGGCAGTACTTCCCCCGTTCTTAACCCCATCCTTCGTCTGTGGTCTTCGGCAAGGAGCAGTAATTCCGCTTGCAAAAACAAACAAGCAAAAAGCTCTTGGACAATTGATAAAGCGAGCGCAGCTCTGAGGGCATCCATGCTGTCGGCTAGTGTAAACACAGGTCGCACACGTGATGTCAGCATTTTTTTGTCGCGGAAAGTGACGCTGCGGACCTTAAAACTCCGGTTTTGTCTGTCCACACGCAGACACCCAAAACGGAGAAAACGCAGATCTTCACTTTGGCCGGAGTTTTTAAAAAGATCCGTTTTCGTGTGAAAAAACTCCGTTTTCGTGTGGATGACAGGCCAAAACGTAGAAAAATATCTACGTTTTGGCAGATCCCCGGCTACGTGTGGACAGGGCCTAATTCTGTGCCCTATAGCTGCTCAAATAACCTCCATGTTCAGCAGCACATACCTCAACTGAAGAGGAAGAAATGATCTTTTATGTAGTGCATCTTAAGATAAAAATCACAAGGTGAGTCACATGAACAAAAAACCAAAAAAATTATAAAATATTTTTTGAAATGTGAATAAAACAATATAATTAAAATTAGAAAAATAAAAATGCTGTTGTTGGTAAAAAAAAAAAAACGACAACTTTGGGCTGGGATGTGATATGCTTAATTAATACTCACGTAAAGTAACGTGCACAGTAATATATGGTTTATATCCTATGATAAAATATTAATTTATGCCAACCGTGACTGCATTAATTTTGTCAAGCAGTGGAGTAGAGGCTGCTGCAGCAGCGTAGATGAACGAGTATTTGTAGAAAAGATGGAATCTAGGGTTATGGTTAGGGTTAGATCAGCTAGATCAGAATGATTTACACTAAAGGAAACTAAAGCTTCTTTTGAATTTTTGTCTTTTTAAGGAGACGATTGTGATTATAAAACCAAACAGACTAAATGACAAGTATTACTGAACCCAAGAGACCATATTCCTATTTTTATATGACACAACAACAATAGAACATAATTAACATGAAGAACTATGAAAAAATAAACTGATTTGTCATCAGTGCAGAGGCGGAGCTGGCCTAAATGGCGCCCTGTGCGAGATACCCCTGTGACCCCCCCCCCCCCCCCCCACACACACACACACACGAAAAAACAGTACACCTACAACTTTGTTTCAGATTGTGTGGAGTGTATATATAACAACGTTTGCTAACTGAATACAACATCCAGCTCCTGGCCACCTTCTCACCATTTCTCAAAGTTCTACTGAAATAGACACACTTAACGCAACATGTCGGCATCATCGACTTGTACAGTACAGATGTGCTGAAAGGCGAGAGTCTCAACTTTCAGCTAAAAAAAGACCGCTCTAGCTATTATAGTTTTTATTTTATGGCAGTTTACAGTTTAAACGGGATCATATTAGCAGGGCACCTCCAGCGGCCCGCTGCCCCTCCGTTTTTCATGGGGTAAATAATAGCTAATTTCCCGATTCCAAGAAGAAAGAATGGTCCTACCAGCTTGCCACTTCAATATGAAGAAGATCAGTTCAACATGGGGAAAAAAAAACCTGACCTGTAGGCCAGAGAAATGTTCATTAGCACATCAAGTTTGATTCAGTTTACCGGTAAACATATCACGAATGTACAACAGGTCAATTATTAATCATCTTGGCTACGTAGCTCAATCTGTGCAATCCAGTAGCGTTTGCTACAAACAAATACAAAAACAACAATAAAGGAAAACAACTGTCTTGACAGACAGCATAGCCGAATTCAAGGCAACACATAACAATAATCATTCGATTGCTCTTGGTTTCAAGTTAAGCCCATTAAAGTGCTTAAGTAAATAAAAGTGTTTCAAAAACAGCGTTTTCGAACCGGAGTTCTGCTCGCGGTGGGAACTCCGCCGAACAAGGTCATTTTTTTTATAGCGAAAACGATCGACTGGTCACTGACAAGTAAAAGGGTGTTATTGGTAGATGTTAAGAACACTTACCGCTGAGGTAAAATGAGAGTATAAATGAATTGAGGGGGAAAAAACGCTTTGTTTTCCAACACCGTTCTACAAGCAACAAGCTTACGGCAGGAGCAGCTTTCATGGTTGCCGCAACTTGGAAGGAGCCAATCAGGAGAGGGACCTCACATCAGCTGACGTGGGTCATGTGACAGGGAGTAGTTGATATGGGTTACACTTTGTTGTGCTTTTATTACAGAAATATTATTATCATCACTATTATTATTAAGAACATGCGATTTCTATGTTTTGTTTATGTATTGGTTGATGCTAAAAAAAAATTTTTTTAGGAAAAAAAAAAAAAGGAAATTAAATGCCGCCCCCTGCAGACTGCCGCCCTGTTCGGCCGCACATGTTGCACATATCAAGCTCCGCCACTGCATCAGTGGCCAATGAATCCTCTGAGATATGGCCTCCCTGGTTTTTATTTGACCAATGTGCAGACCAATGTCACTTTCATAGAATTTTTCAAATATGGAATCTACCTCAGATGCCCCACACACAACTTTGACTTTATTGGCTTTATCTGAGCCCTAGTGTCTTATGTAAAACAGCTCATCATCTATGAGCAAACATTGGAAAAGTATGCTGTGGGAAAGAAAACAATGATATGTAATTAACTTAGATGAGTGAATAATTTCTACGTTAAGCTATTAACTTTGAAGCATAAGTAATTAGACCATGTATCTAAGTTAATAGCTTAATGCAAAAAATTTCAACTAGTCTTTAAAGGCATAGCGCTGGTGTTTGTCACAATGTTCTGGAAACTAGCTTTTAAAAATGAAATTAAGCAGCTCCTTGTATTTTTTTGGATCCATGATAAACTCTGGCTATTTTAATGTGTATGTGTCCAGGGGTCTCATTTATAAATCATTGCATAGAATCCTTACTAAAACCGTTCTTAAGCTCAGCAAAAAATTTTTTTACTTACGCCAAGTAAGTTTGTGATCTATAAAACGTGGAGTACTCACAGCTTCACGCAATCTCCGCTTTATAAATCACACTCTACCTAGAAACATTCTCAGGTGTTTCTGGATCACATCGCACACTCAACACGCCCACTTTCTTCCATAAATGGTCAATGCAAGGTGCCTTGTGGATCTCATGCATATACATAAGCCAGCTTGTTGCAGCATTTCATCATTAACTATGGCAACCGGGATTCAATCCCCAGACTCCCGGGTAAGAGTCACATGCACTAACCAGTCAGCCAAACAGAGATCTCCCGTGACCAAGTAGCCTAGGTGCATGATCAATCGGGTCACAGTGACAGGACACTCACACTGTCACAGAAGCATTATGTTCTGTCTCAATCTGCCCCCCTGCTGATATTCAGCATGCCATATTCTGTGCTTCAGGCTGCGTGTGTGTGTGTGGGTGGGGGGGGGGGGGGGTGGTTGGGTCGGGGTTGGGGGGGGGTCTGTGTGCGCACACACAGTGATAATGCTGCTGGAATTAATAATTTTATCCTTCTCAGCAGCAGCACTGCAGGTGCTCTCCATGTCCAAAATGTGTGTAAGCCAGGTCCTTAGTCAACTTAAAGTTGCGCACATTTTTCCGCTAAGTTTTCTTTTATAAATCCCAAAGTTTGCGTGGAAAGTTGCTTACGCACTTTTCCGACACCGTAGGAGCGTGACTCTTGCTGAACTCAGTCTGCAGTAGAATAAATCTAAGAAAATGAAATTAATATTATTACAGCACATTTTTTTGATAGTGTCCCATTTTGTAACAATTCTACATTTTTTCTCAATGACTTTAACAAACCATGAGAAAAACACCTTAAAATTGATGCCATTCATATTAAAACTTAAAGCTCGGAGCAGGGGAATCAGGTTTTCAGATATCAAGTCAGATAGAAAATCAAGTTTAACTACTTTCTCTGAATTTTAACAGCAAATAAATGATTAAAATTCAACATTCTGCTGTTTTGAATGTTCTAAGCTTTAACAAAAATCAGGAAAAAAATATTTTATGAAACTTAAATTGTAATCAATAAATTCACTTGATCAACCCTTTTAAATCCATTATTAATGTAAGCATATAAACTATAATAAGTAGAAGAAAAGGGGAAGCTTTAAAACAACAGAGCTGTGTGTGAGACTGGAGTCTGGGAAGCCTTGCCTTCAGTCATGCACCGTGTTTATTATGGAGATGAAAGTAGGTGGCTGATGGGTGAGAGGCTTCACTGCTCTCAGATGGTGCACCATTCATCTGCATTAGGACCTCTTACAATAAAGGCAGCAATTTATTTCCACCAGCACAATTTGCTGTGCAGCTGAATACTGTAAGTGTGAAAGAAGAGGCAGAAACCGGAAGGAAAGCGGGCAAAATTGATTTTGCAGGATAAATGAAGCAAATACTGTA